>NW_022196905.1:66429571-66444539 GCF_008632895.1 Mastomys coucha | reverse complement strand
CCCCCCCCCCCCAGCTCTGGCCCTCTGGAACTGTGAACCAAACCCCTTTTATCCTTATGTTGGTTTTACCAAGATAGTTTATCACAGCAACAGAAAAGAAACTAACCAGGCACATAATCCACCAGGCATTGCTGCTTGGCCCACCTTCTCTTAGACCTTCTCAGGACACTTACTTGAAGAAAACCATGGAACACAAAGTCCATTTTCTGATAAAATGTAGGATAGATATCTCATATAACATCGAACACAATACTGAAGGTGTGAATCAGTGGTTGTGGGACACACTTTCATACTATTGTAAACCAAAAAAAAAAAAGTTTAACTCATCATAAATCAAAGGTTCAATAAGCTTTATTCAAATTGTTAAGATTCCATGTGAAGGATTTCTCATGTCGCTGTAATGCAGTAAGTCTTGCACAGTTCGTGGTAGCAATTAAAAGATGCAAAGGTAGTTTGGAAACCTGAAAATAATTTGCAAATATTAGGTTTTATTGCTCTCTTGGCACAAATTGAAAACAACAGTATACTTAGAAATAAATGATTAATTTCTTTCCCTCTAAATCTCAAGCTGTCTTTTAAAATGTTAAATAGTTATTGCCATGAATGGGATCCATAACTCACTCTAATTCATGAGCAGAGCTCTGTGTGTGTCTACTTAGCCCTGCTTTACTGGTCCCGAACAATAATAAATTAGAAACACCGCAGAAGGCAGCTCTCAGGCAACTACCCATGTAGCATACACAGCTTCATAATTCATGGCTTGTGTCTTTAGTGCCTGTTTATATGACACTCAGAAAAGCCCATTATTATAAAGTTAAGGCATCACACTGACTAATCTATTTTCAGGTAATATTGTGTGTTCAGTCAGCTGTGACATCACCAATAAGCTTTATATTGAGGAAACACCCTGGTCAGGGGCTGGTCAATACAAAAGAGAAGCCAGACATGAATTTAACCTTAATGCTATTTCCACCTACCACCCGTAACTTTTGAATAGCTTAACTTCATTAACTTATTAAAAGTTAGATAATCTCTTGCTCCTGGGTCTCCACCTTGCCTCATACCCCTTGTTCCCCCTCTCTCCCCATTTCTTTCCCCCCTCTCTCCATGTGGTCCTGGCCATCCCCCACTTCTCTATGCTGTCCTCCTCTGCCTTTCTCTGCCTCTGCTAATCTCTTAACTCCCCTGCCCATGCCCTAAATAAACTCTTATTCTATACTAAAAAAAAAAAAAGTTAGATAATAACATTTAATAGCCTGAAAATCAGCACACTAGTTTTTATATGACTGTGACATAATATCTGAAATGAACAACTTAAAAGAAGAAAGTGTTAGGTCATAGTGTCCAGCCCATAGCAGTTGGCTCTTGTACTCTGGGCCTGTTTTGAGCATCATGGCAGAAGCACTTGGTAGAAGTGCCTGACCTCATGGTATCAGGCAGTAAGAGCACTAGAACTCCACGTCCAACAGTCCCCATCAGGGGCATGTCCCCAGTGGCCTCAAACCTCCTGGAGGGCACCATCTCTTCAAGGTTCCACTTCCTTTCAGTGGCTCTAAGCTGGGGACTAAGCCTGTAACACATGTCATCTTGGGGGACACATACCCAGACCACAGCAATCAGTATTTTAGAGGTTTAAAGCAATGGGGTCAGCCTCTAAGTCCCTCACCAAGCAGTATTTCAGTGCTTTACAGAGTGAATACGCCGGGGCAAACACCTTTCTGGGGTCCCAGGGAGGCTGACAGGTCAGCCTGGTGTCCTCACGTTAACCCACCCAAGTTCCAGAAACCAGAGCACAGCATTAGAGGCAAGGTGAGATAAGAGCTGACATTGGAAATGAACAGAATTGAGCAAGAAAGAAAATGCAGTATCTTCTAAAACAAAAGCTTTCTGTATCCTTTACCCACAGGATTTGGATTCTCAAAATACAAATAACCACTGTTCTCAAAACCAATTCAGTTTCTAAAGACATAAAATGTATGGACAACATTAAACTAAGAGAACAAGACTCTGAGTCACTTACACAGCTTGATCACAATAAGAGAGGACATGGTGAATAAAGTGTCTCACCCTGGATCATTGTAGACACTACTCCAACTTTCAGTTCTTGGGACTTGAAGCTAATGTGCCATGTTATCTAAGGAGCACTTGGAAAGCATGCAGAAGTTCATAGTTCAAAAACAGAGTTCACTGAGGTGGTGGCTAGACTCTGGCCTCCACCCATTTACTTACTGACCCTAATATGATTTCCAGGAAATAGTAGGACTGTCTCTGGCCACTTAGATACTGGATGATTCAATTCCATCCCTTCCTGGCCTAGGTAATCATCAGAATGAAGTTCTGTAGTTAATTCCATTTCCTCAAAGTCACTTCTGGGTTTTCCTCTCTGCATCAATTGTCACTCTCTGAAAACATGGACTCCAACTGCTGCGAGATGTCCCAGTGCCAGGCAGCACAGCACAACTTTGTTCATTCACCTACCCAGCGTCAGTGGCTCAAATAAGGCACACATTTTTCCCCACTTAGAAATGTATCCTGGAAACATCGATGGGTTACCCGAGTCACTAACTGCATCTTGGGAGAACTTACGCAGGCAAGGTCATTCCTAAAAGCCATACCAGTACCTTAATAAAACAAAATTTGAATCTTCTAAAGTTGGAAGAGGTTCCTGATACTAAGTCCCACAGCCACAAGAAATTTACCCTTCTTGGGAAATTCTGGGTTAGCTTTATGAAGGAAATTGAATAAAACAGAATAAGGTATTATTCTGTTTACTTACTGACCTTAAACAACTCCCTTAATATAAGAAAGTCTTATCTCTGAGAATGAGGAATATATAGGATCAGCAAAGATCACAGACACCATGTACAGAATGAAGTCATATAAAATAGCTTAGCACTTTCTCCCTTTTTTTTTTTAAGTATAGAATAGAGCCTGGGGGAGTTGAGGAGTTAGTAGAGACAGAGAAAGGCAGACACACACACACACACACACACACACACACACACATACACACAGAGGGAGAGAAAATGTAGAAGAGTAGAGGAGGCTGGCCATGAACACATGGAGAGATGGGGGAGGGGAAGAGAGTGCTTGCTCCTTTTGGTGTGGATGGATAGCCTTGCAGCTCTTACTGTGAGGCTCACCCCAGTCTTTTCTGTCCTCGTTGCTTCTTTGATTTCAGGTACAGGAGAACATTAAAAATTATTCGGATGATCCACAAATGTTCGAGATCTGTAGGCAATTCCTGGTATTTCTCAACTGCCATGTCGCTATGTTCACATTTGCATGAGCCTCCATAGTGTTAGACGCCCCTGACCCTTGCTTGTTCGAAGCATTATTGGATCTGTGCTCTGATGGTAAGCCTTGTTTCTGACTAGGAAACGAGCCATCTCCCTTCTCTAGATAACACCAAGGCATCACCTCAGATGTTTCTCCACACCCTTTATGTACGCTGTCTTTCCCCTTCATCCCAGCAGCCCCCCAGCTCCAGCAAACACTGGTTTCTCTCCTACATTGTAAGCTCACATTTATATGAATGGAATCATTCATACAATACAGACAGAGTTTGATTATGCTGGTTCAAACTGAATATGTCTTTGGTTTTACAATGATGACAAAACAATGCACAGTCAGTAGAAACTGGACTTTCATTGTAGAAAATTATTTAAATCCAGGACCAGTGTTAAATCCCTGGCTTTGTTATTGAGTTCTTGGATTAAAAAACACATATAGCCTTTATATTTTTAATAAGCCTTAAGCAGCACAATAGCTGGGCAGTGTATGTGTTATACATATATGTTGACTCCAGGTATTTTCCTCTATTACTTTCCATCTTAATATGTTATATGTATATGAATGAGGTATACATGTGTGTATGTGAATGCATGCCTGTACTATGTGTGAGCATACATATATGCATATGCGTATACATGTGCATGCATGTGAAGGCCCAAGTTTGCCTCTTAGTGTTGTTCTAGTTTTATTTCGTTGCTTTGATAAAATACCCTGACTAGAAGCAATCTGAGAAAAAGATTATTTGGCTTAAGCTTCCAAGTCACATTCCATCATTGAAGATGTCTGGGTAGGAACTCAAGGCAGAAATCTGAATGCAGAAACCATGAAGGAATGTTGCTTTGCTGGCTGGCTGGAAGGCTTGTCCTCAGCTAGCGTCCTTACAAGCTGAAATCACCTGCCCAGGAAACGGTGCTGCCCAGAATGGGCTGGACTATGTACAACAAGCAAGATAATCCTTCACAGGCCTGTCTACCAACCAACCTGATTAGACAGTTAACCAATCAAAACCCTTCTAGTATGTGACAAGTGGGCAGTTAATGCAAAATATGACAAGTGGCTTCCTTGAATGATCTCCCCCTTCCACTAAGGCAAGGTCATTCACTGAACCTGGGCATTTCTGTTTTGGCTAATGTACCTAGCCAGCCTGCTCCAGAGATTCTGACTCTACCCACTAGTCACTGAGTTTATAGGTGGCCTACACCACCACATGGCTTCCTTTATATAGGGCCAAACCTGGTCTTCATGGTTGTATGATAAATACTTTGCCCACTGAGCCACGTTTCCAGCCGTCCACCTTCTGTTTTGTCTGGGTCTCTCAGTTAACCTAGAGCTCACCACCTTGGCTAGACCTATGGCCAGAGCTCCTGGGATGCACATGGCTCTGCCTCTCTGCAGTGGGGTTCTAGGCTTGCACTACCATGCTTGGCTTTCCTGAGAGGGCTGAGAGTCTGAACCAGAGTTCTCAAGCTCTCCCAGAAGCCCTTTATCCCCTGAGCTACCTCCCAGCCCAGAGAAGGGACAGTAATTCCAGACAAAAGCCTCAGAATGAGAAAAATTACCAGGATGAAGGAGAGTCCTGCAGAGTGATAAGGAATAGACTTCTTTAAAAAATAATAATAATCTGTAATAGTCCTAGACATAAATGCTCTTAACAATGAAACATGGATACGTGGGGAGGGGAGGAAACATAGTTCAACATCCCTCACCAATAAATCAAGGAGACAAGCAGTCAGTAAGAATCTAGCTGAAGTGATAGTCTAATCAAAATGCTTGATCTAATTGGCATATATAAAATGATCCATCTAGAACTGGATGATAGATAGAGTGATAGATAGCTCATAGGTTAAGGGCTCTTGTTGCTCTCACAGAAGGCCTAAGTTCAACTCACAGCACTTGCATGGCAGCTCATAACCATCTGTAACTCCAGTCCCAGGGGACCCAACACCTTCTTCTGACCTCCACAAGTATCAGGAATGCACATGATGCATATACATACATACATACATACATACACACACACACACACACACACACACACACACACATACACACACAAAAGCAGGCAGGCAGGCATAAAATAATAAAATAAGACAGAAGTTGGTATGAGGTATCACTGTGACAGAGCCAACTATGCTGTTTGTTGGAGGAATATGGAAGACTTTAAGACTTTGTGGACATTCTAAATGGGGCTTAATGAACAATCCTAACAGGAGCATGGAAGACAGTGCTAGGGGAAACTGTGGGGGCCCAGCTCAAGAAGTTTCAGAAGGGAAGAATGTTAGTAAGTGGCTTAGAGACTATTGTGATATTTTGGCAAACATGTGGCTGCTTTTTGCCCTTGTCCAGAAGAAAAAAAATCTGCCTTAGGCTAAACTGCAGTATTTTGGATTAATGGCACTGGAAGAAAAGATTTCAAGACAGCCTAGTATTGACTATGTAGCATGGTTACTAGTGGTGACACGTATGCAGATCTGCAATGAAAAGGAGCGTGTGGGACAAGGAGAAATGCAAATTGTACACTTTGAGGAGAAAGGGATCACTAGGAAAGGTAATGGAGCTAAATCCAGCTCAAGAAGATAAAAAATTTAAAGAAAACCCTGATGCTAAATGGAATAAAGGAAGTGGTGACCTCAAGGCAAGACCCCACCCAGCTCAGCTTCCAACCTGTGGAAAAGAATTAAAGAAAAGCTTAGGCAGTGAAGGCAATCATCTACAACAGGAAGCTGCTGCAGATGTAATTGAACAAGGGGCCAAGTTCCATCTCAATCAAACAGCAGAACTTGTTAGCTTTGGCCACATGGTTCTGGCTTTAAGAGTCAAGGATACAAGAAAGAAGTTGTGGAATCTCCCTCTGCAGTTAAGGACAGCTGCTAAGGCCAAGCCTGTGCCAGGAGTGTCCCTACATGGAGGCCCAGAGATGAGATTAGGTGAGGCTGTGAAAACAAAGCCTCGACTTCCTTGGAGACCCCAAGACATTGGAGATGCCAGACTGGTGGGATACACGCCAACTAGTGCTGCTAACAGGGAGTGGAACAGCCTGAGAGAAAGAAGTATGTTACAGTCAACAAAGATGAGAGAGGTTAGAGATCTGAGGAGCCTTTAACATCAGACATGGACATGCAGAGTTTGGAGTCTGCCGGGCTGGTTTATGGCCTTGCTTTGGTCCAGTGTTTCCTCGCTATGTTCCATTTCCTCTCTTTAGGAATGGCAATGTAAATCCTGTGCTATTGTATGCTAGAAGTATGTGATCTGACTTTTAATTTTGATTTTACAGGGGTTAAGAGATTTCCATGAGTCTCAGGAGAGACTGAACTTTGGACTTTCTAACAGTACTGAGACTGTGACAGACTATGGAGATTTTGAAGTTGGACTGAATGCAGTTTTGCATTATGATATAACTATAACCCTATGGGGACCAAGGAGTAGAATGTGGTAGGTTGAATAAGAATGGCCCGTAGGCTCATATATTTGAATGTTGGGTCTCTAGGGAGTGCTACCATTTGAAATGATTAGAAGGTGCAGCCCTGTTGGAGGAAGTGTGTCACTGGAAGTGGGATTTGAGGTTTGAAAAGCCCATGCCAGACTCAGTTCCTCTTTGACTGTAGATCTGGATGTAGAACGATCAGCCACTTCTCTAGCACTGTTCTGGCATGCATACTGCTATGTTCTCTGCCATGATACTGAAAGACTAAACCTCGGGAACTAGAAGCAAGCCTCCAATTAAATGCTTTCTTTTATAAGAGTTGCCTTAATCATGGTGTCTATTCACAGCCACAGACGAGTGTCTAAGACGCCAGTGAGATCTTAAAGAATTCTGTCTTTACACTCAAGTTCTTTTGGTATCTGCCCATGTCTCTTTTATTGTGTACAGTTTTGAGGCATAGATACAGGGACATGAATAGTTGAGATCTGAGCTTTGACCCAGATCCTTCTACCATGTCACTGGGACAGTTCTTGCTTTGGTGTCTTGTTTGTAAATGGCAAGAAACACCAGGACTCTAAGGACATTGAAAGTGAAAGATTTTTGAAGTACTTAGAGTATAAAAAAGTGCCCGATTAGCTGGGTGGCACATGCCTTTAATCCCAGCACTCAGGAGGCAGAGACACATGGACCTCTGAGTAGGCCTAGTCTACAGAGTAACGAGTTCCAGGACAACCAGAGCTACACAGAGAAACTGCGTCTTGAAAAAAAGAAAAAGGAAAAAGTGTACAGTTAATCAGAACCTTCAAATAGTTGTTTTCCTGCCCTTCAAACCTCTTCCTGTACTGAGCTCCTAGAAACTTACTCAGTTTAGTTAAGCATTGGGATATTTTAGGAAGCATGAATTCACATTTCTAAATAGGCCAGACAAGCACAAGAAATGTCAGAGAACCTGTGATGCTCTTCCCAACACTGCCTTACATGCCTCTCCCAGTCCCATATGTTTGCACATTTAAATATGGAGGAATATCCTCTGCACAAATAAATGTGTTTTCTTTAAAGGTTGTGTTCAACTCTAGAAGTTGTTGACAACTACCCTTCCTTCCCAGTCTCCATTTGAATGCCTCTTGGCACTTGTAATAGAACAGAGAAAGAGCCGAGTGAGGAATTGGGAAGAGTTGGGAGAAGGGGCACTGGCATCCCAGGACAGTGGGCACTACACAGGGACTCCAGGCACAGACGTTTGCAAAGTCATATAGTATTTCCCACACATGGATGCTAAGTAATATCAGCTTTGGCTCTCTCCTGTCACTTTTTGATATAGCTTTTCTTGACCAATTCTCTCTCTGTCTCTGTCTCTGTCTCTGTCTGTCTCTGTTTGTCTGTCTCTGTCTGTCTCTGTCTCTGTCTCCCTCTCCCTTTCCCTCTCCCTCTCTCCATCTCCCTCTCTCTCTCTCTCTCTCTCTCTCTCTCTCTCTCTCTCTCTCTCTCTCTCTCTCTCTCTCTCTCTCTCCCTCTCTCTCTCTCTCTCTCAAGTTCAAAGAAACAATAGCTTTCTACAAGCTCATGCCCCATCTAAAGCAGGCAGCCTTCAATCAGTTCCAGCCAAATGTCTTGCACAAGCTGGAACTCCTAATCTTTCCAGAGAAGCCAGAGACAAAGATTTTGTATTGCCTCCTTAATGTCAGCTAGATAATTTTGGATCTCTGTGTAAGCCAAACACTATATCCCAAGCATCACAAGAATTCACATCATTCTGCTCAGGAAAGATTTGATCATTTGATAGTCAAGAGGACAGCCAGCCAGCCAACTGTATAGAGGTGTGGTGTGGACGATGAGCCACTCTGCCTAACAAGTACTGTTTCTTGTCTACATGTTTTATTCCACCACGCTAAGCTTCCAGGGTAAGGATTTGTCATCAGCACCAAGAGCCTCCATCGTAATCTTTTGATACGTTTATTAATTTAAAGTTCTCTTGCTTAATCTATGGAACTCAATTGAAAATAGGACTGCATGGTACAGACATTTTTGTAGTGAGAATTCTAAAATTTTGGTTTCTTTAAGAAAGCAGAATGTTCTAAAGCTATGTTTTTGTTTTGATCCCAAGTGTGGGGCTATGGGGCTGCTTCAGACTGTTGATAGCAGCTGACCATGATTTATTTGCCTTGTACTCTAACAGAGCACAGAGCCATGGTTTGCCAGCTGCCAATAGTTTCTGCAGTTGTGGGATGTTTGGAATATTGGGAACTTTGAGAGGGTATAGAAATGCTAGGGCTCAGATAGATGGGGTTGGTGGTGGTTGGGTGTGGGTGAGGTTGGTTGCAGTTTGTTAGTAGTCATGTTCCAAGAAAAAACAAGAAGAAACAAGTTAGATTCACAAATATGTCTCTCTCTCTCTCTTTCTCTCTCTCTCTCTCTCCTTCCCTCCCTCTCTCTCTCTCTCTCTTTCTCTCTCTCCTTCCTTCCCTCCCTCTCTGTCTCTCTCTCTCTATCTCTGTCTCTCTCTGTCTCTCTCTGTCTGTCTCTCTGTCTCTCTCTGTCCCTCTCTGTCTCTCTCTGTCTCTGTCTCTGTCTCTCTGTCTCTGTCTCTCTCTCTGTCTCTCTCTCCTTGTATCCTTTCTCTCCTATCTAATGAATGAGGGTGAAACGAGGTGGGGGGTATACAGAGTGGAGAAAAGAAGTTCCCACAAAGTAGCAAAGCCAGCTACATATTTCAGTTATGTTACCCTCTCTCTTTATAATCAGTCTTGTCATCAATACTGTGTAGACAGTAGGCAGGAAATAAACCCTCTGGAACCGAACCAACTTGATCTGCTACACAGACGTTAAAGACTGATGTTTGAGAATAGTGCTGAAGAAAATGTGAAATTGCAAGCACCTCCCTGGGAAATGGGAACTAAGCTTGCAAGGCTGCTGTGACTGGCACCTCGTTCTCCATAACTAATCAGTGTCAACAGGAACTTCTGCATACTTCCTAGAACAAAGTGAAACAGGAAGGCAGAGGCTAGATCTCCATCTGATTCTTGTGCTGGAAAGCAAAACCTACCTGTCATCTCTTTACCTTTAAAAAAAAAACTAAGAGGGGCTGGAGAGATGCCTCAGAGGTTAAGAGCACTGACTGTTCTTCCAGAGGTCCTGAGTTCAATTCCCAGCAACCACATGGTGGATCACAGCCATCTGTAAAGGGATCTGATGTCCTCTTCTGGTGTGTCTGAAGACAGCAACAGTGACAGTGTACTCACATATGTAAAATAAATAAATCTTTAAGAAAAAAAACAACTAAGAATTTTAAAAATAGTTATAATACCAATGATAAACAGTTGTGAGAATGGATACAGCTAAAAACAAAGATGTGGGGGGGGGGGGACATGGAAGTAGAATCAGAACCCATGGTAAGAATTTTGGTTTGAGCCAGGCAGTGGTGGCACATGCCTTTAATTTCAGCACTTGGGAGACAGAGGCAGGCGGATTTCTGAGTTCGAGGCCAGCCTGGTCTACAGAGTGAGTTCCAGGACATCCAGGGCCATACAGAGAACCCTGTCTCAAAAAACAAAAAACAACAACAAAAAAACACAAAACAAAAAACAAAACAAAAAAAACAAGAATTTTAGTTTGGGTTTTTTTAAAAACCCAGATATGTTCTGTGAATATGTTCTTGTTTTAATCTCAGGTGTGGGATAAGAAGCTGCTTCACAGCAGGTGCTTATGATTTGTCTCATGCACTAGCATGGGCATGATTTTTGCCAGCTGCAGATAGTTTAATTCTGGGGACTCTAGAGAGGGTGTAAATGGGAGAGCCCAAGAGAGCCTGTGGAGGGTGCTGCTTCCCTTTCTCATGGTCCCTGCTGTGGGGTTTGCCAAGTGGTCATGAGCAAAGAGCTCAGAGGGAGAAGCTGGAGAATTCCAATGAACACTGGAATGGCCCCACGAAACTCAACATCCCTAATCAGCAAGAAGTAGTCTAACCCCCTTCCCCCTCTAACCTTCTTTATCTCCTACCTAGTATTGGAGGGTTGGAAGGGACTACGGTGGGATAAAGGTTGGAAGGGAGGTAGAGTTTTAAGAACCAACAAAATAGCTTTTAAAAATAGCACCTACAAGAACCCTCCAACAGAACAAATGAGACAAATGGGGAGGGATATTCAACATACAGTAGACACTTGCACAAAAAATATTCTTATGTAATACAGGACCATGCAGAATAAATATGAGAATGAGAACATTTTATTTTTAAAAAGCATTTAAAACTGAACAAGAAAACTTCAAAATTGGAAGAATGCATTTATATAGTAATAAAGCCTCTGGATAACTTTTTCCTGTGCTAACATAGGGCTACCACTCAGTTTTACTCACAGTTAATCAAATTAATAAACATCTGTTAGTCACCTCACTTAATCATGGTTCAATTTTTTAAAAAATTGACTCTTAGTTAAAAAAAAAAAAAAAAGCACACACTAGACTAGTGAGACAACTTCAGCAGGTAAAAAAGGTGCCTGCAGCCAAGCCTGATGATCTGAGTTCAAATCCTGGAGCCCCCATGGTGGAAGAAGAGAATAACTCCCAATAGTTAACCTCTGCCTTCTGCACATGCACTGCTCCATGAACATACAAATATACAACAGGTAAATTAATAAGTGAATGTGTGATAAAAAATAGCACATGATCATTTGAAAGAAAGAACCAATGTACATAAAGTTGAGAGCTTTTTCCAAATCCCTCTTCCCCCCCCCTCAGCTATCTTACACCAGACTGTAATGACTATTAATAATTTAATTCACCTCCTTATTTCTGCCTACTCAAAATACATACCTGCATATGCTTGTGATGTGTATCCCACCAAGAACATTGTGATTATAGTCTATACACTTTGACTTCATTTTCTCCCTTCCTGTTCAATAAGTTCACATGCTAATTGGCCCCGGTCTCGCTTAGGACTACTTATTTTTTCACAGTGTTAATACACTCTGACAACTTCCCACTCGAGAGCCATTAATATCCCCAGTCTTCACCACACGCCACGCAGCAGCAAAGAGCACCAGTTTAGGTTTTAATCTGCTTCTCCTTTTCACAGGACTGTGGAAGCTGAAGTCATTGCGGAGTCTGGATCTGTCCTTCAACAGGATAGTTCGCATTGGGCTGTCTGATTTTCATGGCTGCCTGCAGCTGGAGAGCATCTATTTAAAGAGCAACAAGATCTGCACGATTCACCCAGAAGCCTTCAAAGGGCTCAAAAAATTACAGGTTCTAAACGCTATCTTACAGCTGTCTTAAATGTACAGGGTTGTGGTTAACTAGATTAGAAGGCTGTTTCTTTTTAAGAGTGTCTGCGTGTGCAGGGGTACTGGCTGTTAAAGTGTGGAAGTCTACTTAAGACCCCCTGGAACAACTGAAGTCTACTGCTGAAAAATTAAAGATCGCAGCAATGGACAGGAACTTAGTAAGAATTCTTAGCAGCAAGAAGTTGCCTATTAGGCTGAATATGGCTGTGTTGATAAGACGCCTGCCTAGAAACCCATGGGCCCTAGGTGCAATCTCCAGCACACAGCTGTGTTCTGGGTCGGGGGAAGAAGCAATAGGATCGTCAAGTTCAAGATCATTGTCAGCTGCGTGCCAAGTTCAAGGCCGGCGGGCTTGGAAGAGACACTGTCTAAAAAAGAAAAGAAAGGAAGGAAGGAAGAAAAAGAGAAAGATAGAAGGACAAAGAGAGAAAAAAAGAAAAAGAAAGAAAAAAGAAAGAGAGAAAGAAAGAGAGGGAGGAGGAAAGAAAGAGGAAGAAAGAAATTGTCATATTATTTACCAAATCAAACCTAATTCAACTCCAAGTGCCCACTGACCAGTTGGCAAGGAATTAAATGTGTTCCTTAAGAGTTTGAAGGCAGCCTGGTCTACATAAGGAGTTCCAGGCCAGCCAGGTTCACAGAATGAGACGCTGTCTTTTTTGTTGTTGTTGTTGTTGTTGTTTGTTTGTTTGTTTGTTTTTCGAGACAGGGTTTCTCTGTGTAGCCCTGGCTGTCCTGGAACTCACTCTGTAGACCAGGCTGGCCTCGAACTCAGAAATCTGCCTGCCTCTACCTCCCAAGTGCTAGGATTAAAGGCGTGCTCCACCACTGCCCCGGCTGAGACACTGTCTTAAACAAGCAAACAAAGAAACAATGACGATGATGCCTGCCTAGGCTGCACCAGGATTCTTGCACAAACTGGAGCATTTGGGAGGTCTTTCTGAGCCACTATGACCGGTGCTGAGATGTCGCCAGCTCAGGATCATACTGGCTGCTGCTGGTCATGACCCTGTAGGGTTTTTTGTTTTTTGTTTTTTTTAAGATTTTTTTTTTATGTGTATAAGTACACTGTAGCTGTACAGTTTGCTGTGAGCCATCATGTGGCTGCTGGGAATTGAACTCAGGACAGCCCCACTTGCTCTGGCCCCACTTGCTCCGGCTCCGCTCACTCCAGCCCCACTCACTCTGGTGTAATGCACTGTAGCTGTCTTCAGACACACAAGAAGAGGGCATCAGATCTCATTACGGGTGGTTGTGAGCCACCGTGTGGTTGCTGGGATCTGAACTCAGTACCTTCGGAAGAGCAGTCAGTGCTCTTACCCGTTGAGCCATCTCTCCAGGCTGGACCCTGTAGTTTTTATGTCCAAAGCATACATGGTAACAGTTCATACGTGTGCATCACTCACCACATGCCATGTGTTACTCCAAACACCACTGGCATTCATAGTGGGACAATATGAAATTTATCTTCTACATGAATAATTAATATAAAATTATTGAGGCGATTTTTTTTACATTCCATTTTTCAAACATAGCCCTTGATCTCTATTGTGTGTTTTATATCTCCACATGTTAATGCTCAGTGGCCACATGCGGCTAACGGCTGTCATGTTAGGCAGCCTGGACAGAGGCCGTAGATCATTCCCCAGCATTATATAAAGTACTATTAAAGATAAGCTTCCTCCACACCTTTGTAGCCACCATGGCTTCCTGAATGCTCCTCGTGGAAGGCAGACATGGGAAGCAGTGATGAAATGGGGGGCTCTGCCTGGCATCCAGCCTAGATGTTCAACCACATCACAAGCAGGGTACATTCTCTCTGTGTTTTAGCCTCCCATCTGTATAATGGTTTCTTGTAAGAATGACCTGACTTGTGTGTGAAGGACCTAAAACACCACCTGGGATGGTTATAAGCTGTTCTCTAATACACAGATCTAACAGTGTTGCTCCTCTTGCGTAAAACCCTTCCTTGCTGACCCCTGCCTGCCTCGTTTCAAGCTGCTGTCCCCTGGTGCATTACTGTCCTGCCTGCTTGCACTTAGGGTCTCTCCTACCCCGACTTGCTCCTCTTCTTTACCCAGAAGAGCTATGAGTCCTTCCGGCTTTGGTTGAAGGTCACTTCCTGGAGGAGGTTTTCCTTAGTCTGTCATTTCTGAAGCCTTCACCATGGCCACATGTTTCCTCACTGTACTGTTGTCAGCAGATTCTGAGCAGGGTTCATGTTCATGCCTAGCCCCTTCCCGGCCAACACCAAAGGGTGATCGCATACCTGCAGAGCACACATCGTACCTGATTTTGTTTCCTGGAGCTAAGCCGGGTGCATCTTAAAACATCCGTCGAATAAACAAAGGGTTGGATGATGGAACATACTCCAGCATAACTGCCTTCGTTGTCTATTGATGCATCACGATTTACCATAGCTCTGGAGCTAAAACTGCATGCATAGATCCCCTGGCAATGTCTGTGGGATTCAGACATAGCTTAGCTAGGGGCCTCCGCCTTATGGTCACTCAAGAGACTTCGCTGGTGTCATGGCTGGAGTTACACCTGAAAGCCTGACTGGTGGAGAATAGCCACCTAAGCAAGGTGGGCAGAACTTGCTTCTTTCTTGGGCGGTTGGACTGAGGGCTCAGCTCCTTATCAGCTGTTGGGTTGAGCCTGCCCTCAGGTTTCTGCCTTGAAGCTTTCTCCACCAGGCTGTCCATGATATACCATCTTTCTTTGGAGGCTAGTCATCTCTGACATTCTCTGCCCTCCGTAAGAAAAGCACCTCTATTTTACGGAGTGTCATCATGAAAGCAGCATCCCATTGTTGCTGCTGGAGACGATTGGCTAGAAATGGAATGAAATCTTCCACCCACAGTGGAGGGAAGAAATCACTTAAGAGCCCGAATACCAGAAGGTAGGGTTATGGGGAGCCACTTTGGCTTCTGTGGAAATTATTAGAGCAGAAAAGCCCCCCCTTCACTTGGCT
>NW_022196905.1:66421551-66428603 GCF_008632895.1 Mastomys coucha | reverse complement strand
TGCTCCCCACTCACTTGGCTGTGCTCCCCACTCACTTGGCTGTGCGCCCCACTCACTTGGCTGTGCTCCCCACTCACTTGGATGTGCTCCCCACTCACTTGGCTGTGCACCCCACTCACTTGGATGTGCTCCCTACTTCAATGACTGGCAGGTTGTGAAGAAGCCATAACTGGTGGGAACTGGTTATGGACACATCTACATGTGGAATTTGTCCTGTGTGTTCCCTCCTGTATATTTTACTGTACTTTATGAGTCTTCAAAGCTCAAGGTTTAAAAAAATTTAGCATAGGCAAACTATAAATCAGCTCTGAGCATGTTGGGGGAAAAGCCATAATCCGCAACTCACCAGAACTGGGAATCCTCTCCCAGTCCTGTGCTTGGCATTCCATTCTGTGTGGTAGGCAATAGCTCCAAATACTGGCGGTAGACTGTGATGAAGAAGTTTGGTACCAGGAAGCTGCATATCACAGTGGTTGGCTTCTCCCCTCGGGAAGACAAATTTCACATTTGCCCTGTTATGTTCATCTCCCCATGGGAGTACCTTTCCAGAAGCCAAGTCGATTTTCAAAACATAAGCCCATCAGCATACTTCAATGGGATGAAATAAGTTTCACTGACGTTTCAAATTAGCTTTCCTTTTCTTAATCTTATCGCCCTCTTCTTCGACACAGTGATTTGTGCTGTAATACACTGCCCGGTCTCCCAGCCTTCCTGGAATGAATGTACCTTTCAAATGCTACAGGATGGGGATTTCTTTTTCTAAGTTATGATTCTGTTTTCATCTTTTCTCAGAAGTTACCCTTTCTGAATTATTTCATTCATTTCCTTTCCTCCACACTGGCTTTCAGTGCCATGATTTGGAATTTTAAAAAAAAAGAAAGAAAAGAAAGAAAGAAATGCTAAGATGCAAAAGTACACTAAAAAGAAAATGTCTGCTCAGAGAGCATGGTAACTCAGTGCGATGCTGAGACCAGGCACCCATGGGAGGAGCTTTTAACCCCGAGCAATGTCAGGCCAGGAAAAGTGCTTTTCCTCTTAGTCCTGGCCCCCTGCCTCCCATTTTCAGGAGCCTTCCATGAGCATCAAGACCTCATAGCTGTTCAACACAGGAAAACCACCCTCATGAAAAACTCAATTCTACTTCTAGTGATGTAGAATTGGCTTCCCTTATCTCAAGAATTTGTATAATCTAAGACACTTATTAAAAATTGGCCTTGGTCAAGGGGCTGAGGGAAGGGGATTGGCATGAGCTCGAAGCAAGCCTGTATCATATAGTGAATTGTTGGCCATTCTTGGTGCACGGGAGAGAAATTGTTGACCTTGGCAATATTCAACCTTTCTAGTTGTCACACCTGTCCTCTTTTGTTAAAGCAAGGTTGGCATTTTCTGTTTTCTGATCTTCTGTTCAGCTGTCACCACCTGAGTGTCTCCAAATGTCTCCTTCAGACTAATGTGGTAGCCCCAAGAGGGTTGTTTTGATGTGAAGACACATAGCTACAAGGTCAGAAAACATTGAAACTTTGTCCTCTAATCCTGTGGCATCTCATCTCGTTGTTGTTGTTTGAGATGGAGTAGCTTATGTAGCTCAGGATGGTCTCAAGCTATATAACCTCTGCGTTCTGATCCTCCTGTCTGTACCTCCTCGGTGCTGGGATTTACAAGTGTCTACAACCACACCAGATTTGTAATTTGCTGAGTACATGTGTGGAATACACTGGGTGGCTTAGCTTCTTCCTCTGGGAAAGGGGAATTGTGGGATGTTGAGAGACTCTGTGGTGATATATATAAAACACTCAGCATATATGCCTGGCATCCAGTTCACCAGTATAGCACTAGCCACTGTCATATCTACCGTAACTTTCCCTGCTGTGTCATGCACTGCAGTGTCCAACTTCAGAACACCCTGCCCTGCCACTTGAGCCTCTGAATCATTTCTGTCCCCTGGTTCTGCAGACATGTGTAACTCTGTGGGAGAAATGAGTCATCTTGCAGATACTGAACAGCCAGACACAAATGCACAAAGAACCGTGTGCTCCTTCCTATCTGAGATAGTAAATGAACCGCAGTTCTCCTGGGTTCCATGGTCTCTTCAGTAACCATCCTCTGATATTTCCAAGGTGATGGTATTTTGATAAATTCTTGGCCTGAATGCTATTCTGAACAGTAGTAGTGTGTGAGTTTGGGTTTTAACATAGATAATAACTCATAAGAAACCAAGGAGATGAAATGTCCGGATGTCTGGAGAACTTTTACAAGCATCTAATGCATGCAGCTGGGAAATGTGCTCCCGGAAAGCAAACGAGTGTCAAGACCACAGAGGCTTTGTGGACAGAGCAGGGTTTTAAGCCTAGTCTTCACTGATTGCTCTACTAGACCTGAATTTGTATTACTTTTGCTTTTATACACATAGACGTATCTCTGTATAATTCCACATGTATATATATTTTTACCTGACTGTCCTGTGCACAGACTGACCTAATTTGTTTCTTTTCAAGCAGATGGTAGACCTCAGAAGCAATGCACTGACAGCTCTTGTACCGATTATGACCATTGCTCTAGAATTGCCCCACCTGGAACTTGGCTTGGCTGATAACCAGTGGCAGTGTGATGAGAGCAGTGCCAACTTCCAAAACATCACCTCTGCATCCTGGGAGGAAATATGGAAAACTGTCTGCAATAGGTCTGTGGGTAAGTGTAAGCACATCTCTTTTTCTTTTCCTTTCTTTCTGAAATGGTTTCATTTCAACCTGGAAAGTAAATATAAGAAGGCAGTCTCCTGAAACATAGTGACTGTCTCTTGAAAGGTCAAGGATGTTGGTACCTACCTGTCTCAGTCATTGTTCTGTTGCTCTAAAGAGACACCATGACCATAGCAACTCTTATGATGGAAAACATTTAATTGGGGTTGGCTTACAATTCTGAGGTTTAGTCCATTATCATTAAGGTGGAGACCATGTTGGTGTACAGATAGACATGGTGCTGGGGAAGTTGCTGAGAATTCTACACCTGGACTGGCAGGCAGCAGGAACAGAATGCCACACTGGGCCTGGCTTGAGCATCCGTGACCTCAAATCCTGTTCCCGGTGACATACTTCCTTCAACAAGGACACACCTCCTAATAGTGCTACTCCTTATGAGTCTATAGGAGCCATTTTCTTTCAAACTATGACACCACCCCAAGTCAGCACAGGGCTAGGTCACAGGACAATCACTTCACGGTTTCCCTTAGCTTCTGATGGTTTTCTTCACATGATCAAGACATATACAAATGAATCAGTTCTTTAGCTAGAAAGTTTGCCTAGAAGCTTCTGAAATACACCACTTCATCCCAATTCTTAATGATTGATTACAGAAATGGCTTTAAAGTCTGAAACATTATTCCAAATGCTTGCTGACCTCAAAAGTGTGACCTCTGTGTACGGAACACATGCACAAAGATTTCAAAAGTAAAGTTACATTTGATCGGATCCTCATCCCTTTCCCATGAGCAGATTATACCACAGAGGCAGAACAAACTGGAAAGGGTTTATCCCCCTGCTACACTAACTCTCCTGAAAACAAAATTTATGAAAAAAAAATTTAAAAGCCTTAACACTGACCTATTTGGGTCTGTCATTAAAGCAGACTCAAGGCCATAGCTACCAAGTTAGAAGACATTCATGAAGAGCAGAGGGAAGTGATCAGCCAGAACTGGCTTTCTGAGTGCAGAAGACAAAGTTGGGTATTTTACTGTTTCCCAGAACTGGAGAACAGTTATAATATGAATACTACTACAATCCTATAACAAATAAGGCACTAAAATAAGGCAGGTGCAATAAAGGGTTCATAGAATGTTCTAGCAAATGCAAAGTAATTGAGGGTGTGGAGGAAGGAGAAGCCATGTGTTAGCCCTCTCATCCTTCTTCTTCCTCTTTGGGCATCAGTGAGGCAGGAAGCCAGAAACACAACCTTCTAGGCCTGTGAGTAGCAGGCTATGTCTTGCAGTCTTATACAAATGTATGCAGAGCCCTATGCATACTGTGGGCTTTGAACAGGAGTAAATGAGTGAATGAACACATGAATGAATAAAATTACTTTTCATCTGATATGTGCTTGAAAATATAGCTAGATAAAGATTGAGGAGGGTTCACAGAAGTTCTGAAAGCCTGGGGTCATTCCAACATCTCGTTTTTCTATCTCCCTCTTGTAGAGAATGAGAAGCCATATGTGGAGACTCCCCAGATAAGAATTTCCAGGGATATACACCTTCTTCACTCTCCTCCAAGTGACTTGAAAAGCCTCATTCAGAGCAAAGCAGAGAGGCCCCAGGCAGGAGTAGACATGCACCTTTCCACTCTGGGGAAGGAGAAGCAGATTGGCTATGGTGATCTCAAAGAGATATGGCCACAATCCCTGATTGAACTCAGAGACTCCCAGGATGGAAATGTCACTGACAGAAATGATGACAAGCCCCCAGACCTTGCCCTGGCCATCTGCCTGTCAGTGTTCATCACGTTTGTGGTGGCTTTCTGCCTGGGGGCTTTCTCAAGGCCTTATATTGACAGATTATGGCAACAAAGATGCTTGAACAAAAGGCCTGGCTCAGATAATGCCTACTCAAACGAGGGCTTCCATGATGACATTGAAGGTGCTCAACATGTACAACACCAAGGGATAGATCTACACCAAACTACCCACCACCTAAATCTTTTTGAGAACCAGAACCCTTCCTGGGTGACAGAGCCAATCCCACATGGTGCCGTCCTATCAGAACAGATGCTAGGAAGCAACGGAATGGACCCCAGTCGTCAGCAGAGCCCAGAGCAATTCAAGGACAACAGTGAGTCAAGTGGAGATGGCATCGTGTTTCCAAATAGCCATGTAACCCATCCTGCACTCCACGGACTTCCAAACACTGATGCTCACAAGCTGATTTCACCAGTGCAGGATCATCATGATGTTCTTGAAGAATCACACTATGACACCGTGGCTCAGGAACATTCTCTCCTTGACAATGTGATGGATGGGTCTTCCATTGCTGGCCCTCTGGGAACTTTCCCCAGTTCTATCAATAGTGGGTGGGATGAATTGCACCTGTCACAGCCAAGAAATGTTGCACATACAAACATTCAAGAGGCTAAGGAAAGGGGGTGCCCTGAACCTTTGGGAGCCATGGACTCACAGGTGGAGTCTTCTGAGGAAAGGCAAGTGAGCAGTTCCATTAGGGAGCTGGCCACACAGCAGTCACAATTCCAGGAAGTTGATGCTGAGGAAAGACTCTCTCATGTCTACAGTGAGATCCTATGCAATGACCCACCTTCCCTTATGCCAAGATGGGACAGTGGCCATTATGTCACCCCTGCTACTGAGGAGCCTGTGGAGAGAGACGCTCCTTTTGACCCTCATTATGACTTGGTGACCAACTATGAGTCTGATTCCGATGAGGGCTCTTTGTTTACCCTTAGTTCTGAGGGTTCTGAGGACACAAGGAGCTTGGCTGAAGAGCAGGCATCTGTGGAGAATGGTGGGGCCAGCCAGCCCCTCCCAAGCAGAAACTTGGGGGAATACAAGGACAGTGTCACATCAGCAGAAAGTGTTGAGGACATCACGTCACAAAGGATTCTAGAGACATGTGAAGCACAGGAAGCTCACCTTAGAAACACGCTCATTTCTGGTCCAGATTCTTGTGTGTGTGAGACGAATCTGGAAAATAACTCTAGCTCCCTTGACCCTGAGAATATGTCAACTTGGCCCCAACCCCCAGGACATAAGCTATCACATCATGAGACTCCAGGCACATGTGGTGACATAGGACCCCAGTCTAAGGCAGTAGCCTGGCACTACTCCCTTAGAGACCTGGAATTCCCAAATGTAGATAGTTCACCATCACCACCATATTCTGATCAAGATCTCTCAGATCCTGAGGAGCATGCCACCAAAGAGAAGTAAGCATTGATAAAGGGCAACCTTTCAAGGCTGGAAGATAGAGCTCTGTTGGTAGAGTATTTGCTCACAGTGCACAAACCCCTGGGTTCAAACCACAACACTGTATAAATTGGGCCCACTGGCACATACTGTCTGCCCAGCCCTTGGGTGGCAGAGGCAGGAAACAGGCATGAGAGTGAAACAGCTTTTACAGGGTAGATTATGGAATGTTCTGGCAAATGTGGGCTCTATTGCTCCAACAACCAGCTCGTGCGAGATGTCAGCTCTACAATGACAAGACCCAGTCTCCCACTCAGATTCCAGGGTCACATCCTCAACTGCAGTTGCCTGAATCTGCATGGTCATCTTGGAACCTGAAAGTCATAATTTCTCTTCACAAATATGAGCTCCAAAATTCACATTTTTAGTCAACAGTATCACAGTGTCAACCCAGTAAACCCATTTACAGATTTTAGTCTTGACTTCTCTTTTATTTTCTACATCTGCACAATCTCTAACCCAGTGCCTCTCAACCTTCCCAATACCGTGACCTTTTTATACAGTTCCTCATGTTCTGGTGAGCCCCAACTGTAAGCTTAGATTTTTCAAAACCTACTTTAATTAGGGTTCTTAAACCACTTCAATCTCCCTTCTGGCCCGCCAACCAGAGGTAGTGGAGAAAGAAGGTTAATAGGAAAAGGGGGTTGTGGACCTGTTTAGAAATAGTTCTTTGGGAGAGGTAAGCAGGAACCAACATCTGTCCCAACACTGGGAGTAACTGGGTCCAGTGGGACCAGGCACACAGGAACTCCATCAGCCCAGTGACTCAGGTTCCTTCTGGTCTGACTGGGCTGGGGTCCAGAGCAGACCTTGGGCGCAAGCTCCACAGCCAGTCCTACAACACCCAGAGGAATCTCCACTCCCAGGCACTCTGACACACCCAAGATCAGAGGTGAGGAGGAACCAACATCTGTCCCAACAGTGGGAGTAACTGGGTCCAGCTGGACCAGGCATACAGGAACTCCATCAGCCCGTTGACTTCGGTTCCTTCCAGTCTGTCTGGGTTAGTGTTCTGAGCAAACCTTGGGCACAAGTTCTGCAGCCAGTCCCACAACTCACAGAGAAAGCCACACTCCCAGGTGATTTAA
>NW_022196905.1:66415780-66418191 GCF_008632895.1 Mastomys coucha | reverse complement strand
ATAATTCTTATTTTTATTGTTATAATATTTTATAAATTTTAAGGAATATGACACAAAAGATATTATAGATATTGACGGGGGGGTCTCTGGGAGGAGCAGTGGTACAAAAGGGAAACAAGAATGTGATTCAATTATATTTAATTGAAATATGTTTTTAAATGTTAACAAATTCAGATAAATTGAAATCATGTAACTTTTCTCATCATAATACAATAAAAGTTTTAAAAAATATATAAATTAGGATGTACATATGTATCATAATCAATGACCATTTTTATGAGAATAAACCTATAAAATGTCTTAGAGAACACAGAGAAGAAAAATCTCTGTCACTTGCTGATATGTGAAAATCTCACAGACAAAGCACCAAACAAAAACCAAAATTGGAGAACTGGAGAAGGTGAATTCCTTAAAATACAAAAACTTACATAGGTTAAAAAATTGAGAAGATTAAAGTCCATGACGAGGTGAAAATTACAATAAGTTCACACACAATACCAAATTTCTATGGATCTTGCAGAAAAGCTTCGAAATGTCAAGCAGTATACGGGAACTGAAATATGTGAAAGGTAGTAGACCAGGCCACATACACTAGCTAATATGAGGCCCTCAACGCATAGACAGCAGAAGACTGCAGGGTCTTTGCTCAGTGAGAGAACTTGCACCTAACCCTCAAGTGACTGGAGGCACCAGGAGTGTGGAGGTCAGGTGGGGTGGAGGGTAGGAGACTGGGGACATCCTCATGGAGACGGGAGTCAGGGGTGAGGGAGTAGATATGGGATGTGGAACAAATGGAGGGTAAACCTGGAGGATAATAAAATCTGGAGTGTAAAAATAAAGATGAAAGTAATTTTTAAAAAAAAGAAAAATGTGAAAGGCTTCAGGCGTGCCATTGTGTACTGCGACATTGAATAAAACAAATCATTTTATAAGAGATTTATTAGCGATATTAAAACAGTAGGTGTGCAGGCAGCAGCATGGCAGGGGATTCTGAAGAGAGTCAGGGTCACATGGTAGAGCGGGTACCACAAAAGATGGCAACACACAGGTACTCTCACAATTGTACTCTCATCACCAGAAAACTGAGGTAGGACGATCATTTAGAGTTCTAAGCCAGGTTAAGACACAATGAAATGCTGTCTGAAAGCAAAGCAAAACTGCAAATAAAAAAGGAACAAAAAGTAACAAGTCAAAACAGAACAACAACAAAAACAAAATAGTAAAGAAAGAAAAAGAAAGTCCTCTAGCCAACTGCAGACGAAAATAGTCATCTAAGACATCTATACAGCACAATCCTAGACTACTGTTTAGAATTTTCCACTTATTGTCCCACCTCTCATCCCCGTTTCACAGAGGGAATCCTGGGATAGGGAGAGTACACACTATAGTCTGTCCTAGCTCCCCCTCCTCACTTCCCCTCCCCTGCAATGACACCTGTGCATCATGGTATAGAGCAGCTCCCTCTAAGGAGGCAGAATGGTCCCAAGTCCCTCTCCTCCAAGCTGCACACTGGCCACAATTCCCGAAGTGGGAGTGAGCCTACTTGTGTCTGGGATCCCTGTATCTGTCTTTCCATCCTCAGAGAGATTCGAGTGCTCACCCCTGGGAACCCATAAACTTGGCTGCAGAGAATTCCCAGCACTACATAATCACCTAGGTAGCTACTGAAAAGCAGTCGACAAAGTCCCCAGGTTTCCATGACAACCACAATGCCCCTCCCCTCTCTCTGCTCAGTAACTAGGAATGTTCTGCCCAGCCCTCCCTTCCTTTCTCTCAAAGCTGAACTCATTCACCCTTGTTATCTATCACCTAAGAAAGCATACCCATAAAGGAAACTCCCACCAGCCTGTAAGCAGACCTTTGCTTAAGCTGTGAACAAAACATTCCTTAAGACATGGCAAGGCTAGACTCCCCAGACTAAGCACGTCTCCATTAAAATGTTGTTAAAGTTATAGAGAAACCTTGTTGTCATGGTCATAGATGAGCTCTTTCATCATCCTTAGCAGACTATGGAGGTCTCCATGGAAATGTGTTCTAGGTTGTAACAGTCTGTTGTAGAAAGAGAATGTGACAGTCTGTGGAAAAAGAGACCCTGGGGAGGAAAAGTAGAACTCTGGAGATCCGGGAATCGAACCCAGTACTGCACTCTACCACTGAGCTACATCCCCAGACCAACAGAAGCCCTGATTATAGCCTATATCAATCCACAATGACTGAAGCTACAGTCATAGGGCCAGAAAGAATCTGCACCACATTTTTGTGAATGATTTATGGCTTTCTAGTTTCATGTTTTTATGGAATGTTTGTTATTTATTCTATGAGAAAAGGATCTATTTTCAATGGAAAGAAATGATATTAATAAGAAGTTTTGTGCTCTCTAAAGCATTATAGACCTACAATAAATTAACAGA
>NW_022196905.1:66409254-66415770 GCF_008632895.1 Mastomys coucha | reverse complement strand
GTTCTTTGGGACAATTCCAATCTTTGTTGTCAGGATTTCAACAATCCAGTCCAATAGCAAGCACAAAACATGAATCAGCAACAGCAGCTCGATCTGGCAGAAATCACAATGCTCTGTAGAAGCAGCAAGAATTAGCTGGAATACCACGAGAAGTTCTTTGGCGTGTAGCAATGCAAGAATATCCTCTCTCTGCCTGTGGGGTTATATTTATATAACACCTTCTCAAGTGTCTGCTCCAGCAAAACATCAAATGATCTCTCACAAAACAGCTTTCAGAAAGATATAACGTGACAAAACAGTTTCCAAAGAAACCAGAAATTTCTACTTCTCCCAACCATAAAATTAGTTGTTACTTCATAACTATAATTTTGCCACCATTATAATTCATAATTTAAATATTTGATATGCAGGATATTTGACATTCAGCCCATGTGAAAGGTCATTCAGCACCCCCTAAAGGTCATGACCCACAGGTTGAGAACCACTGTTTTGTGTTTGGCCTGCACAAGTGTACTGTGAGTTCTCAGCTGTCTGTGTGAGGGCACAGTTGACATGCAATCTGGATCCAGGCTAGACAGTTTGTATTGGATTAGGGTTTGCATGGAAGATGAAAAGTAATGGAGTTTGGAGGAAGGGCATGGAGAGTCCCCAGTCCACCTCTTGGCATCACTGCTAGTCCTCCAGCACCTAGCTCCTCAGCAACTCTTGCAAAGGCTCAGGCCTTGGCTCTCCCATCCTCTCCCTTGGTTCCCACTCCTTTGTGAAGGTTCTTAGGGCTTTAGCCATTACTCCCTCTCTGCTAGCCCTTCCTGCTTCTGTAATTCTTTCTGCTCTGAAATCTGTTCAAGGTTGTATGCTCACATCATCCAGGTGCCTATCAAACTTCAAGGTGAATGTATCCACACTGAAGCTTTGTCTTGCCCCCAATCACCACCAACGCTGGTCCTTCACACCCTCATTGCTCCATTCAGGCAACGACTCCATCCAGATAGCTAAGGATTATCTTGTTGCTGTTTCTTTCTATGATTCCCAGATCTAACTTATTTGTCATTGGGTACAAACAGTTCAGATGCTAAATATCTGTCAGGTCTGTTCCATGTTCCCTGTCCATTCTGCCATAATTCTAGCCTGCACTTTGTCACTCCCACTAGATCTGTCACAACAGCACACAAACTGCCTCCTACAAATTCTGTATTAGCTGAGAGTCTCCAAAGAAATAGAATCTGCAGGGTACCTCAAGGCATGTGAGGTTTACTGTAGGAAAATGACACACATGATGACGGAGGCACAGAAGTCTCTAGAGCTATTCTTCCCAAGCTGGTGCCCATGTATAAGCCACCACTCCAGTCCCATCCTGAAAATGAAAGTTAAGAATAGGTGGATCTGATGCTGTGAAGCCCAGCCTGAATCCAAAGCCTTAAGAACCAGGATCACTGGCATCCAAGTAAAGTAGTGAAATGGTGGTCCCTAGGTATGTTGGAGATCTTCTAGTCTCAAATGGGCTTGACTCAGTGGTCAGGGTCACAGTCACCAAAACCTCTACCAAATCAGTGATATTCTAGGTTCATTGTGTTGAAAACCCAAAGAGTGAATTTCACAGATGATGAAGATAATTTTATGGAGCTTTAGTATAGAGAGAGAACAAGTATAGAAAGAAGGGGTCTCAGGAGAAAGTTGTCTCCGAGCGGCTTTGTCCAAGAGTCATGAGACTTTTGACTAAAGAAGTAAACAAATCTTTGAAATGACTTGGCTGAGAAATAATGAGAGCTGGGCTGGTGAGCCCAGCCGGCCCAACCACAGGTCCCCCCAGAGTGTCCATGGCCTCTCCATCCTCGTGACTGGGCTGAGATGCTGGCAGCTGGCACAAGTCTTCAAGCACCAGTGAAGTACCTCTTCATGCCTAACTTCCAGACAGCTGTGTTCATTAGGTGGCTATGCAAGAGAAGAAAGAGTAAATAAATACATACACAAATAACCTAGGACATGAACCAAAGTAATACCTCCTGGCCAAAACATTTCTGCCATTTCCAGCCAGACCAAAATAACCATTGCCTCAAGAGTTGCTGACTCCTGGTCAGGAGGGATCGGGTTGGTTTTGGAGGTCCCACACTAACCATCTGTCAAGTTTCTTTTTCCTCATCATAAGGACAAAAAGATGGAAACTCCAGCCCAAGAAGTGAAGACTACTCCCTTCTTCCTCTGCCTTTTTCTTCTTCTTAGGCCCTTGGTGGACTGGATGACACTGTCTACCACATGAGGGTAGTGTTTTTCACTAGGTCTACTGAGTCAATTGCTAATCTTTTCCAAAGACAGCCACTAGGCACATGCAAAGGTAAAACTTCGCCTGCTACCTGGCCATCCCTTTACCCTCAAGACACGAATGGACCACGATACTCTCCATCCTGCATCCCTCACAGTGCAGACAGCATGGCTGCTGAGATGCAGATATGACCACATGGCTTTCCCTCCTGCCTGTTTCATAGTTTTATAAAACTCCACCTAACTCCGTTTCTGGACCTCTGTCCATGTCACATCAGCCCCAGCTCCTCTTTCTGAACCCTCCAAAGGAGCCTCCTTTAGCAGAATAGCATCTACACAGGGCTCAGCTTTCTTGTGACCTCCTTGAGGAACTCTTAGACCCTAGAATTAGTTAGATTCCCCTATTACAACTCTCATTACACATCATTAATTTTCACAAAGAAGACATGTATGTGTGTACAACTAAATGATTGTACAATCATCAGCTTAATGTCTGTCTGCCCTTTTTATACTAAAAGCTTCATGAGAATAATCACAACAACAAAACCCCAAATGTCTGTTTCACTGAGACTTCACATTTAATAGGTTCTTAATATATGCATTTATTGAGTAAATAATGAACGAGCAGACTCTGTAGTACAGACCAGGGAATTCCATGATCAGGCCCCGCTTCTCATACGGCTTGCTTATTCTTTATTACATCCTGCCTGTGTATGACAACCTGAACCAAGCCGGCCAGTCATGCAAATTCTCATGCTTACAAACACCAGCCTATGCAATTACATGGGCTGAGCTGTGTTGCAGCCTACTTTTTGTGTTGTATGCCTGGTGTTTCCAACACCCAGCATCTATCTGTCTATGCATTCAAGACTCCATTAAAGGCACATCTCCTCCACAAATCTTTTCGTCCTCATCCCACCCAAGTAGAAATGACCATTTCATCCCCCACTCGGCCAACATATAGTACCATTCGTCTCATGGAAACAACAAGATTTAATATGGCTTGGTTGGAACCCACTAGACTCTTCTATTAGCCACTCTCCAACTCTTGGTGGATACTGAATGTCCACTGGAGTTTCAAACTTTTGGTGTCCTAGAACCAAAACATAGACAGAGAGACATGGGAGGTAGCAGAAGCAGAGGGAGTTTATGAAGAAACAATGAGTGTTTGTCTGGGAGCAAAAAGAGGGCAGAGCTGGGAGGAAGTTTAGAGGCTTGGTACCCAATACTGCACAAATTGCTGTGGACTTTTATATCCCAGGCTCTGGGGTCATCCACACAGCATGGGCCCTTTCTGTTCATGCTCTATTTGTTACATGTGTGCCTTGGTAGCAAAGAGCCTCCAGTCTCTGTGCCAGCCGTTCTTTTAATATGCTAATGGTGACCTCACTCACGGTGCTACTCCCCTGCCTCACAACAGTTGGGTAGAATTCAGCCTCCACGTGGAATCAATGAGGATCCATTCAAGAAGCTCATAGAAAATTGTACATGGGGCTTTGTCCCGATTTATTTGTTCTCTTGTTTTCTTTCCAACTTCCAAAATCAGCTCTCGTGGTGTAGCAGCAATAGTGCAGGCACCACAGCTCAGCAGCCTGCTCCCTCAGCAAGCCCCTAGGCTTTTGGGAAGCTCTTTTAACCCCTTCTCAGGGTGCCTGCTGTCAGCTTGGCCAGGACTGGAAGCCTACAATTCCGGATTTTGACACTCTCAAATCCCGGCCTGAGTTCTGTGGAGTCCTCTCCCTTGGCTTCTCTGTTTTGTTTCTCTGAGTTTATATCTCTAGTTCTGTTATTCCCCAAATGACTTTTAAACATCTTGATTTGATTTACATTGCCTTTTTGCATTTCTATAGCAGAATTTTATTATAACAAATTATGACAAATATATATTGCTTTATATATATAGATAGAAATGTATAACAAATAATATAACAAATATAATTTTGTTACAACAAAATTATAACGAATTTTCCTCAGCCTTACCCATACTAGCTTAACCCAAGAAAAGCTTTAAAGAAAAATCCCTGGTATGATTTACCTCCTCTGTTTCCAAAACCATTAAATAAATAAGTCTTGGCCTGGGCTGAAACTCCAAACACGAAGTGCAGCAGTCGCACTCTCTTTGAAGATCAGCAGGTGTCACCTTATCTTTTACTGTCACCTCCCAGTGAAATCCCTTGGGTACCTGATTGACTTGCATTTTCTCTGCATCCTCTAGAAAGGTACCAGGTGTGAGGTCTGTGGCTCCATGTTTCTTCTAAAGAGCAGATGTTTTGAGTGACATATAGGGCCAGGGAAAAGTCACTGGAATAACCAAGATGACCGGAAATGGCTACAGGAAACACAAAACAGCAAATAAATGCAAAGCAGCAGACATACATTTCTGGCTATTTAAAATATAATCCCCGCTCTTCCTTGGGCTACAGGCTATTCTTGAAGCACTTTCAGATCAAAGGAGACAAAGCAGGTAGGGTAGAAAGTCCCACGTATTGGGACTAAAAAGGTTTGGTGAAGGTCAGTGGTGCTGACAGTAGACTCTGCTGCCGAATAGAGACCAAGTGTGAGGCTTATACCCCCTGCTCTCAGAAGCCTATCTGCTCACACAAAAGGAAGAAAGGGCCCCATCGGGTCACTTTCTGGGAATCTAATACTTCATATTCCAGAAGTTCAGTGAAAGACCTATAGCTAGCTAAATCCCGTCTTTGCACAACCCTTGTCCAGATTGTATGTCCAGATGCCACTTCAATGTTTCTCTACTAGCTCAAAATTCTGGGCAATGTGGGCAGCAATGGGATTAGTGTATCTCAAGGCTTTGCAGATTGACATAAAAGCCTAGTAAATGGCAAATATTTTTTAGTCACTACAGTCAAGGACATCCCAAACACAGACAAGAAATTGGCTCAGCCTTTGATTATTTCACCTGCCTCTGTGTGTGTGTGCGTGTGCATGTGAGTGTGCACTTGCATGTGTGCATGTGTGCGTGTGTGCATGTGAGTGTGTACATGTGTGTGTGTGTATGTGTGTATTCGTAGGACTAAATGTGAATAGCATCCTTGTTTATCTCAATAAGTACAACCAGAATGTAAGTCCTGTTATTTAAAAAAAAAAAAATTCTCATTATTTTCCTTTGGCTATCACTAGTGACTAGCATTTTACAGCTCAACATAATTTTAATTCACCATAATTTTTGTTTTATTTTTAGACATTCAAATGTTCACAGATGGACCCATAGGCTCCCCTTCGCCCTGCCACTTTAAGCTATTTTCTGTGTCTTTCTCTGTTATTCCTGAAGTATTATTGCTTTTCTGTAATAAATATTTCAGTGCAGTCCAGAATGTTCCTCAAGAATGGAAATTGCTCTTGCTCCAGGGAGCTCTGCTTTCTTTTAGTGGAGAATAATGACTTGGGTTTTTCTGCTGTGAAATTTGCATCACTGAAAAGGCTCACATTCTATAAATCACACACGACAAGCCAAAGGCAGACAAAGTAGAGGAGTCTACTTCCTGACAGGAGTGTGGCCTCCACAATCAGTGTGCTAAGCAAAAGTCACTAGTCCCTTGGAAATCATTGGAGATTACCCTACCCTAGCAGGCTAGAGAAGGCACCCATAGTTTTAAAATGCACATCAGCTGCAGTGGGAGAGGTGGCTCAGTCAGTAAGGGTAAAATGCTTTCTGCACATGCAGGCTAGCAATCCCGGTGCTGGGCAGGAAGAACAGAAGGGCCTCTGGGGCTCACTGGTCAGCCAGTATAGATAAAATGGTGAGTTCCAGGTTCAAAGAGAAACCATCTCAAAAAGGAAGATGGAAAACAATCGAGAGAGATGCTAGATGTCAACCTCTGGGTAAACACACACACACACACACACACACACACACACACACACCACATTCACATAAGCCATTGAATGGAATATTGATGCAGTTGGAGCAGAGCTGTAGGATGCCTGGACAATGTACATTGAAAGACTCAGTGTTACCATTCTGTCTAAGCTCCGCCCCACAGTTACCTGGCAACAGCCAGGTAGGCCAGACCCACTATAAAAAGGGCAGCTTGTGTCCTCCTTGCTCTCTCTCTGTTTCCCTTCCCCGTTCTCTCCCCATTCCCTTCCCCCTCTCTCTCCAAATGCTCATGGCTGGCCTCTACTCCTTACTTCTCTCCTCCTCCTCCTCCTCCTCTTCCTCCTCCTCCTCTTCCTCCTCCTCCTCCTCCTTCTTTTTCTTCTTCTTCTTCTTCTTCTTCTTCTTCTTCTTCTTCTTCT
>NW_022196905.1:66392228-66409189 GCF_008632895.1 Mastomys coucha | reverse complement strand
TCTGCCTCTACTACCCTCTTAACTCCCCTCCCCATGCCCTGAATAAACTCTATTCTATACTATACTGTAGTGTGGCTTGTCCCTCAGGGGGAAGGGATGAGCCTACAGAGGCACCTCCTTCCCCCATACCTCACCACACCTCCATAGAACATATCCCCTCTCTCTTTGTCTTTTTATAAACACAATACTCAATATAGGAGTTCCCTAGGAATGCCAGAAGTGGCATGCCATGGATACATACTTCTTTGTATGTCTTGTGGGTCTCTGTGGGCTTCCCTGGGGCTTTGGTATACTCATTCCTGAACTAATTTTTTTGTTTGTTTTCTTTGTTTGTTTGTTTTTCGAGACAGGGTTTCTCTGTGTAGTCCTGGCTGTCCTGATACTCACTCTGTAGACCAGGCTGGCCTCGAACTCAGAAATCTGCCTGCCTCTGCCTCCCAAGTGCTGAGATTCAAGGCATGTGCCACCACTGCCTGGCTTGTTTCTGAACTAATTAACATTATGGAAACACATTTATGAAGCTATCAACCTTCCACTTCTCTGCATGTAAAGTATATCTGCTCTTCTTAATCCTGAACCTGAACTGGCCTGCTCTGACCAAGGGCCTCTGAGTATATCAGGAGATTCTTTGCAGCATTGGCTGGGTGTCTTGTAATGTTCTGGATGAAACCAGCCACTGTGTAAGGGGGTCATGACAGCCTAAGACAACCAAGCTATGAGGAAGTGCAAATTAGTCCACTGCTGGGGATAGAGGACACAAAGAGAGCACGCCTTACCAGCTGGCAATTGATCCAGACAACATAACTTGGGTACTGTTGGAGATTGGTTCTAATGTTTTGATTCAATTGGGAATCTGTATGCCCATATCCTAAAGGTCCTTGTCCCCAACTGGTGTTTGGTGGATCAATAAAGATGCCAATGGCTAACAACTGGGCACAGGGCAGGACATTTGTAGTTGCTTGGGCGAGGACACAGACAGGAACGAGGGAGATTCGTCATGATTTAGGGCAGAAGAATGGGATGTAGTAGTGGCAGGAGATAAAGCCAACCAGCCTTGTGAGATTTCAGGGACCTGTTCACTGGCCACTTACCTGATTGGGCCTAGGGTAGCAGGGGAAGGTTTAGGGGTTCCAAGCCCTTGAGGTAGCCAAGGCTAAATGCTACCCTAATAAGCTAGTGTGTGTGTGTGTGTGTGTGTGTGTGTGTGTGTGTGTGTGTTTCATTCATAGATCCAAAGATAGCTCCTGGGCAGGTAAATGCCGATGATCTGCCAGGAGCCAAAGCACTGTAGCCAAAACTCACACAACAGGGTACCCAACATTTAATTATGACAATGGTTTCTGCCATGGCCACAGCTATCTCTAAATATGATAAGGTTTCTACTAAGAATAAAGTAGCTCATTGTCAATGTAAAACATAGTTCTCACCTCAAAGGGAATAAGAAGTAGTTTATTCTGAGCAAAATGTAAGTGACTGTGGTCCATGACCCAATATCCATGTTGCTCCAGACAGCATGTGGAAGTGTTACACAAACTTTTATAGTCATAGAAGAAAAGAAAGTCATAGATCAAGGTATATGCCAAGCACTCCAGATGGTACATTTGTCAGCTTACAATGAAGACAAGAAATCCCTGCATAGGTTTCAGATGTTGGCTGGTAACCTGCTTAGCTTTGTGGTTGGTAGTCTGCTAAGTTAATACATTCCTTTACCTAATAGTTAGAAGGATGTTGGATATAGAGAAGCGTGAGGATTGGCTACTGAAGATAGCCCACAAGATACTGGATGTGCAATGTTGGTCTTCCCACAGTCGTGAAGCTCTGTTGAATCAATCAGCTTTGAGGCTTCCTTTTTTATTTTTCCTTCCCAAAACTTTGGTTTGCATCATCAGCCTCCAAGCTCTGAGAAACAACGGCAAGTCACTGAAGCTGCTTGGTTTGTTTAACCGGAAAATAGGTCAATATTGTTCTGGTTGATCTTGTCAGCTTAACCTGACTGGGAATTGTTGTCGTGGAGCTTAGTGAGGCACATCTCGAATCTGTGATGTGTCTGTGGAAGTGTCTCCAGGGATGAGTCAACCGCTGATCCTGAGGGCTCTGATCTCATGCCTGGGCTTTTCCCATGATGAATTAAATTGCCTTGGCATTATTGAGAGAAGGAGAAAGATGAGAATGAGATCTTGATGGAGGTTCATTAGGGGTCGTTAGGGGTTCATCCTCCAGTTTAGCTCTTCCCCTGACCATTTCTATATTCTTCCTCTGTACTTCCCATTATGATGTGAGATGGTCTACTCTTACCGCCATGATGGATTGAACTCTCTGAGACCATGAGCCAAAACAAACCCTCCGTTCTCTTTGGTTGTTCATTTTATTGAAAACACGAGGAAAAGTAACTAATGTAAATATACAGTGCTAATTATTAAAATCAGGTATGAGGGCACAATAGCCTTGAGTGCTGAGTTGAGGGCTGGGCTATGACAGGGTTACAGCTGGAGATGATTTCCTTGGCATGCATGAGTGCATACTAATGCTACCTTTAGGCTCAGGTTTGTTCTGTGATATACCTAATACAAGTTGCAGTTCCCATCCCCGACCCCGATTTTAATTCCCTCTCTTTTACATTCGCTGAGCCAAGGTAAACGAAGGGTCCTAAAACGTGCTGTGCCTCCCATTGAGCCTTCCAGGAGGCTGCTGAGCTGATTAGAACTTCGTGGTGGAGAGGTTACAATGTTGCAAGTCCAGAGCCACTTTACCTGGGAGCGGAGTGTCTTTAGACCTTTGAATAGTCAGCGAGTTCCCTCTTCTGTGCATGGCATAGCATCTCTGTGAGCATTGGTAAATCCTTTGGAATGCATCAGCAGACCTCCAGTTTCCAACCAACCAATGGACTAAGAATGCTGTCAGATAGAATCCGAGGCCTACAGTGGGTGGACTCCTGTTGATAGAGAGCTGCACTGTCTAGTTTTATGACAACTTGACACAAGTTAGAGTCATGTGAGAGGAAGAAATCTCAATTGAGAAAAATCCCTCCATAACATCTGGCTGTAGGCAACTTATAGAGCATTTTCTTAATTGGTGATGGATGGGAGAGGGTCCAGCTCATTGTTGGGGGAGGGGGAATCTATCCTTGGGCTGGTGATCCTGGGCTCTATAAAAAAATAAAACCATGGGGAACATGATAGTAAGCAGCACCCTTCCATGGCCTCTAAATCAGGTCCTGCCTCCAGATTCCTGTCCTGCTTGAGCTCCTGTCCTGATTTCCTTTGATGATGGGCTGCATTGTGGAAGAGTAATAGAAATTAACCTTTCTTCCCCAGTCGCTTTTGATAGTGCTGATTCATCACAGCAGTAGAAACCCTAACTAAGATCGGCTACACAGGCCAATGTTTTCCCAGGATCAGCTACCCAGGTTACTTAGGGGCCCCAGATACTGCTCAAGTTAGCAGCTGGCCTTGCTATGTGATGCTAGCCATGTGATGCTAGCTTTCTAGGTATATAGAGATGGTTACAAGATCATGAAAGATGCAGGCCACATGAGACAAGGTTAAAGTCCCTGCATTTGGGATGCATGAAGCTGTGAGGCTGAAGCCCAAGCTGCAACAGAGACCTCAGTGTGTTGAAGATGCCAATAATGTGGGATGTCTAAGGAGGAAAGCCATGGGCAACCGAGAGTGAGACCACATGCTCCCGACAATGGGGATGGAGCTACAGAATTTGACGTCTATGCTACTGGGTTGTGGGTCTCACTTTTGTTCAATCCTTCTTTCCTGGTCTCCCATCTCTCCTTGTAAAATAAATAAATAAATATTTCCTCCAAGCCCCTGATTGTTGGACCGTGACAAGCAGTCTGTGTTCTGGTTGAGCGAGGCTTACTCCAGGGACCCAGTAGAAAATTCTACAAGGGACGAACAGTGAGCTATGCCCCCAGATATTAGGCGCCTACTACGTGCCCTCAACTCCATTATCCTGTGGGTAGGGCAATGCCCCAAGCTCTTAGTATGCTGGTTGGACTCCACCCCCACAGTCGTGAGGTATGCCCCGTCCCACAGTTACCTGGCAACAGCAAGGTAGCCCAGCCCACTATAAAAGGGGCTGCTTAGCCCCTCCCCTCTCTTTCAAGCTCTTGCTTTCTTTCTCTTCTTGCTTCCTCTCTCCCCTTCCCTTCCCCTTCTCTCCATATGTCCATGGCCGGTATCTCTCTCTCTCTCTCTCTCTCTCTCTCTCTCTCTCTCTCTCTCTCTCTCTCTCTCTCTCTCTCTCTCCTCTCTCTCTCTCTTTCTCTCTCTTTCTCTCTTTCTCTGTTTTCTCTTCAATAAAGCCCTAAAATCATGGACTGCCCCCTTTTATCTAGACTTGCCCGTGCTGGGAGCAATGGCTTACGCCTTCCCCTAAAGAGCAGCGTCTCATCTCCCGTAGGAAAGCTTCCCAGTGTTCCAGACAGCCAAACTAAGCAGCCCGGCCGAGGTAGCCAGATTCTCTCTTCCCCTTGGTAAACCACTAGAGCTACCCTTCTCCATTCCCCCCGGGGCAAAGTCTGCCCGAGGATCTGTTCTTACCTCTTCTGAGACTACAGCAGTCTGGGACGTCTTGAGAGGGAGAACCCGTTGTCTCTGGCCTCCATGTGGCCCAGAGACCCCAGCTCCGGCTCTCCAGACCCAGCGGTCTGTGGTGCACAAGAGACCGGAGTGAGACTGCGCCTTCCCCACCCCCCAAGCCCCCACCCCCCAGCAGGGTCAGGCAGCTTAACTTGGCCCGGCCCGACGCCCATCCAGTCTCGACGCGGGTCTCTCCCACCCCTTTACTTCCCCACCACCCTGCCCCCTACATCTGATCCCAGAATGACAACTCTTGAGACTAATTATTTATTAATAAATGCCTAGGCCATAAGCTTCGACTTGTTCTCTGACATACTCTTAATTTATTATCCCTTTTATTCTAACCTGGGTTCAGATACGTGGATGGTTTCCTCTCCTTGGTTTCTTACATCCATCCCCTCAGAGTTCTTGGGGTGAATGTCTCCTTTATTCCAACCTGAATGTATCTCCCTGCTAGTCAGTTACTTCTTCAGTTATCCACCCGCTTCTTCCTCAGCATCTGTCTAGCAAATCTTTCATCTCTTACTATTTCCCAGAATCCCCCCTCCCCCCACCTCTGCTGAATGTCCTACCTCCTATTTCCTGCCTCAGCTCATTGGCCGTAAGCTTTTTTTATTGACAGGTGATGCTTATGAGAGATTCTCTCTACCCTTCTCTTTGGGATGGGAGTATTTACACTGTGACATTATATTATGGAAGTATTTAATAGAGACCCATAGCTAAAAATCTGCCTTAAATCTCAGAAGGAACTGAATCTGGATTCTTTTTTTTTTTTTTTCAGAAATATCAGAACTATTAAGGTTTTGAAGATGGCCTAAATGCATTGTGCATTATGAAATGACTGAGAGCCTTTGGTAATTGGAGGTCAAATGGATTATGATTTGAATACAGAATGGGTCCAGATACCAATACTCTGATAAGGCTATGGGAACAGAAGGCCAGAAGTAGGTCACTAGAGGTGCATCTTTGAAAGTCCATCAGGCCCCCAGTCTCCTTGCTCTCTGCTTCTTATTTGTGATGCAATGAAGATGCTTCTCCACCCCTCTGTTTCTGTTGCCATAGCATTCTGCCTAAATGCCAGGAACCACAGGCTGAACTTCTGGAACCAGGAGCCAAAGTAACTCAGACTCTTAACTGGTTCCCTTCTGGGTTTTTTGGTCACAGCAATGCAAAACTTAATGCAGACACCAAAGTGTCAGCAAAACTTGCCCCCCCCCTCCGGTATACTCTAAGCTAGACCCAGAAAGGATGAAAAGGACGCTGGGGGTGGGTGTTAGTTCCTGTGTCTTACAGAACTGTATGGATATTCTCTATATAGCGAGTTCAAGATCATCCTGGAACTACTAAGGTGACACTTAGACCAGTGCAATCTGTGTCCTGTAGCATCTATACGTCTGGAATACACAGGATGTCCTGGCTGGTTTTTTTGTTTGGTTGGTTGGGTTTTGTTTGTTTGTTTGTTTGTTTGTTTATCAACTTGACACAGACCTCAACGTATTGAGGAATAGAAAATGCTTAATTGGGAAAATCTTTCCATAAGATTGGCTTGCAGATAAGTCTGTAGGGACATTTTCTTGAGTAATGTTTGAGTTTTGAGAAGTCAGGATTTGGGGGGGGGCGGTGCTGCCCCTAGGTAGATGGTCCTTGTATAGGAAAACAGGCTGAGCGAGCCATGAGGAGTAAGCAAGGCTCCTCTGTGATCTCTATTTCAATTCTTCCTTCCAGGCTCCTGCCTTGGCTTCCTAGTTTCTACTCTGATGCCCACCCAATCCTTAGTGATGGGAAGTGGCCTAAGAAGTTAAGTCAAGTAAATAAGCTCTTTCTTTCCTCCCCAAGGTGATTCCAGATAGTGTTTTTATCACAGCTTTAGAAACCGTGACTAAGAATGGGGTCAGGACCAAGTGGGACACCTTTCTCTTGCCCACTGAACTCTAACACCACATCTGGAACCAAGCACAAGGAAGCAGAATTTCATGGACTCTTGCCTGTGACTCATTCCTTTCAACTAAAGAGTTGACTACTCAGATTTACAGAAAAGTGGCTACATTGTTGCTTTAAGTAGACAAGGAGAGCTTGCAGAACTTCTCCGCGGTTACACTGTTGCTTTAAGTAGGCAAGGGTTGCTTGCAGAATGTCTTCCAACACTGCGGTCGTTAACCCCCTTATCATAACACACTCAGTAAAGAGTGGGCGGGGAAGAATGGGCCCAGGAGTTCCCAAAGTTATCAGACTATGTATGGCTTGGCATAGAGATTAGAAATGCTTCCAAAGTCAGATGGAAAGTTCCAAAATATATATTTTTGGGGAATAATGGCCACTTATGAGTACTTGACATTTTCTGTAAGTTCTTTGTTTTCATGTTAAACTGACCCTTCCTCTACAGAGACTCCCTTAATAATCCCAAGTGTAAATATTGCTTTTTTATATAAAAAATTTTATAACTCAGTAATGAATTTTCTACCTATGTGCACCTATGAAGAAAACCTAGAGTTACACCTTCACTAACTGTGAATGCATTATGATAAAATATTGCTTATATTCAGAGTTAATAAGAAACCTTGAAGCCACTTAAGATTGCTCTCCTACTGTGTAATCGGCCTGTTTGTTTGACCTTCCTTGAAGAGAACAAAGGAACAATCAGCCTTTCTTGCCCTGAGTTTCCTATGTTACCCACTTTTACAACCTAAGCTAATGCCTAGCTTCAATCTTATATCGTGTGTGATTTTTTGCCTTTGGACCAAAAGTAGTGCATGTATGTTTGAATGAGGGTTATGCTCAGCATTTGCTAAAAACAGCAAATATAGGTTGAGAACAATTTTATAAAATAAATATCCACCATAAATGCTGAGTGCAACATACAGGCATTACCTGATAAACAGTGATGTTTATGTTGCTGACAGTTGTGGTCAGTTGGAGTCAGTAACCAAATCCCTTGTGTTTTTTAAAAAAAAAAAAAAAAAAAAAAAAAAACTTTTAAAGATTTCTGGGAATTATTCTGCATCCTTCCTTGTGCAGTGCTTTCTGTGCTCTCCAATAAAATAAAGAGCAGAGGCCTGTGTTAGTGGCGCCCACACAGGGGCAAAGTCGCTCAACAGCCTTCAGGAAGACACAGCTTTGGACTCATAACCAACAGCCGGGGATGATGGAAAACACAGGGAGAGCAAGAAGAATATTCAAATCTTGGCTCCCCTTGACACTAAGGGAAAGCACTTTGATTTATTTCCTTAATGCAACACTAATGCATTACTAGTGACTCCATGTATTATAAATGTGTTCAAGGTGACCACAATTAACCGTGTAATTTTTTTTTAAAGTTATAACCAGTGTGTTGCTGGTGATGAAAGTCAGGCCTCCAAGATGCAAGCTGACAGACCCTCTGAGTCACATGCCCCAGACTACAGACAGATTTTAGATTTTTTTTAATTAACATTTTCCCCAGAACTTGTCTTCTTCTCTTTAAATATATTTTTCTGCCTCTGAAAAACAAAGTATTTCTATTTTCTCTATGTACATAAATGTGTTGTTTGTGCTTAAGACAGGGTCTTGCTACATAACCGGGATGGCTTTGATCTCACTATGTAACACAGGCTTGCCTTGAATTGATGGCAATCCTCCTGCCTCAACCTTCTGAGTTCTGGGGTTAAAAACATAAACAGCCATTCCTGGTTCATAAATTTTCATATAATAAATGTTATATACACGCATTGGCTACTGACAGAAGATGTTCATAACACCGAGAAGCCTTGGCGAAGGCACACAATGTCAAATGTTTTCCATCCTAAACAATATTATTGTTTCCAGATTCTTTGGATCCCTTATCAGTATAATAATTGCCTCAAGATCAATTCATGGCTGTTTATCACATTGCCTGGGTGCCCTCCTTCAGGAATTAAGAAGACAAGTTCTGATACTGGCCGGTGGAAGGAAATGTGAGAATTACGAAGAATAAGAACGCATGGCCTCTGCCTCTCTGTTTCCTGACTCTGTTTCCATCCATTCTTTCTCACAGCTGATGGAGGACCTGAACTGACACCAGGAAGGCATAATTCTGTCTTGAAGCAACTCCCAGTGGAACAGTGAGACCAGTCTGAATTAACCACTCGTTAACAAGAACCTGTTCTCAAGATGAGGAACCTGAGTCACAGACTGTCACATTTTGTGCCCCGGTGCACCCGGTTAGCTCTTGTTTCCAACCAGAATTCCCTCAGAATGCCTGACATCCAATGAGTCCACCCCTTATCCTCACAGCCATTGCCTTTGCTCTTTCACCTGCCCGCTGTCTTCCTGCTTGATAGAGAACACCTGCACGGGGTGATTTTAAAAAGACTCTTTGCAGGATGTCACAGCATGCTGCAGACACTCCTGCCTGAAATAAGCAGCTATCTGTGGTGGCAGATGGTCCTGATTGCCCCCTCACTGTGACAGACAGCTAAGTCTTGCAGGTGGATTTATTTCATCCACAGTTCCCAGCCTGAACCATCATGTTCCTGCCTTCTGAGATGACCTTGCAGCGCTTGCCCACTTCAAATGCCAGGGCTTTTGCCTGCTTCTCCTTCTCCCTCTCCATCACCCCATTTCCAATCCAAGGAGCCCTGTAGCTCACTTCCTCTTGCTTCCTGCAATGAGCCCCCATTGGTTTTGTCCCCCCAGGTTTTCCTGGACAAAAACTCTGCCAGGCAGCGGCCCAGACACTGAAGAGAGCATCAATTGGCCCTTCCCCCTTCCCTTTTATCTTTAGCAGCTCAAATGTGTTTGTTCTGAAATTGTTAGTGTCTTCAGCAATTGTTAGGTGGCTAGCAAAGGCCCTTTTCTCTCTAACACCAGACTGCCTGCCTCTTTATTCATATCTCTGCTGGCCCAGAAGGCCTTGCTCCCTTCCCAAGGAAAGTCTGAACAGATTAGAAGATGCTGAGACAGAAAAAGGTTCCATTAATTTCTTCTAGTTTTCTGAGGGAGACATTTAGCCAACAGTTCTGGCTACGGCTATAATTCCTCTTCTTTTTTTCTTTTTCTTTTCTTTTTTTTTAAATTCATGCCGCCAGATTCAGGAACTGCAGATAGAGCTTCCCAGTTAAATTTGCATTTCAAATAAACAATGCTTGTTTAATATTTAAGCATGTGCCACGCACATTATATCACGTGCAGCTTATTTGAAATTCAAACAGCTTTATGGTCTGTAGTTTATCTGGCAACCCTATTTTAATATTCAAACAAACAAACTGGAAAAAGAAAAAGAAAACCCTTTAATGCAATGTGAGGACCATTTCCGCAATTGCGGGAGGCGGAGGAAAGCAAGGGCTATGAGCTTCCCTGGATGCAACAAAGATGCAGCTGTTGGTCTGCATGTGGCAACCGGCATGCCTGTCTATAAAAAATACACAGTATTCACTCACCCCAAACCTGGGTGGGGATCTCAGAATAATACCATGTCTTTCTCTCAATTGCCAAGGAAAAACTAAAAATGTGACAAAACAAAATATTTGTAACCATGATTGGTCTCTTGCCTAGAAGCAGTTATTCAGATAGAGGGGGCAGGAGTTTAGGGAAAAATCACACAGTTTGCAGAGAGCTTTCCTGAAAGCCTTCTGATCTAGCTCAAGGCATCCTTTGGCTCCCTGTGGACGTCATGGCTTCAAGATGCATCAGCTTTGACTATGGCCGACTCAAAAAGGTAGAAGTTACCTTCCTCTACTCCATGTGCTATGTAACACATGTAAAACTACACTGCCTGGCTGGATGTAGCTTGGCTTGGTAGAGTGCTCGCCAGCATGCAGGATGCCCTGGTTTAATTCTCAGCATCACATTAACTGGAAGTGGTGGTCCAAGCCTGAAACCCCTTGGCATGCTTGCAATCCCAGCACTCAGGAGATGAAGTTCAAGGTCACCTTTGGCTGTATGTGAGGCCATCTCAAAGAGAAAAAGGAAAGAAAAACCCTACACTACCATAAGCATCTCTCTGCTGGCTCAACTGTGTGTGCACATGTAGGGAAACACTCTAGCATTTATCATTCAGTCAAGTTGAACACCACTAAAGTGCATAGTGCCCCGTGTCCACGATGCACCCACAAACCCAGGGTGCAGGTGGGATGTGAAGGAGGCAGGATGTACAGGCTAAACAGTACAGCCTTCAGAGAACCTGGAATCTTAGCATTGGTGGGAGAGACTCCTCAGAAATCAAGGCATGTGCTGTTGTGGGAGATCAGCTTCAGGTTTGGGGAGGAAAGAATGAGTGAAGGGGGGGCAGGAATGAAAGGCAAGGGAGGTAGAAGCTCCTGTGCTAGACTGCTGCCCATATCTTAATATAATTCATGAATTTATGCAGAAGGAATGTCACTGTATTGCTTAAGCTAAACATCTAAATAATAGCAGTAAAATTGCATGCAGAAGAAAATGGGCTACAGGCCCACATGGGTCACTATAGAGAAAAATCAATTTGCAAATTCATGAACAAAATTCTATTTACATTTAGTTAGGAAGACCCAACAACTTAGGACAATCTAAATCTAACAACGGAAGCATGCGGAGATTCTGGCTTTTGAGTATGTAATATTATAAAAACTCAATATGTGGGCAAAATTCAGCGTACTGGAAGAAATGAAAATGTGCACTCATTTGTATATGAATGAGATTAAGCTTACCATTAAGCAAGAAATAACATAATTCCTCTAAGAGCATTGTGAATCCTAACCCAGAGGCAAATGCACAGATGGCTTTGTTCGCCATTAAAACAGCAGAGACATTTCCACTGGGCAGCCTGAGCAAGCTGCTGCCCTGTAGAAAACCTCCTAACTCAGTTCCTCCCTTGGCCCACAATGCTCTTTGCTAGTTGCCCTGGTCATCTCTACCCTGGCCTTATCATTTGCCGTTCTCCCTGGCACACCACTTAGGGTGCATTGGCTTTTCTCTGCTCCTGGTGCATGACATTGGCTTCACCATTTTCTCAACATGGAACATATCATCTGTGCTGCCTCCTGTGGTCTCCTTGGTGTGTGCATTTGTGGGAAGTGGAGGATATTCATGCATGGGTTTGTATACGTGTGCACATGGAGGCCTGAGGACATCCTCAAATGTCATTCCTCAGGTTCTGGCTACTTTGGTTTTTTGCAGCAGAGTCTCTCCCTGGGATCTGGGGCTCTCCAATTAGGTGCGGTTGGCCAGTGAGCCCTAGTGATTTTCCTGACTCTGCTTCTGATGTGCTGAGCTTACACAAGTTCATGTACTACATCTGGATGCAGATCCTAGGATTGAACTTGGGTCCTAAATTTGTGGGGCAAGCTCCTTGTGATCTGAACCCCTGCTATTATATTTTTTTGTTTTATTGTAATGAAGATCGCAGGTCACATCTCTCACCTCTGCACACAGGCCTTCCTATCCTACATTATCAGGGACAGCAAACTCCAAAACATTCTCCATCAGCTTTGGTACTTATTGTCTTTGCCCTCCCCCAAAACAATGTACAAAATTACACTTTCTACAGCTATCTTCCCAATAAGGACAAAAACCTTATGTCCTATAGCAGACATAAATAAGCCAACATTCTCAGGCCTAGAAGAGTGACTGACAGTTATTACTCAGTACAGATTTATTGATTGAACAAATACATTTGAATACGAATGAACCAAGTAGAAACAGCACTTTTCACAGGCCCAGGGAACCCAGAGAGGAGGAAGTCTGCTTCTTCTACACAAGCTTGGCCTCTGCCTATGGTGGTGTCACTTCACCCCTCAGTTTTCTACCTGCAAAGTAGCCTGGAACAGAGACAAGCATCCCACATCCCACGTCCATCTCATGGTCATCTCTTTCAACAAGGTCATCAAAAGGAACTCAGACTCAGAGTTTCTTCCATTGACCAGAAGACTATGCCCAGACCACAGACTTGTTGAAGAGGGAGGATGTGAAGAGATGGGAGGGAGAGGTGGGGAAGCCGCTCCCTCCAGTGGTCTTGGAGGATTTTGAGAAATGGTAAGGAGAAGAAAGGGCAGAGTGAGGTAGAGATCAGAAAAACACTGTGGTCTCTGCAAGAACTCAGGGGAGGATATGCTGTGACTTCCTCAGAAGTTACACACACACAGCAGCCCGGGACAGCTGAGGAGACTCAATAGTGTATGTGATAAGGAAGTTGGAGGGCAGGCAGCAAGTTTCCCAGAGCAGCCATTTGTTGTTCCATGATAGGGCAGCTCAGACTCAGGCAAGCCTGCAATAAATGACCCAACCGTCAGGTTGGTCAGGGAAAGATTTAGGCCAGTGACGTCTGATGATAGCCAGAGAGGAACGATGGAATGAGCAGCCATTGGACGGTACAGGGTGCTTCCTGTAAAACCAGATCTGAAGATCCTTCTCCAAGACGCTCAACAGAGGGTGGCCCTCTTCTTCTTAGACCTGAGTGGGATATGGAGGAAATGTGAAGGTCAGAGAAATGAAAGTCATCCCAGTGAGGCTGGCCCAGCACTGCTGATAGAAAGTTGATTGATTTTAATAGATTAATGTTTTAGTAAAAAGCAGACAATTTAGACGCCCAACCTAAGTCACTCCTGCTACCTCTTGAGATGGGGACCAGGAAGGAAATAGATATGAAATAAAGAGATGGCTTTGCTCTGCGGGTCTGAGTGCTTTTGCTGTGATTCTGTGTGACTCTGTTATAACCTCCTGAAGTGACAAGAGATCCTTTGCTGTAAGCCAAGAATACAGAGACTGGGTGTCCAGAAATGGTCCCAGACAGACAGAAGTTGGGGTGCTGATCTGCTACTTGGTGATGGGGCTAGTTCTTTTCTTCCCATGACTAAGATCAGAGATCCATGATTGTAGGTCAGGGGCTGCAAACTCCAAATGCCTATAGGGACCAATCAGTTAATATATGTTGGTGAAACTGGCCAGATAGGAGCCAGCAGGTTCTGGGGGAAGGAGGGGCTTGCCTTGTATACATAGGATAGTGACAGATTGGCTCTGGAAGATTGGAAAGCAATGCTTCCACACTGGCTTATATTTACCTTGTATTACCAAGTAGGTGATCTCATTTGCAGCTCACAGTGTCCCTACAAGGGAGATGCTGTTCCTGGTGCTATATTAAGATCAAGCAAAGGCTGAGTTCTAATATTCCACCCAGGAGTTAAGGAACTTGACCATGGTTCCACACATAGGAAGTAACAGAGCTGGGATTCAGACTCAGGCAGTCTGGCACTGGGGAACACTTGACCATGATAGCACACTACTCAGAGGCGTGCGTGTGTGTGTGTGTGTGTGTGTGTGTGTGTGTGTTTTAATTAAAACCACCAGTTAAAAAAAAATTAAAGAACCCTCTTGGTCGCCCCGAAGGTGGTAGTAGGAGCCTATTGCTGGTCACATTGTGCACTTTAGAACCAGGGTACAGAGGCCTCTGAGCTGGAAGTGACCTAAACACCTCCTATATAGGAATATAGACTGGCTTTCACCATACCGGAAAGTGTCATGCAAGCTTCCAAAAAAGGGAAGCAACCAACAGCCTTACCCAGCCATAACACCATCTTAGTTAGGGTTACCGATGCTGTGATGAAACACAACGGCCAAAAGCAACCTGGGGGGTAAAGGGTTGATTTGGCTTAGGCTTCCATATTGTCTTAGTTAAGGAAGACGTTGCTGTGAAGAGACACCGTGACCAAGGCAACTCTTATAAAGGACAACATTAACTGGGGCCAGCTTACAGTTATGGCAGAAAGCATGGCAGCATCCAGGCACATCCAGGCAGACATGGTGCTGGAGAAAGAGCTGAGAGTTCTGCATTGTGATTGGAAGACATCCAGGCAAAGATTGACATCCTTAGGCTGCTAGGAGGAAGTTCTCTTTGACAATGGGTAGAGCATGAGAGTAGGAGGACACCTCCAAAGCCTAGCCTCACAGAGACACATGTCCTTCAACAAGGCCACGCCTCCTAACAGCAGCACTCCCTATGGGCCAAGCATATTCAAATCACCACACACATCATCCTTGTCAGGCCAGGAACTCAGACAAGGCAGCGACCAGGAAGCACAATCTCACAAAGACATAGAGGGGTGCTACTTACTAGCTCGCTCCTTATGGCTTGCTAAGCCTGCTTTCTCATAGAACCCAGGACCATCAGCCCAAGGGTGGCCCCACCCACAGTGGGGTGGGCCCTCCACTTGAATTACTAAGAAAATGCCCTACAGGCTTACCTACAGCCTGATCTTATGGATGCCTTTTCTGAGTTAAGGTTCCCTCCTCTCAGATGACTCTCACTTATGTCAGGATGACATAAAACCAGCCAGCACAGACACTCAGGAACCACAACAATGACTAGCATAGCACAATAAACCTGAGTCATTGCATGCATACCTTGGCAGTTTTCAAAACACTAATTTAAAAAATACTCCACAAACAGGAAAGCCAAAGTAAGGGCCAAATATAGTCTCTGGGTTTCCAGCTTGTGCTTGGCATTCCCAGAGAATTGTTTATGAGGCATCCTTGGAAAGCAATGCTTCTTTGTGTGGTCTCTCTCTCTCTCTCTCTCTCTCTCTCTCTCTCTCTCTCTCTCTCTCTCTCTCTCTGTGTATGTGTGTGTGTGTGTGCTTGTATGTCTCTAAAAATTCACAGCACAGTTTAAATTCAGTTTCCTTTAGAGTAGCTACATGGGGATACCTGGAAACTTTTGCCAGATAGAATTTCCATTGCTTAAAATATTCTCAGTTGTCTTATGTTTGAACCACGTTCAAAAAGTTTACAAAGCACCTCAACTGTTTTGTAGGTGTATCTCATTTTCTGATGGAACTGGTATTTCCCTGCATGGTACTGGTCTTCACCAGCTGTGGCTATTTTCATCACTACTAGCTATTTTCAGACTTTGCATCCATTCTGATTATGCAGTGTTACACTGCCTAGGGAACCATTCAGGGGAAAGTGTCCCACATCCATTGAACTTTGCGCAGAGCCTTCAAAGGTAACAATGTTTCAAGGTACACAACCATCCATCTGCTTACATTTTCATTAGGACAAAAAAGTAACAAATGTAAAACTTGTCTATTTGACCTGGGCTGGCAGGTCTGAGTCCTGCTGTGTATGACAATACCCCTTATAGATGCTGCCCTATGAGATTTGTCATCTTGTATTCTGATGCTAAGAATCGTCCACAAAATACAAGCTCAAATACTTGAGGCCCACAGTAGGACAGCACCTGTAAAACAGCAGATGACTGGCAAGGAAGGTAGGTCATCAGGACAATGGGATAAATGCAGGTTTTGGGCTGGAGAGATGGCTCAGTTGTTAAAGGTTAGGCTCACAACCAAATACATCTTTTCAAAACACACCCTTTATAATCATATCTACCGTGACAGCTTCTGGTTTTGTTTTTGTCTTTCAGTTTTTTGAGACAGGGTTTCTCTGTGTACCCCTGGCTATCCTGGAACTCACTCTGTAGACCAGGCTGGCCTCGAACTCAAAAATCTACCTGCCTCTGCCTCCCAAGTGCTGGGATTAAAGGTGTGCAGTGCGCCACCACCGCCCGGCTGGAGTGACAGCTTCTGTTTAAAAAAATTATAAAATATAGCAAGTGTTTGAGAGGATTTGGGGATACTGGAGGACCTGTGTCCATTACCAGTAAGGATATTAAATGGTACTGCCACTGTGGGAAAGTGTGCACTTACCTAGAAAATGTAATTATTCAGACGTTCCACTTCTGGGAATGTATCCCAAAGAACTGAAAATGGAGACACAGATAGACATATGTACAATCAGTGTAAGACTCCCACAAGAGCCCAAAGGTGGAGGCAATCCTGTTGTGTGTCTGATAGAACAGGTAAGCAAAGGGCAGTATGTGCATGCAGTGGAATATTAGTTGTCCTGGTTAGCTGTAACTGTCAACTTCACAAGCTTTAACTTCCCAACTCCAGTCACTTGGAAAAGGAGTCTCATTTCTGGAGAAATTTTCCAGATCAGATTGATATCTTTATTATTAATTGATGCAGAAGGACCCGGCCCACTATGGGTGGCTCCATTCCCTTGGCATGTAGTCCTGGGCTATATCAGAACGGAAGCTAAGTGTGAGTCTGCAAGCCAGTCAACAAGTAACATTCCTCCATGGTTTCTGTTTCAGGCTCCTATTTGATTTCCTGCCCTGCCCTATCTCAATAATGGCCTATAATCTGTGAACTGAAGCAAACACTTTCTTCCCTTATGTTTTTTTTTTTTTTTTTTTTTTTTTTGATCAGTGTGTCTTATCACAGAAAGGAAAGTGGAACACAAAGAAACCTGTTAAAGGAAGGGAGCTGGCTGTGGTGGTTGGCTCTTAGAAACTGAAGCTAAAGTACTGTGCTGGTCAGCCTGGGCTCCATTGTGTGATCCAGACCAGCTTGAACTCCATAGTGAGACATAGATAGTCTGAGG
>NW_022196905.1:66389172-66392165 GCF_008632895.1 Mastomys coucha | reverse complement strand
GGAGAGAGAGAGGGGGGGAAGGGGGAGAAGGGGGAGAGGGAGAGGAAGAGAGAGGGAGAGAGGGAGAGAGAGAGAGGGATTCTGATACCTGCTATGTAAATGAACTTGGAGGCTATTGCCTAAGTGAGCTGAGGTGGTAACCCAGAGACAAATACTATGTGATTCCACTTACACATAGCTAGTGCCCAGAATATAATCAAGTTCATGAAGAGGGGAAATAGCAATTGACAGGGTAAGGAGAGGACTCAAAATTATTTATTGGATTAAGAGATTCAGCTTCTAATGTGAATAGAGAACCACTGTCCATGTGGTGCTTTGAATGGGAACAGCCCCTATAGATTCCTGTGTTTGAATGCTTGGCTCATGGGGTGTGCCACTATTAGGAGGTGTGGCCTTGTTGGAATAGGTATGGCCTTGTTTGAGGAGGTGTGTCATTGTGGGGGATGGGCTTTGAGGTCTCCTGTGCTCTAACTGTGCCCCGTGTGGCACACAGTCTCTTTCTGCTATCTGCGGATCCAGATATAGAACTCTCAGCACCACGTCTGCCTGGATGTTGCCATGCTTCCCACCATGATGACAATGGATTGAACCTCTGAAACTGTAATCCAGCCCCCCATCAAATATTTTCCTTTATAAGAGTTTCCTTGGATGGAGCTGGAGAGATGGCTCAGCGGTTAAGAGGACTGACTGCTCTTCCAGAAGTCCTGAGTTCAAATTTCAGCAACCACATGATGGCTCACAACCATCTGTAATGAGATCTGATGCCCCCTTCTAGTGTGTCTGAAGACAGCTACAGTGTACACATATGTGTGTGTATACATTTATATATATTTTTACATTTTCATATATATATACATATATATGAAATATATGTATATATATATATATATTTTTTTAAAGAGTTTCCTTGGACATAGTGTCACTTCACAGCAATGAAACCTTAACTAAGACAGCCTAACAATGTGAATACAGCAATACTACTGGCCATTTCCAATGGTAAGGATGGAAAGTTCTATGTTGTGTATGGTTCACAAGTAAAAACAAATAAAATAGAGCCACCAACCTCTTTTTAAAAAATAAAACCTTCCATGAGCATGTCACTCACATCTCAGCAGGCTGACAAAACCTTCCTGACAACGGGCACGACCTCAGAGCCTGCTTGGGCACCTTCTGACCAATGAGCTTCATGTTCATGGCACAGGCTTGAAGAGGGACAGAGCAAAGTAGCCTGGACTCAAGCAGAAAAGGGACAAGTATCATCCAGTCAGTTCTGTGAGAGGAGCCTTGGAATGTGTCCCAGGCAGGGGACGCACATCTGCCTCGAACCATCCCTGGCTCCAAGTAAGGATGCTGAACCCAGGAACACATGATTTCATAGATAGATGACAGATGAAACTCTACTCTTCTAAAAGCTAGGCTCAAATCTGTGAATGGGTGTTTGCCACCTACTAGCACAGCTGATGTACCAGGTTGATGAACCTCACTGTTAATGAGAACCTTTCCGGGGAAGAAGAGGCTAGGTGTGTAGATGCCACAGTGTTTCACATTGCCAGAACCACTGGCGTCACAATGCTGAATACCAGTTCAACACCAGCCCTATCTTTGACCTTCTTAATTGAGACACTTCTGAAAATTTCCCAGCTTGCTGCTGTGGACCAAGAGCATAGTCTGTTCTAGCTGGTTGTTGAGAAGGCACTGAGTGGTCTGGATGCATCTCAGGGGAGATGGAGGTGGAGGCGAGGAGAGCAAGCCAGCAGCTAGCCTGGCCGAGAGTTATGTAATAGTAAGACTATGGGCAGGTGCCGCGGACTGGGATTTCTCACGGGGTCCCTTATTCAGCGGGATGATGGGTTCTGGCCAGGTGGGCACAGGATTCGGCTTTGACAAACAGACTACACACGGGTGGTGTAAAATCTGAGTGTATTTCTTTTAAAAATGACATGAGGCTTTTACAATCATTGCAAAAGAGAAATAAAAAATCTGTCAGCTCTACAGTTGAGGTACCTGAGGCTATCTGAACCATACTGGGTCTAAAGTAGCAGCTATCTCCTCTGAACTGGTGCTGCATCCCCCGGGGCCCAGAGCACTTGGATCTGCGAGAGATACATGAATCTGAATCCTAGCCCATCTAAGTTCTAGTGCTAGTCTTGCATGTGAGTCCAAGTCCTTCTTCTTCCAGTCCTAGTGCTAGACTGAAGTCACGTAGGCAAAACGACCCCCACACACCCAGGTCAGCAGGGTCTGGTAGCTAGGTGTGAAACAGGAGGAAGAGGGGTGGAGCCCTCCCTGTTGAGGTATTCTTATGTTAATCTCTGGTTCTTGCTGGAGGCAGGCAGAGGGGAATCCCGACCTAACACTTTCAGCTAATGTCCTAGAGTGAGAGAAACCTTTCAATTACTCTCTAGTACTTAAAACATTAAACTAGGATAGTTGGAAACATTGGTGAAGGTCAGAAAGCAATGTCCTAATTTTCTCTTGCTAGCTGTAAGAAAATGATATCTTGGTGAGTTCCTAGCACACTAGTACGAGGACATATCTGGGCCACCTCTGAGTTTGGGGTGCCAGGCGACAATTCGGAGGCAGGAGACTGACTTTCCTTGAAGTTTACGCCTCAGATACCACCTTCACGCAAAGTGTGCGTGGCAGGCAGGGAGGAGGAGCCAGGCTGAGAAAGTGGAAAAACACCTTTCCCTACCCAATTAATTCCCAAGGGCACTCACACAAGCCTGGCATAAACATTAACCTTACCAACTTTTAAACTAAGAACAGCCACCGTTTTCTCCCACCACTCCAGTAGAGCTTATACAGAATCGTAAAACATGTTTTGAAAGTCAGCAAGCCAATAATAAAAAAAAAAATCTGGTTGCTTCAGGGAAAAGTTGACATTCATACACATTTGGCAATGTCCTGGCAACATAGGGTTTGACTTGGCCTTTGTTTGACTAGTCTTCCCTTCTTCCAGACACAGGTAAGTACAAGACTGGGGGGGTTGG
>NW_022196905.1:66381681-66389162 GCF_008632895.1 Mastomys coucha | reverse complement strand
GGGGGGGGGGGAGGAAGGTAAGACAGCAACTTGAAAGCCAGCTGTGGGTAGAACTCAGTGCTAGCGCACTTGCCTTGCCTGCTCAAGGCCCTTATAGCACACAAAAAGAAGAAAGAAAGAAAGAAAGAAAGAAAGAAAGAAAGAAAGAAAGAAAGAAAGAAAGAAAGGAAGGAAGGAAGGAAGGAAGGAAGGAAGGAAGGAAGGAACATAATAGAAAAGAACACAAAGAGCCTGCTACAAGGATTGAGTGACAGGCAGAATACCTTCCATGGAGAAGCCCTGGGCTTCATGGTCCAAAGCTCCCCACAGCTAATTCATGGCTGTGCCCAGATTTAGCTGCTCATCTTCGCTAGCAGTTAAATAGAAGCATATAGAAAGCATCACATTGCCAGAACAGCAAAGAATCAATGGATGAGTCAACAGTAGAATCCAGTCTCCTGCCGCAGCAAGACAGTCTGGCCTTGCTGACTTGCTATCCCCTTCCTCGGGAGTATTTCCTCCATTGACTCATTCACCAAGACCCATGATTTCAAATATGACTGCACTATTGCTGCGTTTGAGAAAATTCTCATAGGCAATAAGAAGGTAAGGGGAAATGGAAGGTGGAGGGAAGGCGGAGTCTCTGGAGTGCATAACGAACAGGACCCATTATGATGCTTATTGAGTGTAAATCGATTCTCCTCAGGGTAGCAGCTATGCCAAAGGAGAAGAGAAGGATGAGACAGGGCTTGGTTTATTTGTTACATGAGCCACTGGTAAAAAAAAAAAAAAAAACAAAAAAACAAGTACTTTTCATTCTTTTTCATCCAGGAAATCTGAAGAATCAGAGATCAAGATCAACAACCACTTCTCATCCCGCTGCCAAAAGACCAGTCTGAACTCTTCAGAGGAGGCAGGCTTATCCTGATGAGAGGCTTCTAAGGGGAACTTGCTAAAAGCCTGACAGAGTCCTTACTAGACAATGGGGAGAACTACTTGTAATTCATAGAATTTCCCCTGTACCACGGAGGGGACTGCACAGAGAGCATCTCTGTGGCGTCTCTTGAGGACACGGAGATAAAGAATTAGCTTTCTGTAAGCCCTCCAAAGCCAAGGACTGATTGTGTTGGCATAATTTCCAGATCCTCCCATATGTTTCTGGGTAGCCTTCTGCTCTCAGCCTTGGTCACCCAGTAGAATCCTAGGTTTGACTGAGGCCACGGACACCTGGTTATTCAGTGCTTGATTTAATAGCCACGAAGTTCCATGTGACTCACTAGGAAGAGCTTCGGATTGTGTTCTAGTCGCAGCCTTGACCAGTGGCCCAGTGACCTTGGCTCCAGGACTCTGCACTTGGTTTTCTTACACAAAAGTGGACTGAATCGCTGCCAACTTTTCCCCCTTGTTCTAAAAAGCTGTGATTCCAAGACACTTAATGATTTTCATTTCTTAAATGATACCCTCCCCGCAGAAGTTAGTGAAACGGAGCTAAGTTGCAAATAAAATACCAATAACAAGAAACGTTCCCATGGAGCTTATTACCATCTCTACGTAGCAGATATTTTGCCCAATTGTGAAGATTAAACGTTGCTCCCATCTGAGCTACTCTATGTTATGTAGCTGTGCCTTGTCCCGAGTGACTCCATCTTGTAAGACAACAGCATGCTCCCTTGTCGGGGTGAATGCTCCCCCAAAAGACTCTGCATGTTGTTTGTGTGAGTGAACAGCCACCATCTCCTCAGCATAAACCACAAGGTACAGACTGGTCAATAACATCCACACAAGTTAACTATGACCACTCAGGAACCCATTCCATAGAGTACACAAGCCGAGCCTGTAGTGGTGTCATCCCCTCAGGCAAGTCTGTAAAGGAGGACCACCTCAAGACTGAAGGGCAGCTAGGACACTGGCCCTCCCTTAGTCACTCATCTCAAACCTCATTCAGATAACTTGCCACAAGTAAAGGTCCAGTCTCTCATGACAGAGACCCACAGTCTACTCCAAATGACATATGAGATGGCTGCCACCCAGATACCTATTAGAGAACTCTAGGGCTTTAAAAGAGCTCTGAGGCAAGTCCATGGGGAGTGTGTCTGGACCGTGTTGCAGGAGGCAAGCGCCATGTGGTCTGACTGAGAGTCAAGAACATGATGCTCTCACTTTCTGTCCCAGGTAACCTCTTCAGGGACCTGTTACCTGACACAGACTGTTCCTCCACTGCTGCATACTATCTGGTAAGTGTTTGGTAGAGTCCAGTGACAGCCCCAACTGGGCAGCTCTCCCAGTAACCTCTGAAATTCTACTAGTTCATACTCACTCTCTCACATTGTATTGGCTGCCTTAGAGGCGTTCTTACATGTTTGCATGGCATTCGGAAGCAGCTGCTCTGTTCATGGCTTGCTCCTCCTCAGAAATACCCACCATGATGGTTCATATATGCTTGGCCCAGGGAGTGGCACTATGAGAAAGTGTGGCCTTGCTGAAGTGGGTATGTACCCGTGGGAATGGGCTTAAGACCTTCATCCTGGCTGCCTGGCAGTCATTATTCTACTAACAGCCTTCAGATGAAGATGTAGAACTCTCAGCTCCTCCTGCACCATGCCTGCCTAGATGCCTTCATGCTCCCACCTTGATGATAATGGACTAAACCTCTGAACCTGTAGCCAGCCCCAGTTGAATGTTGTCTTTTATAAGACTTGCCTTGGTCATAGTGTCTGTTCACAGAAGTAAAACCTTAACTAAGACACCTGCCTTCCTTGGGTTTTGAGTCAGCTCTTGGCCTTGCAGCCTGGGCCTTCTGACGGACTCAAAAAGAACTGAATTTAAAGATATTTCTGGCAGCTCGCCACTTACCATAAAGTTTCCCAAATGTTCGAGAACATTGCCCACAATAAACTGAGTAAAAGCAGTAGGAAACAAACATTGGAGAACAGATGAGCAATTGGCAAGAGAAAGTTCTTGGATATTAAAATAGGCAGTGGACCAAACTATGATTTGTGGTGGAGAGGGCTTCAGGCTTTCATTGCAAGCCTTAGTGAATTATGCAATTCATAGAACCACATTCACATTACTTTGATAAAATGATGATAAAGCTATGGAGGGACAGAAAATTGCATTTAGCACTAAGTCATTCACAACAAGCAAAAGATCTCAGTTACACATTATGCTCTCCAGCTTCTGCTTGGGTCACTGTCAGCCACTCGGACCTGCAGGGTCAGACTCCTGTGTTTGCCTTCAAAGAGCCCTTTCATTTATTGGAGCTAAACTTTATAGTACAAACCCTGAGAATGCCCATCACTTTAATGTTTCATCCTTGCTTTAATGTCCATGACCTTAATCTGAGCATGCTTAGGAATGCACGGTCCCTCATATGAACATGTGTGGGGCTCCTGAATGAAACAGACTGCCTTTGTTGGTGTAGTTCAGGGATGGGTCAGGGATGGGTTGGACAGGATTTATATTCAGTGTTTGAGGCTTCCCTTTGATCTGTTTCACTGTGGTCATTGCTTTACCGCTGCAAGTTGTAGTTCTTTGCGCACCATCTCAAGAGTATTGTTCTATATATCGTAAGCCCCGGGAAACGTAAAAATTCAAAACCAAAAAAAAAAAAAATGTGTTTTCCACTAACAGTGTATTGCTTTTACACCATTGTAAACTGGAAAAATAAAATAAAATGACAAGTTAAGTCATCACTGAGTTTGGGACAGTGTATTACGGTTCCCCTGAGACAGCCATGTACCCTGGACCAGTCACCCATGGCAGGAAGATGAGAGAGAATATTCAAAAGAGACAAATGGTAACACTTAGATGAAACCTCAGCAGACATAGAGGAAACCATGTCTGAGGTTAACTGAAATGAACTCTGTCTCTGTCACTAGACTTCCTGGTTTTGCTTTTCTTCTTACCTATTACTGCTACTGAAATGAAAATGCACCTTGCTGTCTTCAATGTGAATTCTTTCATTAGTGAAGCAAAATTTTACTTCACATTTGTATCACTGATGGATAGGAGACTCTTCCAGAAAGTCTTTATTTCTGGTTGTGGCAGGCAGTTAGGTTGGAGTGCCCACGCTAGTCCCAGCAGAGAGTGTACTGGTTTAGGACCAAGTTTTTATCCTCCGGTAGTAGGTCGATTTTTGGCATATCCTTACTTGGAGCTCTTGGCTTTGCAGATCCCTCTTCACACATTTGAAGGTTTATCAGGCCCTCTCTGTCTGGCCAGTGTGATCATAAGCTTTCTTTACTGTCTTCCAGTCTAAAGGTCTCCTGGGAACCCCAGCCACTGTGTTCAGCTTTGGAACTGACAACCTCCCTCCCACAGGAGAAAACGCAAGCTCATAGACGAGGCACACCTCTCTTAGATTCTCTCTTCTTCGAGATGTTTGCTGTCTGCATATCTACTTTCTCAACAGCTTGACAAGTCCCTCAAATATTTATTGTTATTAGTATCATTATCATTATTATTATGCTTAAATTTTATAGTTATTCTTAACAGGTGGCTGTCTCAGGCAACTTAGCTACTTTCGGAAGCAGAATCCAAGCTTTGAAAGTAGAGCAAATGCCATTTTAGAATAAGAATTAGTCTTATTTCTGGGGCCCTTTGCCCCTTTCACAACAAGAGGGACTTACTGTTTACTGTGAGGGACTTACTGTTTACTGTTGTGATGACTGTCACACCTGTGATAACTTTCCTCAAGAATTTTCTGGAAGCATAGACCCAATGCTGTATATGATCTGTTCTTACACAAGAAAGCACACATGTTCAGCAACTAGTGTTTGTGAGAAAAGGCTGTCCACTGGAAGGCACATGACTTCCTCCATCCCAATAATGGCTTATCTTTAATGAAGCCCATAATTTCTTCCATTCTGCCTGAGATATGAGCAATAATGAGAGTTGAGCATAAGGAAGATTGGGAAAGCTTCAGAATTCCTGAATCTGATTCACCATCACCATGCGGGTCTTACAAGATCAAAGGAACCACAGCATGACATCTTATGATCTTTTTCTTAAGCATAGTGATTTGAATGAAAATGGCACCTATAGGCTCCCATATTCACATGCCTAGTCCCCAGTTGATGAGCTGTTTGGAAGGATTAGGGGGTGTGGTCTGTGGGAAAAGGTGTGGCCTTGTGGGAGGGGGTGTGGCCTTGTGGGAGGGGGTGTGGCCTTGTGGGAGGAGGTGTGCAGCTAGAGGTGGGGGAGTGAAAGGAGGTCTAAGATAAATTGTAAAGATCATAATCGTAGCTACTGATCAGCTTCCAGACTTGAGCCATTTAAAGACTGCAAATCTCTCAAATGAAGGAGATTCTAGGTTCTCTTATAAGGACCCCAGATTGCCCAACATTTATAATGTGATTCTTTCACATAGCTTCCCCAAAGTGGTTCTACAATCTTTACAAGGATAACCGTGCTTTGTGGAAAGGGAAGCAATGAAAGCTTTGGCAAGCTGCAGGACATCGACTCTGAGCTGACAGGGTTCAGGAGAAACAGTGTATCACTGTGGTTCATCAATGAGAGAGGTTAAGTGGTCCATGGGTCTTGGAGAATGACAGAATATTATCATAAGCTTAACCAGGCAACAGCTAGCTCCAGTTGCAACTGCTATCTCAGACACGGCTTCATTGCCTGAGCAGCTCAACTCAGCCCTGGTGTCTGATATGAATCTATTGACCCAATGGATGTCTTTCTTCATCCCTGACAAAGATACACACAAGAAAGCAGTGTACTTAACCTGGCCAGGCCAGCAACACCTCACTACCCAACCCTATCCCCGTGTCACAAAATAGTTAACAGGGACTTGACTACCTTTCTTTCCCAAGATCACATTGATCTATTACATGGATGACATCAAGCTGCCTGGATACAGTAAGGAAGATATTTTAATGAGAAGCTGGAGAAACAGTGTTTGCTGTAAAAGCAACAGTTGAGTTCAAATCCTTAGCATCCATATAAAAAGCTGGGTAGAGCTGCATGTGCCTGTAAACCTAGTGATAGGGGATGGAGAGCCATGTGGATCCTGGGAACTTTCTGGCCAGCTATTTTAGTCAAAGTGATGAGCTTCAGGGTCAAAGAGAACGCCTGTCTCAAAAACATAAGGTATGGAGCAACAAAGGATGGCACATAATGTCTTCTGGCACTTGCATACACATATGTGAATATACCACACATGTGCACAAACACACACACACACACAGAGAGAGAGAGGAGGGGGAAGGGAGACTTGTAACAATACTGTTGGTAACACACTTGTGTGTCAGAGGTAGAAAGAAAACCAACCATCTTGGAGGGGGCTTTCTCCCACACAGAAAATTTCGAGGGATCAAGTGGTATGGGCCTTGTTGAGATGTCCCTCTGAGGCTGAGTATAAGTTGCTGCATCTAGCCCTTCTTACATGGGTCTCCCTTAGTGGCCCACTTTGGATTGGTGAAGAAATATGCTCTCTCTCTCTCTCTTTTTTTTTTTTTTTTTTTTTTTTTTTTCAGAAACAGGGTTTCTCTGTATAGCCCTGGCTGTCCTGGAATTCACTCTGTAGACCAGGCTGGCCTCGAACTCAGAAATCCACCTGCCTCTGCCTCGCAAGTGATAGGAGGAATATGCTCTTAATTGGTTCTATTACTCTTGTTGACTTGCCAGGTAACTGTTAATTTTGATTGAGCAGGGTCCAGAATACAAGAATATGTTGTCTATAGTGTTTGTAATGGACAGGACACTGTGTGGGCTATTCTGCTTCTTGAACTGTTCATGACCCAGTGTGATGGCTATTCTCAGTTGTCAACTTGACTACATCCAGAATTAACCAAAACTCAAGCAGCTGGGTACCCCTGTGAAGAATCTTTCTTGATTGAATTATTTGAAGTAAGAGGATCCACCTTCTTCTGGATATTTTGAGGTGGGAAGATCCACCTTATATCTTGAGCAGTTATTGGGCCTGAGTAAAGACCGAGTGCTTAACTACAGGCACTAAATTACTACGAGACCTGTCCTGCCCATCATGAGCTGGGTGTTGGCTGATCCTCCAGACCATAAAGCTAAGCATACACTTCAGTACTTTATCATCAAGCAGAAGTGGAGAGTATGAGACCAGGCCTGAGCAGGCTTAGAAGGCATAAGTAAATCATATAAAGAAATGATCCATATGTCCCTGGGACCTGGGGCAGGGATTAATTCCTACTGACAATGGAACAGAGATGTGGGTGTTCGTTATAAATGGCTCCTTGTGATATGTAGGGACCACCTCAAAGGAGGCAGCTGCAGCCTCGTGGCCATTCCTGGGACATCTCTGAAGAACAGTGGTAAAGGGACATCCTCCCAGCTTTCAAAACAGGACTGCCAGATGTATTATTACATAAACTGTTACTAGTATCTTGGCTGGATGATCAGAGACTTGGGACAAACAAGACTGTAAAACTGGAGACAAAGGCAAGGAGAAGCAAACCCAACCCCTGTACATCCTGTATGAACGCTCACCAAAGGTGTTCCCAACCCCTGTACATCCTGTATGA
>NW_022196905.1:66357470-66380873 GCF_008632895.1 Mastomys coucha | reverse complement strand
CCAACCCCTGTACATCCTGTATGAATGCTCACCAAAGGTGTTCCCAACCCCTGTACATCCTGTATGAATGCTCACCAAAGGTGTTCCCGACAGAGGAAGAGTTGACTAATCAGGTGATAGGTGACCTTCCCTGTGGATACCAGCCAGCCTTTGTTGCCACAGTCCTGTCATTGTCCAACTGGTTCATGAACAAATGGCTGAGGTAGCAGAAGTGGCAATTATACATAGGCTTAGCAACCAAAGTTGATTCAGTTAAGATCACTGCTGGGTGGTCAGTATGCCAGCAGCAAAGACTAACAGTGAAGCACAGTAAGAACCATTCTTCTGGGATGATTAGTGAGCTATGTCACAGCAGTTGGATTGCACTGAACAGCTTCCACCATGGATAGGGCAACGTTTTATTCTATCAGATTAGACACTTAACTCTGGACATGGATTTGCCTTCCTTACATGCGGCGTATTCGGCCAAAGTCCCATTTGTGAACTTACAGAAAGCCTCCCCAGCAGCCACATAGCACTGCTTACAATCAAGAAACTCACTTCACAGCAAACCAAGGGCAGCCACAGGCCACGCTCATGGGATTACTGACTTCCACCATCCTAAAGCATAATGGAACTGTGGAGTGGCCCTTTGACTCTCAAGATAGCAATACTTTGCTGAGCTGAGACAAGGTTCTCCATAAGGCTGTACATGCTCTGAGAGCCAGGATTCATGGGTCCAGCAGTGGAGGGGTGGGAACGGGAGTGGCACCATTCATTATCACCTGTTATGACTCACTAACAAAATTTGCTTCCTCAGTCTGTGGCCTTTGCTCCGCAGGCCAAGACATCTTGGTGCCAAAAGGAACATGTTTCTACCAGAAGGTAGAACAATAGCTGCATTGAGCTGGAAGTTAAGACTGCTGCTGGCTATTTTGGAACTGTCATACCTGTGAATTGACCAAAGGCATTGCAGGTGGTTTAAGGACACCGATCCTGTCAAGGAGAAACTGCGCTCATTTCTCAATGGTGGGAACACATTCAGCCAATTCAATGGGCATGGCTCATGGCTGCATTGATTCATTTTTCTATGAGGTAGGTTTCATGATGGCAAGCAATGCTGTGTGCATGCCATTATTGGTGAGGGAGGCATTCTGTAAGTGCACAAAGACATAGTCCACAAATAAGGGAAGTATACCCAGAAGACAGGAGATCCTGTAGGCATTATGTCTCATGAGAAAGCATCCAGGGCTATAGCTCATCTGGAAAAGCACTTGTATAGCATGCACAAGGCCCTGAGTTCAATCTCCAGCACAATACAAATTGGTCATGCTGGTGCAACTTATCATCTCAGCACATCGAAGCAGAAAGATCACAAGTTCAAAGTCATCTTCTGCCACTTAGTGAGTTTGAGGCCATTGTAGCCTACATGCGACTCTATCTTAAAACAAAGTAAAAATAAAATAAAACATTTTTAAAAAGGAAGAAGAACAAAGGAAACTATGATGGCCTAATCTAGGAAAGAACTCCTGGCTCACTCATCCTGGTAAACCATGACCAGCTAACATGCTTGCTCAGGGCAAAGGGAACACAGTAGGGGTAATAGTAAAAGTTATACATAGCAAGCCTCCACGTGACCAGTTATAGACACAAGGGCTGGAATTGTCCCAGTATTTCCTCCTACTGCCACACTGTGAGTCTATGTGACAGTTTTATCAATTATGGCATCTATAACAAAGTACAATAGACCAGGAGCCTTATAAGCAATAGAACTGCACTTCTCAGAACTCTGTAGACAGCAAGTCCAAGGCTAGAGTACTGGCACAGTCAGAGTCTATGGAGCCCCCTTCTCCAGGCTGCATTCTGATGACTTCCCTTGATTTCTCCAATGGCAAACAATACTCTTTGGACTCTTTTTTTAAAAAGTAAAATTACTAATCCTTTCATGACCAGATATCTCCTAATGTCCCTCATACTGGAAGTTAGAATTCCAACATTCAAATTTTGTGGCAGCCACTAAATCATCCCCTCCCCCCCCACTTCCCACATTCCCTTTCCCCACTTCTTCCTTCTCAGTCCCTTATCTTATAACAATTGTGAAGTTCATATCATATATTTAAGTATTTTTTAATAGTATGTAAGTCATGGGATATGCCAAGGAGTTTAGTTACTATAGGATGCCATTTATATGGCATCCTGGAAAAATTAGGGAAAAAAGGGTGGATCGGGGTACCTAGGCTTGACAGAACAAAGAAGGGACTCCTGTAAAGGGCATGTGTGACCTTTAAATGGACCAAGCAGCCCACAGAGATTACCTACCCCAACCTTTGTAGCTCCTGACAGATGTCTGTGGTACCTTGTGCCTTCCCACCAAATAGGAATGGAGAGAAAAATCAACTTCCCAATTGTTCAGACAAAGGACTTAAAAAAAACTTACATTCTGTGTTGGAAAAACAATTGTTTTTTTTCCAAACATCTCCCTACAACACAAATGAGTGATAAGAGCAAATGTCACCTAGATGTCCTATAATTCAGTTTTGACACTGTTTCCTAGAGATAGCATCAAATCCCATAGTTGAGGCTCCGTTCCCAGGACTGAGTCTGTAACTTCCAAATGACAGTCATGAGCTCTGGGAGTCTTGCTGGTGCTTTTCATTGGCTGGCTATCAAATAGATGTCCATACCTGCTCCTGGAGCTAATCTGTGTGAGTTCACAGAACTTGGGGGATACACCGCTATTTACCAGATTATAAAGGATACTGCTTGGGACATAAATGGAGTGACTATGGAGCTGCTAGGCCCTCTCTGGGGCCATCACACCCCAGGAACTGCTCTGTACTCAGAGGCTCCTGTGCTTTGGATTTGGCTGGGTATAAATGAAGCATGAGGAAGTGGGTTGGAATATGATGGGAGATGAAATGAATGCCCTAGCACTCGTGGGCTGGGTTGAAACACAATAAGGCCTGCCCAGATTCTTCTGTCTTTACTCCTCTCTCCAGGTTATAGGGCAGCACCCTTCTGGAAGGAAAAGGTCTCTGACACATGGCTTACCCAAGACTGAGAGGCCGTGGGAAGACCTTCCATGACTTAACTGGGTTGAGACATTCTAGCTTGTATGTGTTCTAGAAGGGGTAATGCAGGAACCATGATGAAACCCAAAAACTGAATATATCACCCTCTTCACTTCATTTTCTTTATATCGTGCCTAAAATGTTCCAGGGTATCAATAAAACCAGTGTGAAGAGCCTGTCTGGGTAAACACATTCTCTTCTATAATTGTCGAGTCAGTAAGCCGTCAACTAGACTCAACTACACCTGTAAACTAACAGCTTGTAGACACCCAGGCTTCACACGGATTAGCTAGCAAAGGTAGATCCAGAAGTACACATATGACCTCTGAGGAGACCCTAGACCTTCTCTCCTTCTTTCTTTTTTTTGTTTTTGTTTTTTGTTTGTTTTTTCGAGACAGGGTTTCTCTGTGTTGTCCTGGCTGTCCTGGAGTTCCAGGACTCTGTAGACCAGGCTGGCCTCAAACTCAGAAATCTGCCTGTCTCTGCCTCCCAAGTGCTGGGATTAAAGACATACACCACCGCCGCCCGGCTGACCCTATGCCTTCTCAATCTAGCCTCCACCTACACAGCAGGATGTCTCAGCTGAGCCAAGTCAGTGTCTTTCCAGTCTACTGTGGGCATGGAGCTCATGCCCACTGCGGTGGTTTGAATAAGAAATGTTCCCATAGTCTCAGAGATTAGAACACTTGACTCCCAGTTGATGGTACTGCTTGGGGACGTTTTAGATGGTGCAATGTTGCTTGAGGAGGGGCATCACTTGAGGATGAGCTTTGAGATTATATAACCTCACCATACTTCCAGTTCTTCACTTTGTTTTTGTAATTAGAGTTGTGGCCTTTCAGCTTCTTGGTCACCTTGAGTGCCTGTTGCCACACTCCCCACCATGGTAGACTCTTATTCCTCTGGTACTATAAGCCCAAATAGTTCTTTTGTCCATGAGCTATTCTCAGCCCTCTCATTTTTCAGTCTGTTGACTTTCTACTTTTTGGTCCCTTCTACACCCTTTTACCAATTTCACGTGGAAAGTCTGCCTAATGCATGATTGAAGTTTGATAGCTACACTGAGAACCTGAAAATCGGTGTTGAGGTGGAAGGGGAGATGTAAAGGGTTCATGCACACTGACACACAAGAATGAGCTGCCAAGAGGCGTGAATGTTTTCAGACTGTCAAGGGGTTACAGCCTCACCCAACTCTCTCAGGATGCAACACAAAAGAACCACCACAGGCCAAGGAACACAAATGAATCACTAAGCTGAGAGAAAGAGGACATGCAGTGTGGCCTGAGAAGCTAGGCCCACTCTTCCGGGATGCAGTTCACTGGTAATGGGGACAACTACAGCTTTCTCCTCATATCTGTCCTCATTTCTAGAGAATACAAATTTGTAATTTTAGAACTTCAAACTAGGACAATCACTGTGTCACTGTCACAATGCTATTAAGGGAGAACAAACCAGGGCCTGTTGAGCTGACTTTCACATAGCTCAGACTCACCATGGAGTGCCTTCAAAGGAATGTTGTTGCGTGTGGTGAACACATTTCTTTAGGAGATGGAACTTCACTTTTACACACTCTTAACATTCCTATTATTTTGTTTCTGTTTCTCAGTCCCTAATTCTCACTGCAGCCTGCAGAATATGACTTCTGAAAATGTACTTCTTTTCTGTTCAAGTGATTGGAGATGAAATGCCAGAAATGGATTCAAACCAGGGAAAAAATTAACTCATCTGCCAAAAGTAATATGTGTGCCCATGTTGGGTGGTCCTCTGCCTCACAAGCTTAGAGTGAGCCAGAAAGTCGGAGGTACCATCTCCATAGGAATCATTTGTCGGCTTGCCGGCTGAGAGAGCTACAAAAACAAGTGACCTCTAGTGGAACCAGAAACACTTTTCTGAGATCGTCTATGTAGAAGTTACTCTTCACATAAGGATCTGGAGATACAAGAGGAGTTCAGTATAAACACACACACACACACACACACACACACACACACACACACTACATCTCTAAAAAAGTGCACTGTGCCTTTGTTAGGCACAAACAGATCATGCACAGTGCCAACTTTCCTCATTTCAGTAGCCCTGAGTTTGACCCAATATTCATCTTTTCTCAAAGCCATTTTATTAACAAACCATTTTCTATCAGTGTTGCAGATGTGCATGCTTGGCCTGGTGCCTGCGGAGGCTGGAACACATCAAGTCCCCCAGAACTGGAGTTACAGGTGGGTCTTGGAAATTCCAGTCTGGAAGTCCCAGCCCTCTGGAAGAGCAGCTAGGGCTCTCAACCACTGAACCACCTCTCCTGTCCTGGTTTTTTGTTTGTTTGTTTTTTAACTTTCTCAGTCTGAGTCTCAAACTGTAGCCCAGAGTGGCCTTAAAGTTATGGCAATCCTGCCTCACTCAGGCTCTCTGGTGTTGAGAAGCACACACACCGCCGTGCTCAGGCTTGAAAACTTCTAGAGCAGTGGTTCTCAACCTTCCCAAGGCTTCAACCTTTTAATAGTTTCTCATGTTGAGGTGACCCCCCGACCCATAAAATTATTTTTGTTGCCACTAAGCTGTCTTCAGCCCCAATTTCCCCCATGTCTCACTCCCAGATCCCTTTGTTATCTCTTTATTTCAAAGGGTATAAAAGGCCCTTGGGAGTCATCATCTTGTAACTTTTTTTTTTTCTGTGTCTCTGCAATGCATTTGATAAGTGCATTGGTAATTTATTCCCCATTTATTCTGGCCCAATTACACAGCTGGAAAATGTATGTGTATCATGATTCTCCATGTGGAAGAACACTGTCCAAGACTCTACTACTACGTAACATACAACATACTTCTCTGCTGCAGGACATACCCCAGGCTCATACTCTATAGGAAGCCACGGCCACCCCTGATCCTTCCCATTAACTTGCAGTTAAATACAATATTCAGGTACAAGTATGTCCACTTGCCATCTTCTCTCCTGGGTATCTGGAAAGATACTTTCTTGGTTTGGATTTTAGCTTTTGGGCCAAATGCCAGTCCCCAATTTGAAGAGTATGCATTCAGACTTTTCAGTCATCTTGCTGTTTTCTCTCTCCCCAAAGCTTATGAGACTCCAGAAACTATCATTTCCTGGTGTGGTGGTTTGACGATCCTTGGCCCAGGGAGTGGCACTATGAACAGGTGTGGCCTTGTTGGAGAAAATGTGTCACTGTGGGTGTGAGCTTTAAGACCCTCCTCCTAGCTGTCTGGAAGACAAATCTTGTGTTTGCCTTTGGAATAAGATGTAGAACTCTCAGCTCCTCCTGTGCCAAACCTACCTGGACATTGCCATGTTCCTGTCTTGATGATAATGGACCGAACCTCTGAACCTATAAGCCAACCCCAGTTAAATGTTTCCCTTTATAAAACAGAGTTGCCATGATCATGGTGTCTCTTCATAGCAATGGAAACCCTAACTAAGACACTGGCCTTTCTCACCTTTACATCCATGTCTTCCCAGATTAACTTACATGTTGACAGTGCTTTGCCAGACTAGAAACTCTGACTTCCTTCCACATATACTTTCTAGTCTTCCAGGATGGGTCAAAGGCCCTGTCCTCAGCTCACATTCTAGTATGGGACAGAGTGGAAAGCAGGCTGGTACACACAGCTTTCTGCACAGTACCCTTGGGGGTAGTAAAATGGTCACTGCTGCCTAGCTCTTGGCTTATAATCACTTATCAATAGCATTCAACGTTTAGAAAAACACAACAGAGTAGACAGCAACAAATCATTCTGCCATCACAATTTGATGAGTGTCTAAACTGCCCTTCCCAAGATTTTTAAGATGCTCTACATGGAAACATCCTTATAAAATTTATATCCTTGGCTGGGAAATAAAATACCTACTATTGATACAATTAAGGAGATTTTAATTTTGTGTATCAAGTAACGTTACCATTGCTAAAATTCTTGAGTGTGATCACTGCATAGTATCATCATGTATAGATTCTATCTTATTCCAAAATGTCAGTGTGCTGTGCCATAATGTAATTCACTGTCAAATGATTCAGAAAATGGAGTATTATCTGTCCATCTCCATCTCCCTTCCCCTCCTCCCCCCCCTCACACACACACACACACACACACACAGAGGAAATGCCATAAGGTACATCTATGTAACAGGAATATACATATACACTGTACTGCTCTTGCATTTTCCCCCTGAACCTGTAAGACTTTTTAATAGGACAAGCTGAGAGAAAGGAAAAGGATAAAACATTTAAAAAATTTTAAAAAGTATTTTTAAATTTGGGTAGAGAGACCAAGTGTACAAAGAACCCACAAATCAGTTCTGAAACCAAACACAAATATCTGTTTATTTATGGGCTATCATTTTACATCAATTCCATTAAAACCTAAACCAGTTTGCTGTGCTCGTTAAGTGGCATAACAGTATTTTAGTTAAGCTGGGAGTCACAGGACTTGCACACTTTTATGAATGTAATGCAAATACTGACGACACAAGGCATTCACAGTTATAGGCTGGCTGCCGTTCATCTCACAGCAACGCCCAATAGAAATTATTTTATGAAAAAAAGCAACCCACATTTTGGTCTCATTTACAGATACCCAACATTTCCGTTGGTCAATGAATTCTATACAATTTTATACAACTATGAAAGGATAAAGGATAAGGCTTACAGAGGTATTTTAGCAGTTGTAAAAATAAAAACCAAGGACACAAACAAAACTCTTAAAGCTTTCTGTATAAACTTCAAAAGTACGGTTAGGATGGAGACAGAGGCAACAGAAATCTGTTAAACCAGAATCTAGAGGTTTGTCTAATCAGTTATAAATACTGAACTCAAGAGTTCATGCTTCAAAAGAGGTGCACCTAAGGGTACCATGGTTATCCGGCAAATCTTGTTAAGAGAACTTCTACCTAATGCAGTGTAAACGTCTGCAAGTTGCATTCCCCAACAAGAGGGTATTGCGAAACACAAGTGAAGGGAGGGAAGGGTGGCTGGAGCTCAGGTACTGGAGAACCAAAGGCGCCCTGGCTTCCTCCAACGCTGGCCATAAATGCTCTTGATGATTGTTCAACTTGTGTAACTTGGAGATTCTTCAAGGAAAGGGGTCTGACTTCCCTTAAAGATAGCTCTGTAAAATCGAGAAATCCAAAGGCAAGCCACAGTCACAGTGGTTTGTTTCTCGAGGCAGTTCAGAGATTATCTGGAGTTGTAAATATTGGTCATCCCTTCCAAAATGCTGACTTCCACCCCATTCATCACGGTGGTTTTTACTGGAGTCTCTATTGTCAAAATGTTCACTGTAGATGAAGTAGAATTTCTCACCCTGGTAACAACCCTTTACTCACAGGTTCACTGTGCTTAGTGTTTCAAAAATTCTCTAGATTCCCATACAGCATTTAGAACAATTCCATTTATGATCCTTCTTTGCGTGGTGACAACGGACAGTTGATCTACCTCAAGAATAGTCACCCTGAGAGAATGATTCTTTAACTTTGGGAATACCTGAAAAGGAATCCTTCTCCACAGAGCTGCACCTGTCCTTAGCAGTCCCATTGTCACACACCTGTATGCACGCCTTTCACAGAGCAGTCTCAACAGCTATGGCTCTCCAAGAAGCTTACATTGGGCTCAGATACTAATTCGCAAGTAAGACTACAGACAAAGGCTGATTATGCTAAAGCAATATTGGGTTATTGTTTTTGTTCAACTTCTTACTTCACAGCAAACCAAACCTCATTATTTGGTAGAAAAAGGCAAATATTTGCATTCTACCACATCATGATTTTGTCTATGCACGCACACGATATATACATACAACATTTCTGTCTTTGGTGGTTCAATCAGGGAAAAAAAATAATATGAAAATAGCAACACTTTGAGAAGGAGCTGTGACACGTGGTCGGGATATCACTGTCACTGTGCTCTGCTCATTTAATGCCATTTAAAGGGTCACATGTAATGTATAAGACTTTTTTTTTTCTTTTTTGGCCAATAATCCCAACATCTTCTAGTCATCACCTGCCTGGGCAGGCTCGGATCGTATCCCACGACACCATTTACCCGGCAAACAAGCCATTAGCTCTTTACTGGGTTAAATCTTAGCTGTGTTTTCACAAACTTCAGGGACTGAGTGAGTCATAGCACCAAATAGTTGGGAAAACCTGTTAACTGTGTACTTCTGCACGAGGGGCAAAGAAGCAAAGGCAGATCTTAAACATAAGACACAAGGTACAAGCTCACAACTCCCACTGTATTGGCTCTGGCTTCTCATCCACATAATGGCCACCACCCTTCTGTACCTATGACAAGCGGAATGACAAGCGGCCCCTCCAAGAAAGGTCCCAGTGTGAACAGGGTTAACTCAATGCTGGTGGTTTCAGTCCACTGCCTGCAATGGACCTTTTGCCAGGAAAAGCCCAGCACGGAAGAAATTAAGACAGAAAACAAAACACCTCTCACTTGTGGTTTAAAACAAAAAACAAAAACAAACAAACACCTCCAAATCCCCAGGTGGGCGGGGCAGGGGGTCCAGACACCATAAAAGAGTAACTAAAATCTCAAGCCATAGTTCAAAGTGCTTTGTAGTTATGCCGCCAGCAAACCAGGAGGCTCATGAGGGTGGCAAAGGACATTTTACTTACAGTGGCACAGAGAACTTCAGCAGACCAAACCCTGCTAGAGGAACACAAAAGTGAGAAACAGCAAAAGGTTTATGGAAACGTAAGCTTTGATTTAAAATAAGGAGCAATTTAAGGAGGAGGAAGAGGAGGAAGAGGAGGAGGAGGAGAAGGAGGAGGAATGAAAAGCCCATAAACCTGTACTTTTTGTGTTAGAGATGCTTTGTAGCATGTCATATGTCTGTGCACTCAAATAACTTTTGTCACTTTAAAATACCAAAGTTGTCAAGGAAACCAAGTCATATTTGGCTTATGCCACAGTAAGTCATGGCTCCTACTTCTTCCAGAAATTGGCCTCTTAAGCAGTGAGGTTAATTCTGGCAATATTTGCTTATGGGGACAGTTATAATGCTTTCTGAAATGCTACATTTGAGACCAAATAAAGTATAACTGGTTCATTTGAGGAAAAAAAAAAGGGGGGAGACCAAAGATATGCCACAAAATTATTTTTACAATACATTTTTGCAGAAATAATCTCTAGGTGAAGCTTTTCATTTTATACACATATATAAAATTTAAACAGCAATATACACATAATCACAGTGAGGACGTTGGCAAATTCATCAATCTGTAGTGTGAAAACAAACTGTAGAGCAGCCTCCAAGAGAACAATGCTACACATCAAGCAGAGCGGCCCATTCAACAGCAAACACCAATACACCCTGCGAGAGGCAGACAGTGCAAGAAAAGCAGCATGCGCTTCAATACAAACAGCAGTTTATGGCTAATGGGTGACATAACCGTGGTAACAGTGACTCTCTCGCTGCTATGCATAAGGTCCTAGGACATCTGCTTGTCTTTATACCATTCCACAAATTCGTCCAACAAAACTGGCCCTGGAGAGACAAAGAATAAACCACATGAGGCCTGGAGATGTTGTGGAGGCCCAGCACTTGGTGGCCCAGCACTTGGCTAACACACATGGGGCTGGAGAGTCAACTGGAAGGAAGAGAAGGGAAAAGGGAGAGGGAAGAGAGGAGGGAAGTGGAGGGAGAGGCGAGGGGCAGAAGAGCCATGGGTTCAGAGCTCTTCCCAGGAAGGAAGGCATACAGTGAACAGAGTGGGAGGAGGAGAGACCACTCAGCACCCAGGACTCACATGCTCCGTCTTCATCATAGTTGCTGAGGTCGAGACTAATTGTTCTGCTGAACTCCAGAACATTGCACCACTGGTCTTTGTTTATCACTTTATATTTTGATTGCTGGGGGGGGGGGGGGAAGAATGATATGGTTAATGACACAAACAAGTGGGATGATTTCAGTTTCTGTATGAGCCTACTTAAGAAAGCTCATGCAGGGTTAGCTCGACTGAAGCACCAATCTAGGAAAGTGCAGAGCAAGCAATTTAAAGTGGCCATGTTTTCAATGCACTATTTATTGTAAGGCAGCATCTAAACCAGTGTCAGCACCTGCTTCGCAGCAGTGCTGCAAGGGTTAAACGAGAAGGCTATGTGGTTTACAGAAAGCTTCAGCCAATACCTGGCACACAGCAAGTGCTAAACCCAACACTACAGTGCTGCTGCTCACTGCATGCATCAGGCAGCCACTTGCTGGGGACTAGGGAAATGCTGCCAGTGGCCCAGAGCTGGGACCTCTTTGCTGTGCCTCTCAGGAAAAACTGGTAGAAACGTGAAGGGGTTGTTCTATTACCCTTAGACAAGAAATCTGCTACAGGTAGATTAATACAATATCCTAGAGATTTAAAAGCAAAATCCAGAGCTAACATTTTAAAAATCCTTATGGCAATAAATATCAAAACCAGTTAAATTATATATATATATATATATATATATACCACACACACTCTTTGCACATATGTGTGTGTGTGTGCGCGCGCGTGTGTGCGTGCGTGCGTGCAAAGAATCAAGCCAATAGTTTTGAGGATGCAGGTACAAGACAAGCTGGAATGGAAGAGTTGCTACCCTCCTTCTAAAAGAAAAACTACAAACTTACATGCGAGCAAAGCACAGACTTTAACTTCTGAAGCATAAACGCTTCGGAAGTTTCAAAACAGCCAGTTAAGTTCCTGGGACTAGGCAATGTCAAATTAACTCACAGTCCCATCTTTTAGCCAAAGGACGCTTCATCTGGTGGTTCAATTCCTACTACACTCCCTGTGTACAAGAATCTACTTCCACTCCTGTTCCAATGGTGACAGCTTATGTCATGGAACTGTTAGAAGCTAGAACCGATCATAGGTAGAGCAGACCATCCTGCCAACAAGTACTTGGACTAATAAGCAGCTTGTATTAGCTTTTTATGGAGTGCCAGATCATCTTACAAGTAGTTTCTAGTAACAAGAATAACTTCAGTTGTTGTTTGGACCACTACATAAAGCAAGTAGTAAGAAAGATTATTTCAAGTGGGAATTGAATTGAGCAAGGTACAGGATTTTCTCAAAATCCTACACTCATCCTTGAAAGCAAAGGCCATGTGTCAAAGGACTTGAATAGGAGGTGGGCGAAGCAGATGCCACACTCGACAATTAAAGCAACTCATGCCTCTGCTTTGTTCAGGTTCTGCAAAAGGACAGTTCAACAAAACCCACTGCCAATTATCGGTGGCTCAAAATTTTTGTCCACTGTGAAAGCCAACAGCAACAACGTAGTGACATGCTGGTTGTTTCTGTCACTAGGCTAAGCATATTTAAACTGAAGAAAACACTGCCCGTGTGCCTAATCCAGTGCTCACAGCTATCCAAGTACTCTGCCAGGCAGTGGGACCTGAGTAGTTACAAATAGATTACAAACTAGTTTTGGTGAGAGGCAGATGGCCCGTGTTTAATGCTGGCTTAAGACTGGACATTCATCTGAGAGTAACCCTGAGTTCTGTTGCTAAAAAGGAGCTAGGAATCTAGCACTAGTAGAGTCTCCATGGGGTGGGGAGGAGAGAGGGAGCGCTGTGGCTGTTCAGACACACAACTTGACAGGAACACACAGACATACGGCAAAACATGCAGCCACTGACAGACAGCAATCAGGGGACTACAAATTCCTATGGGCAAAAAGCTACAGCAAATACAAGTACCATGTACGTGTTAGTTCCAAGCAAGCAAACATAACGTTTCATAAAGTAGTAACTTGGTACCTCTAAGAATTGGTGAAAAACTGGAAAAAGGGGCCAGATTTTTCCTAATAACAGTCCCAACATGCACTTGGCAGTGTTTATGTCTAGGCTGCGCTGGTCCTTCTCCTGTTTAACAAACAAAAACAAAAGTAAGCCAGATGCTTCTAAATCACAAACTCTAATAAACCAAGCATGTAGTTCACTTCAGCAAGGAGTTGGTAGACAAACGGCTCATTTATTACGAGTTATAAAACCCTGAGGGGACTAAGGGTGGCAGCCAAGACACAACGGAAAACTTAACATTTGAGTGTCACATGTACATTTACTTTGAGAAAGACTGATGCCAAGAGAATAACTTTACCCTAATGCCTTATCTATCATGCAGTAGTATGTACAATCATTTCCTGGGCAAAGAAAAACCATGGCTTGCTTGTTTTACAGTATGATAATTACCAGAGTTACCACTGCTGACCAGAGCCCCCGCAGTGAACTCAGTGGATTCAAGTATTCTGCTTTTGAGGACTTTCAATTGGGTTTCCCCAGAGACTCATTTTTCCAATAGCTTTATTTTATGTAGTAAATATTTTTCTTCTACCTAAAGACACTGGAACTAAATTCGGCTCCTAGGAAGGTTTGGAGCCCTGGAGCATCTCCCAGTCAGAAGACACGTTCATCCAGCTGCTTTAGAGAAGCGGGGTCTCTGTGTCTCCTTATGCTGCCTTACCTGGTGTGTTCTACACCTGACTCCTGACAGTGGCTACTGACCATGGGAAACTGGAAAACAGAACGCATGTACATGCAGAGTAAGCTTATCCCGCTTTTAATTGTAATTAAAGATTCTACTTCTCATTTCACACGCAATTCCGTTTGAAAACTTAAGCAGGCAGTTCCTACAGGGGAAAACTATTCTCGAACACAGGAGGCAGGCTCACACATCTACAGCTCTCCTTCATGTGGTCCGTCAACTAGAGTGGAATCTGCAAAAGGACTTTTCTACAAAGGGGTGAGGTGCTTGGCTATCCCACTGGAGCAGAATGTCAAGTGTCCACCACATTAAAGAACCATGCTGCAACCACTGTTGGTCACCCACACCTCCTGACAAGAGCAGTGACATGCTAGTCAGTTCTCAGTGAGGTTTCTACTCGTGCCAGTGATCCTCAGAGGACTTAGAGTGGTATAGCAACGAGGCTCACTCAACACACTAGCAATGGAAAAGAAGGCATAGCAACTTGCCATTTAAGAAAGACAGAGGGCAGCTTCTGGTCATAGTCGCTAAGTGGAATAGCTGTTCATAATAGGCCAGGTCAAATGGCGCAGTATCAGCCTTCCCCATTAAAGGCTATACCACTGAAGCCTGGGGATGGAGGCCATTTCTGTGTACTGGGGGATGGAGTGTCCGCTTCTCTGCCAGCCTCTAGCCAAGCAGACGATCCCATCGTGTCTCGGCAGCAGTGCCTCTGCTAGGGGAGAGGCCAGAAAAGATAATCTAATGACAGACAGTCTTTCAACACCCTGCTTGCTGTATCGTCTTTCCGCTTTTGTGATTGATACACTGATAAAATAAATATAAACCATCACTTCGGCTGAAATGTGGGTATGGCAGACAGCAATAGCACACCAGGTCATGAAGCAAGCCATGAGGAAAATCATAAGTTGCTGAGAAACACACATGGGACCACAAGATCTGGCCAAAGTCCACTTAACAAAAGTGTGTCTGGCACCGACTGACTACATGGCACCCTAAAAAGCTTCCTTATGCTGAGTTTATAAGCATCCGTTATCCCCCACACCTCTCATCTTGAAATACTGTATGTCACCTGTCATCGTAGGATCCATGTCACTCTTGACATGTACTACAGTGACAAAAATAAAAAAGGGACGAAAGACCTGGACAGACTCTGCAACATGGCAACCCGTTTTCTGACAACGGGTGTCAGGAAAGGCTCTGCTGCATGTGTGTGGCAGCCATGCCAGAACACGGAGGGAAGGAAGGCGTGAGACTCACACGAGGACAGCTGAACAGCACTCGCTCACTCCTGCTCTGCAGGGTGCAGCCAGCCGCTCCCAATCACTACCACCATCTTCTGCCTAGCGAATAAGAGAGAGGCATTATGGACGCACGTGCTACCTGAACAGGAGCATCTCACTGACAACCAGCAGTGCACATGGTGGCCTTGTGGCCAAATGCCATGACCAGAGTGGTAAACATCCAAAAGTCCTGGGAATGCCACGGTGGAGAGGGCCCGCGGCAAGCACCTTCTCATGCACTCAAACAGACACTCCCGGGTCCCCTGACAACAATGACTTCTGTGAGGGAGCTCCTGGTTCAAATGAAGTGGTTCTGCCAGGATGCCACCAGGCAGCCAGAGGCATAACGGGCTTTATTTACTTAGTTATTTAAAAATCACCTTTCAAATTCAAGGTCCACAGCAGAGACATCTGAGAGCTCTTTGCAAGATAAAGTAGCACAGTAGCCACAGGTCTGGAGCGGGCAGACGGGCAGGTAGGAATAGAAGCTTAAGTTTGCTAAGATGGCTGCCAAGAAGCCCAACAGGGCTGAAGGACAAGGAAACACAACTCTGCTGTCTTCCCACCCACCTCCAGACCCAAGCACTTTGTAAACTTTAACTTGCTAAAACATTATAGGTCATTTTCCAAGTAACAGAACCCCAGCAGGTCTGGACGCCCCCCTACATTCTGACAGATCCTGTCTTCCTTAGAGAGTGAAAGCGGCAGGTGCACAGCCCCAGGCTTGCCAGTCGGCCCTCAGCCTCAGGACCTTGGTGAGACACTCCAAGACGGAACCGTGCCCAGGAGTGCACTCCAGAGGCCAAATGCTGAGGACTAATGGAGAGAAATAACCAGGCTTTATTAAAGCCAGAATCTTTATTTTGATTATGTCAGAGATTGTGTCTACAGACCCTTGTGAGGAGTGGGAAATATTTTTTCTCAAGGGGCACTAAGGACTCACCAAACATTAAAGTAAAGAATCTTAAGTATGTAAAAGTAACTCCAATGTTACAAAGCGAGTCTTTAAAGCTTTATGTGTCTATATTGCTTTATAAGAGGCCCCAGGAGCCCACTACAAATTTTCACTATAATGGCTTGAGATTTACATTAAACTTACTTTTTGCATTGAAGATTTTATATTTTCATTTTAAGTCCAAAGTTTTCTAAGAGGCTTTATTAGACTTTAAAAAAAAAAAAAAAAAAAAAAAAAAAAAAAAAAAAAAAAAAAAAAAAAAGTCCCCATGTAGCCATGACTCCTAAGGTGAGGGGTGGGAACCAGGTTGTCAACTGGCATATGAAATCCAAGGCCTGACTAAAGATCAATCTCAATCCCCCATGTCCTGGCACAGAGGAGGGCAGCACTTCTTAGTGCAGCCAAGAAATAAGAAGAAGTTGTAAACTGAGGGCTCAGAAGAACTCCAACCTTCAGTTCCGTGGCTCAGCTTAGGAAACTTGAAATATCCTCTCATTGAAAAATAAACTAAAAGTACTATTATGCTCTTAGAACAGAACCAACAGCATTAGCATACAGTTCACAGTGCTTGCAAGGCTAGCAAGCTCAGAGTTTGCCCCAGAAGGCACTGCCTCCCTTACCATCATGTTTGGCCAAGCAGATACTGAGATGTCTCAGCAAAGACACTTTCCTGAACCTGTGTCAAAGGACTCCTAGCTACTCCCACTTGCGGGAATGAGAATGCACCCCAATCCTTACATGCAGACTCCCGCCACGCCCACCTCACATAAGGAAGTGACAGATGGTGCTGTGGGACCTAGAGGTCTACGCTCTAAGGTCTATTCTGATCCGAGGCCTGAGCACTTCCCTCTAAGGTGCTTCTCTGGGCAAGAGATGCGTCTTGGGGGCTATGTAGAAAATGAAAGTAGACAAATACATTGGTTAGTGAGAATTTGGTAGAGATGGGAGAGCAAAACCTCTTGTTCATATCAGATTCCATTTAAAATGGCAGGAAGAATTTTGTTGAGCATAAGATCCAGCACAGCCCGTAGCAACAAACTTGCAGTTTGTTGTCCCTGGAAAGAGAAGGTAACGCTGTCTGTGTAAGCTCTCTAACTCTTGAATCACTTCCTCAGAGGTGCTGAGCAGAGGAATTGACAGCTTCGCCTCTGTTGGACAGTGAGCAGACCATAAAGGCCCTGACTAACTGGATCTAATAACCAGCTAACTTGCCACAGGATCTTTTCTCGAATACCTTCTGCTTCCATAAACATCCTCCATTCACTTGCAATTTCAAGAAGTAGAAAAAAAAAAATCAAGCCCTCACACGCACATCATTCATTCTTCTGGATCTCTCTCTCAGCCTTCCGTCCTCATCGTGAGGGCCTCTTCTCTTCATAGACTCCAGCTCTTCCTGATCCCTCTCCCTCCCAAGTGCTGTCTCAGTTCATCTCTCTGTCCCAACAGGCTCCTCTTGACTCCTGGGCTCCAAGCCCACAGGCTTCTCACTTAGGCCATGGCTGTTTTGCATCAGGGCAGGAGAGCACCATAGGAGGAAGGCTAGCAACTGTGGACCAGGGACAGTGTCCACAGGGTCAACTCAGCCTCTGGTCTCCCCAGCCTTTGCCACTGCTGCTGACAGCAGACCTACTGCATGCGGCCCTCACCTTCTCAAAAGGGCAACCTCTCCAACTCTTGCTACAGGAGCCGCCCCCATTAGGGAGAATGTGAGTTAGATACACTAAGAAAGACTCTTCTTACATCAAAGGGAAAATTCCTCTGCTTAGCTCTTTATCTCGTTTTCTCTATTCAGTATTAACTTGTTCTCCCTAGGTCCTTTTCAATAAGGAACGCCAGCTGGGGTGCTATGTGCAGTGCAGCTCTTCAGGAGGCTGAGACAGGAGGACCAGTTGAAGCTTGTCAGGAGCCATCTAGGACAGGTAAGGCTAGCAGGTGGCCTTCCTGGAGGTGGCCAACCATTTTTGCATGGCCTGTGATGGAGAGCTCTGAGAGGCAAGGCCCCAAAGAGACTTCATCTCAGGATTGCTTCTTGCAGCTGATATGCCTTTCCTGTCATTATTAACTTATTGTATTAATGATTTTATAAAGCTCCTGATTTGATTCAAATAATCTTAGGAAGAAAGTTTTAAGACATGGTTTCAGTTCTTTTGCTAGAAAGATGTAATAAAGTTAAAATCATAAATAGAATGTGCCCACTCCTCATATAGTAAGTAAAGGCTGCATGATAAGGAATACAATGAACTTTCATAATTACACTAAAAGGAGAATTAGGCTTGGGACAAATTCATTCTAGGTTAGGGCCAAGGATGAAGCCACAGGTGTGCATTCTGATAAAGCAAGGTCATATGAAACTGTTGCTTTGAACTTAAAATGAGCTTATGGAATGAAACACTGCTTTAAACTTACTATCAACATCCTTTTGTAACTCCCATTTTGTGTAACATTTTATCTATGAGGTAATTTTCTAAGAAATATTATCTATTAAAAAGGGGGGGCAGAGAAAAGAAATAAAGAGGATGGGATTGGTGTGGGGAGCTCTGTTCCATCCATCCACCCATCCATCCATCCAAATGTATATGTCTGTTTGCTTATACGTTCATGTGTAGGTATATGTGGAAGCATGCATGAACACTTATGGAACAGATTCAGACACGTGGCTGGGGTGGCCAGACTGTATGAATGAATGTGTATGTGTCTGTGCATAGCTGCCTATGTAAAGGATTTTACTTCTTTTCTTTCCTTTCCTTCCTCTCTGGTCCACAAAGAGTTAATCAGCCTAGTCAGTGACAGGCAGCAGAGGCTAAAGAGAAGGAGCATTATTAATAAACCCTTTACCTAGCCCCCAACCCAACCCTAAGCTAAGCAACAGCTGTTAATTCACCTGAAGCCATCGAATAACGAAGAATCAAGAAGAGTAAATATTATTAATAATAAGCAAACTTTTACTTCTGCAAAATCAAGTTTTGCCTGCCCCCTCCAGCTGATGCTCCGTCCCCTCACCTGCCTGCCTCCCAGAGAGAACCCGTGCTTGGGCAGGCTCCCCAGGCTCCAGGGTTAACCTGCAAGTGCAGCTAGATGCTCTCTATAAAAGCTCAAGGGAACTGAGGGAAAACAATGCTAACTGGGAAGACTCTCCATGGTATAGCTATAGAAGAAACACATGCAGAAAACACTGAGAGAGAACTTCAAGTATATAAGAGAACTCTTTCACACTTTGTCTTTCATTCTCGATTTTCCCTTTTAAGACCCCCCAGAGGACAGAGGCAAAATTGAGACAAGGACGGCAGCATGGCTCTGTGGAAAAGTGTGACAGAGCAACGGCCTTCAACTGCCCCTCCTGCACCTTTTCATCACCGAGGACTGACAAGGATGCCCCAGGTGACCTCTGAAGGATCACAACTGTACAACATCAAAAAAACTACAGAGCAGTGAGAACCAGAGGAAACAAATACAAAAGCTTAGTGTGTCCCTGCACATAAGCATGCAACCTCATGTGTGCAAGTGCCCTTGTGGGCCTCAGAACCCTTAGAACTGGAGTCACAGGCAGTTGTGAGCCACCATGTGGGTGCTGGGAACCAAACCCAGGCCCTGAGTAAGAACAGGTACTCTTAACCACTGAGCCATCTCATCAGCACCATATGCTGCCAGTTTTAAAGATGAGAAAAATGATAATTCTCCTGGACTACAATTTAGGTGAAGAGATGTCAAAAGGGACATTTTACTATTTTCTAATATTATATTATGGCAGTGATTCTCAACCTCCCTAATGCTACAACTTTTTAATACAGTTCTTCATGTTATGGCTATGACCTCCCAACCATAAACTTACTTCATTGCTACTTCCTAACTGTAATTTTGCTACTGTTAGGAATCACAATGTAGTATCCATGGTCTTAGGTGACCCCTATAAAAAGATTGTTCAACCCTTTCAAGGGGGTCTCGACCCACAGATTGAGAAGCATTGTATTATAGTGTCTTGTTGGCATATTAAAGTATCAGAATAAGTATTATATACTTGTTATTTTGCAACATTTAAGATATTATTAACACTGGTAAGTAGTTCAACCTCATTGAAATGACAATTAAAAAGGTCTGTTGTACTAATTATAACTTAGGACTTCTAGAAGCCATTTTCCAACGGGTACACAGACACCAGAGGGAAGACGTTAGGATTCTGCTTTCACTTGGAAACAATTCTGGTTGTTTTCTGAAAGAGGAAGCAGATAGGAAGTGCCTGCTCTCCCACCCTAACAACAGACCATCATCTTGGAACCTCAATAGGAGGCCTTCCCCACAAGTAGTTTCCAGGCTCCAGCAAATAAAAGGGTAAACTCAAGCACAGTCCAAGGGTTTGCCTGAGTGGCAGAAAACATGCTGTAGGCCAAAGAGGAACAAGGAGCCAAGAGTCACAAGACAAAGGCCTCAAGGTCTCCAGAGTCGCCTCTAGTTGTTGGCCATGCACTTACTGATGTGCACATAAGAGTCTCCAGAAGGATCTACTGGAGTGGCTCAGCAGAAACTGAGTTGACAGAGGACTGAAGATGGTCTGTTCCCACAGCCGATGTATGAAGAGCTCACACTAGGCACTGAGACAGCTCTGCCTTAACATACCATGGCACTGCCACAACAAAGGCTGCTCTGGATCACCCTTTCAAAGCACACAACTGATTCCAAGTAGAAGAGGCAACCCAGCAACCTACAACACAGAACTCACAAGATCCTCCAAGGACTAGGGCAGTAACTAAACTGCACAGCAAGTCAGCATTAGGAGAAGCTTGCCCAATACAACACGCAATGGAAGACAGATGCAGTTGACAAGCATTTCTATCTAATGAATACACTCTAGATGTTTAAGGTGGTACAAAGACACTGTCCTGAGGAGAAAAACAGAAGACATTAAAAAAAAAAAAATGGGGCTTCTGAGATGAAACAGTGTCTGCAATGGGAGATATTAGTAGCAGAAAATGTTAAAGACCAGTTAATAGTGGAGGACACAACAATAAAACTCTAAAATGAAGAGAAAGTGCTATCCATGGCCCATGGGACAGTATCAAGAAATATAACATTCTATAGTTGAAGAAAGAGACAGAACATAAAACACATTTAAAGGGTGACACCTAAAGGATTTCCCGGTTTAATATCAACTATGAACCCACAGATTAAAAAAGCCCAACAAGTCTCAGAATAATAACTAGGAAACCTGTGTCAGAAGCAGCATGGTCCACTTGCTGGACAGCAAAGAAAAGAGAAAAGCTATCTCGGTAACCAGGCATTATGCTCGGAGAATAAAAATGGGTACAGCACTGGATGCCACACTGCTGGAGACAACAGAAAGACATCACTGGGAGGGCAAAGTGTCAGCCTCCAAGCCTTTACCCAGAGAAGCATCTTAAAAACGAAGGCAAAGCCAAAGTCTTAGTGAGCAGCAGCAGATCTATCTTGCAAGGACTGTTAAGAAAGTTTTGTTTTGCAGAAGGAAAATGGTATCAGAGACTGGTCTGCATAAGAGGAAAGAAGAACTCAGAAACAGCATCAACCTGGGTACCTGCAATAGACACATCTGCCTGCTTAAACAAAACCACAGTGTAAGCCTCTTAGTGTGAGTAAACTATGATGGGCAAAATGTCACCTTTGTCAAGTACATGGTTACACATGCACATGAAAATTGTAAACGTTTAACACACTATGACAAGGCCTGGGTGGACAGCAGAAATAGTACAATAGAGATGTGGGTAATAAAGTATGGAAGAGATAGATGACAGACTCACAAGGAACAGAAAACCCCACCTCAGTCCCAAAGAAGGCATGAAAGAGGACAAGGCACAGCACTGACGTTCTTCCCTTTGAAGAACAAGTCAGATAAACAGGGAGATGATGTCAGAAACATCCCCGGCAGACGCAGCATCAGCATCTATCTGTAAGACACGCACTGTCACATCCACATGCAGCACGCCATCTATCTGAAATCCACTCTAAATACACAGACACCGGTGGGTTAAGGGAAGGGAGAGAGCTGACACGCCATGCAGAATTTACCCGACAACTGCTGGAGTACTGTGCTTTTCTCACACAGTAACTTTGGAATGAAGAAGAGACACACTTCATAATGCAAAGTGGGTCAGTTCATTCAGGACACAACAGCGTGCCTAAACCTAACATCACAGCTTCAAAATATATTGAAGTAGGTTGGATACAGGGTAGCAGAGTAAGTTAGAACTAAGGAATTCACTACTCCTCAGTTGACAGAACTAACAGGCAGCAGTCAATGAAGACCTGAGCACCTTCAATGGAACTGAAACAACTTAGGAGTCATCAGACAACAGAGATGTGAAAATCAAGAGCAGGCCATATTTTGGACCATATATTAAACAGATTGAAATTGTACTTCTCTGATTAACAGAATTAAACTAGGTATTATCCAGGAAGTCTCAAATACCTTCAAAATAATCAATGTATTTCTAAACAACGTATCGAAAAAAATGGCAAAGGAGAGAGGCTGAGGGGGAGGATTAGGAGCTGCTGTGCTATGCAGCAAGCCCATCAAAACAACCTACAAATATTCTAGCTGAACGTGAATGAAAACACAACTTCCCCAAACTTGTAAGATACAGCTAAGCAAAAAAACACTATTAACAGATTCACCTCAGTGTATTCAAGCTGAAATGAATGGCTTTGGCAATTAAATGATAAAATTTAAAATATAAAAAGGAATAATTCACTATTACCTGTTGAAGATGCCCCTCAAAAACAAAGATCTCTACTGAACACATAGATAATTCACAGTCCTCAACCTACCAGGAATATGAAGAGCATGTACCCAAATTCCAAAGTCACACTAAGGAGTTACTGGGGTGTGTGACTGTGGCACAAGCCCTCCAACACAGGCTGACCCAGCAGGCTGTAGGTGGTTGGGCCCACAAGCCTGGAGACTGGTGTGGGAGTGTAAACAGGGCTCTAGGCAAAGGCCCAGCATCACCAGAAGGAGATAGCAGAAAAAGTCAGGTGAAAGGTCAGGTGTCAAGCTCAGCAGGTCACACAGAATACAGTTCCCTGCAGATATCACAAAGTCAGGAGCTTGGAACATGATTATGTGCGGCTGGAGGAAGCCACAGGTTCAAGTGTTTCAGTGGGAGATCCACTGTCTGTTAATAATGTGACAGGTCATTCCTCTACTTCCCTCTGCCTCCCATCCCTCCTGTATGAAGTGGATATGACCTCCTGCTGCTGGGGGACAGCTGCATCAGCCCCACCAGGATGCACAAGTTGGCATAAATGTAGTGAGAGGTGCCGAAGGCATCAGGAAGCCAGGTAGGGACAGAGGACGACTAATGACTCCTTAGTGATGTAGGTGCCAGCTGAGTGTGGAAAGACACCTAGCATAAGAGGCAGGTTACAAGTAACAAGGAGACAAGCTTGCAGTGGAGTGGAGACACCAAGAAAGAGGAGATCGAAAGAGCTTCTGTAAGGTGGGCCACAGTGACTGACCCAGAATGGGAGGAAGTCAGGAAGGAGCAAAGGAGACTTGACTCTAAAGCACAGAGGGTGGCTAAGAGGATTCTGACATCTAAGCAAGAAACCAAAAGGAGCTGATTTGGGTATAGAAAGTTAGATAGTCCTGAAGAGACCTCTATATGTTTAAAG
>NW_022196905.1:66356763-66357336 GCF_008632895.1 Mastomys coucha | reverse complement strand
GATCATGTACTAATCCTAGAAACTAGTAGCAGACTCTACATCCTACATATAGTTACATAAATAGTGCTCCATCAGGTACCACGTGAGACTCTCACCCCTCCATCCCTAGCTTCAGTTGTCCTATGTATAGTTAAACAAATATCGCTCCATCAGCTACCACATGGGACTCTTACCCCTCATCCCTAGCTTCAGCTAATTCCCTGACTCTGTAAGGCTGAGGTTTCAGAATGACATGAATCACAACTCCTCATAGCACTGCTGACTGATACTCTGCTGCAGACTATAATTCATCATGGAATACATTTTTGGTGCTAAAACTGAGTCAAAGAGTGAAGAATAAAAAAGGTCAGCACAGAAAAGGGAAGAGTCATTCCTCACTCTACAGGGAATAAGAAAGAAAGAGAAAGAAAGAAAGAAAGAAAGAAAGAAAGAAAGAAAGAAAGAAAGAGAGGGAGGAAGAAAGAAAAGAAAGAAAGAAAGAAAGAAAGGGGAGAGGGAGGGAGGGAGGAAGGAAGGAAGGAAGAAAGAAAGAGAGAAAGAAAGAAAGAAAGAAAGAAAGAAAGAAAGAAAGAA
>NW_022196905.1:66350406-66356704 GCF_008632895.1 Mastomys coucha | reverse complement strand
AAGAAAGAAAGGAAGAAAGAAAGAAAGAAAGAAAGAAAGAAAGAAAGAAAGAAAGAAAGAAAGAAAGGTAAAAAATACTGCCAACCAAAGTCTAGTCATCTAAACCCAGCAAACATGCAGAGAAGGTACTAATCCGGAATAAAGTATAGCTATAAGGGCTGAGGCCAGGTCTCCATGAACATACCACCAAGTCCTTTGGAATTCATTCCCTAAAGTGACCAGGTTTTTATTCACCCGTGTCACAAGCATGGATTTGAATCGATAAATCAACAAACACGAAATCAGGTTTGGCTTGGATTCACATTCTTTCCTGTGACATCCTTCAAAGTGAAACTGGATTGGCTACGGTTAATGTTCTAGTCTCTCTAGGGGAGAAAGTCTGTTTATGAAAACAAACGGCCTTTCCAAGACTATCCAACAGTTCTAAGCACCAGATACAGGGCTCCCACACAACTTGCTTCTAAGCCCATCTCAGCGGCTGTTCAGTGGCAGCCACTGGAGCTTCTAGCTAACACACACATTTGCCCAGAATCAGTTTTCCAAAGCATTAGAAATGCTAGCTCATGCCCTGGGAGTAACTTTTCAAGGTCTTTGCTGTGGCATAAAAAGCAAATCTCCAAAGGCAATAAAAGAGGGGAGGGAGAGGGGAACATCTGGACAGGTTCCAGAGAACTCACCCGTGCAAAGTCAAACGCGTATCTGTAAATGAGCTTAAAGTTTGTTGTATCGTTTAATAATGATCTTAAGTAATCCAAAGTAGTTCTGAGTTTTTCTGTTGTATCACATCTAGGAAACAGAATAAAGGAAAATTACAACCTGAGTGTTTTTTCTTAATTGGAGTAATTAATATAAAAACCAAAAGAATAAAAAGCTGGAAACAAGACTGTGTCCATAATGACCAGTTGCTTCCTGCATTTTTAAATAAATGTTAAAGGCATAGAAGAGTGGATACCCAGCACAACTTTACATACTCCCCTTCACACTTATGTTCTTCTCACGTGTGTACACGTGTGTGCTGTGCCACCTGAAAGCCTCAGTGACATTTCTCATCAACCCTCACAGCATTTCAGAGTTCCATGTTTACTTTCTCAGCTAGCACACAGCCTGCACTGCCCCCAGCTGCTCTGTAAAGTGCCCTTGTAGTAGCTGGTTATAGACCATTACAGTTGTCTTTGTAGCCTCTCACTCTGGCACAGAGGGGCCCTGTGATCAAGAATGTTGCTGATGGGAAAATGGCACTGTGTGTCCTTATTTCCTTTCTGGGCACACCATGAGGAACCTTGCCACATCAAGCTGTTCCCTATCAGTGAAATTAATTTATATTAATGCAGGGAGAGGCATGCTCCAAATTCTCCATTTATTATTCACTTCTGTGTTCTTATGTGTGTGTGTACATGTGGGGGCCGAAGGTCAGTTTCAAGTCCCACTCCTCAGGTGCTATATACCTTGTGTTTTGAGACAAGGTCTCTTATTGGCCAGAAATTTACCGAGTAAGCTAGAATGGCTGGCCAGTGAGCCCTTAGTGACCTGCATGTCTCCGTCTCCCCTGTGCTGGGGTTTACATGTGTATACTTGTGAATCTGCTTGGCTTTTAACATGGGATCTGGGACTCAAATTCAGACCCTATTCCTGTACAGCAATTACTTTACCAACTGAGCTTTCTCTCAAAGACTTAGTGTACTCTCCTGGCTATGAAAGAAACACTAAGTAGCCTGTGGGGCACCTCAAGACTGTTCATCAGTGAACAGTCATCAAGTTTTTTCAACTTGCTGTTTTCCTGATGCCTCAATTTCCCCTTAAGTGGTCTGTAAATAAACTTACAGATCAGACGTCCTAGTGCAGAGACACTGATCCTGACTGTGACATGGTGACATTCAGGTACATCAGTGAAAGCCCTTCATGCCTTCTGCTAGTGCTCTCCAGCAGCCCCTAAGAAGACACCTGTCCAGGGGGCCTAGCCACCGCAAGCACGCCTCCAGCCCTCAGCCGCTGACATCTCACATGCCTCTCCTAGCAGCAAGTGCAGCAGGGCTGGATGGCCACTGAACACCCCACCTACATGAAACAACTTTACATCCCTGCTGGGGTCACACTTAAGACACAGCACATGGGTTCCTGACCCACCAACCTCCTGTGAAGAGCCCTGGACAACACTGTTCTCACTCTGTGAACTTAAAGAGTTGCTGTTTCTTTTAAATTCAGTGTGTTCATCCATTGTGACTTGATTCTCGGCAATGAGAACTGTCCTGTTTGGGCGGTGGCCCTTGAATCTGGCCGAATCCTTCTGATGTGTGCCCACCAATCTCTGCACACTTCCTCCTTCTCTGGCTCAGAATTTCCCAGCCCCCATTTTGTTCTTTCTCTGCTTCAAACTTGAAACCAGCTGTTTCTCCAGGGAGTCCTGCTGATGACAACCTGTTTTTACCAGTAAGTAACAGTGTTTACCTTTGATAAGAAGAACACTAATTAGTTATTTTTACAAATTAACTTTGTTTGCAACATGTAAGCCTTAAAAAAAAAAAGAGAACCAGGCCAACAAGATGGGGGGGGTGGGGTAACAGTGCTTGTTGCACAAACTTGGTGACCTGAGTTCTATCCCAGGAACTCACTTAACGGTATGAAGAACTGACTCCACAAAGTCCTCCTCTGACCATGTAAAGAATGGTGTACTGGCGAAGTGTCATGTACCATCTGAACTCATTGAGAAGCTGCCTCTTGAAAGAGGAGTGACTGTCCTCTGGTCCCAGTTGCATCCTGCGCAGCCCCGATCAAACACACCGAACTGTCATCTCTGTCAGGGGGATGGGCTGCCTTCCCAAGTGTGGCAGGGGTTACGGAGAACAACTGAACAGCAGACAAGGTGCCCTTAAAGAGTGCTTGAAGGCAAAGCTTTTTTCCACACAAGTTACCATCGTTTGTTTACCAAGTAGTAGGAAAGTGCCTAAAGAGAGGGAAAGGAGGGGTGGGGAGTGGGAAAGGCTGGAAGCTCAGGGTGGGGTGGGGGGAGCTCCACTGGACTGCCTCAATTTCTTCAGTGGGTTTCCAGCTGCTCTACTTGGGCCACCCAATCTGGAACCAATGCCTTAGTGGGGCTTCGCAGTCAGTGTCTGGGGAATGTGTGAGCCCCTGACTTAATGATGTTACTTTCCTGATGTTTCTGTTCTTTTACTTGGAAGTTCACCAAGGGGACTCAGCTCTGTCAGGAATCCATCAGGAATGCCACTGGCTGCTTTAAAAGGGCTTCCACAATCAATTCTGCTGGATAGCTTGAGCCCTCAATTTGATGTTTGTTACTAACTATATTTATTCTTTTACTTTCATTTGCTATGATATACTTGATGAACTCACTCATCCAAAACCAAAAGAAGAGCTACACAAGTCCACAGTCCAATGTGAAAACTTTATATTGAATCCTACAAACAACAAAGGCAACCTCCTACCATGGGAGAGACCAGGCTCGCACCCACAACAGCTCTTCAGATCTCTCAAAATTGGGCTAAGGAAGAAAAACAGTTTTGAAGCTGAGAGTCTAACTATAGACCCAGTGTCACGACACAAATGAGGATGGCCCAGGCGAGAAAAACCCCCAAGGCAGCATGGGGTAGGTACACGGCTGGGATGTGAGAGTGGCAGCTGGCGTAGGCTTATTTGGCATTGGGGTACTACTGCAGAACTGAGATCCTATTAACTAAAATAATAATAATAATGTTAGTAATACTGAGGGAGGGCTTGGAGAGAGGGAAGCTAGTCCATCCAAAGCTATGTAAGGCTCCTAGTCGTCACTAGAAAGGAAACGCAAGGCAAACATTTAGATGGCTGTTTAGCCCCATCGATAGATTCAGGTCCAGGAACCTGAACAGATAGAGCTGCTGAGAGAGAACAGAGTGGGTGTGGGTGCTGGGGCAGAACAGTGTGTGAAAGCAAAACAAGACCAGGGCCAGGCCTGGGTGATCTTTCTCCTATAGAGAGACACCTGCAACTCATGTCCAACTGTGAGAAATGAGCAAGTCTCCTATTTTAAATGAGATCAAACATCTATCCAAAATTCCACCTCATATATCCAGTAGCACTGGTGCATCTATCACAGGGACTCTGTAAACTCAGAGCTCATGCCAATAGGAAGTAGGGCTCAGCGGCCCTGCCTGGAACAACGGGTCGCCACCTAGTGGCCACCCAACAAGGACCCTGTCAGAGGATAAGGGACAGTAGAGAAACAGGTTTGTGCTCAACCCAGAGGGCATTCTGGGAAGTGGCTGTGTTCCCATCTCAAGTGTATTATACTGGATAACTCACAAAACTCAGCGAGTGAAGCACACTTCTAAGGATGGATAGCTTCCCCACGGCCCTCAACACCTGCGTCCCTTTACTTGGTCCACCAGAGCTTTACACAAATACTGGCTACTGTTGTAAGTCCCCACCCCCACCCCCAGCTCAAGGCGCTTCTAGTTCTAATATATCCCCAGTGTAGGGTAATAACCGCCCTGAGAGGCTGTCTTTTTCACCAAAGGTTGGACTGCTCCAGTCCCTACCTGTGTCTGCCCCTCTCTCCCACTCATACATGCCACCAATTTATATGCTGAAATCTAAATTCCCCAAGGCAATTGTATTAAACTGTGGGGCATCATGTCCAGTGGATGGCCTCACACCCAGGCACACAGGGTTATTAATAACAAGAAAACAGTAACTAAGGGGAGAATGTGAAGTAGTTAGGAGAGAGATGGGGTGAGGGTCACCAGGAGAAGGTAGGAAGAGCAGTGAACTGTTATGATCAAAACATATACATGTTTCATAAGATTTTAAACAAGCAAGTTAAAAATATTTTTAAAATTTTAGAGGTGAATTTTAGACTGAGTCATGAAGGCAATGCCTTTGTGAATGGGATTAATGTCCTTAAAAAACAGCCTAAAGAAATTCGTTTATCCTAACTAGCGGGTGAGCGCACAGCCATAAGGCACTCCCTGACAAGCCAAATCCAAGCTGTCCCTAGATACATACCAAAGCTGCTGGAGTCTTGGCCTACAGCTTCACCCAGAACTGTAAGAAACAAATTTCTGCTACTTAAAAGCAACTCTGTCTATAGTAATTTGCTATATAAATTTAAATAAAGTAAAATGTATGACTGCATATAAATACAGGTTTTTATCATATACACATGGGTTCCTACTTGAATCTAAAGTATTTAACAGGACAGATTCAAAAAAATAAAAAAATGACCAAAACCAGGGGGAGAAATTTAAATAGAAGACAAAACTAAAAAGACAGACCACTTCCATTTTAGTATGCACAAGCCACTTCCCTTTGAGGTTTCCTGTGGACTAAGTAAACACGTTTTACAAACACAGGACTTAGTGATTCAATGAGCAGAATAATGACTAATATTTCTCGACTTTTTAAGTATTATTTCTAAGTCCTGCCCCTAATGGGCTTTGTCTTGCTGACAAGTTACCTTCATGGTCAACCTGGATACACTTAGAATCGCCCAGGAAGTGTAAATCTCAGTGCCTGTTGAAGGTGTTTCCGAAGAGATGACTCAGGGGTGAACACCCACCACCCTCAATGTGGGCAGCAGCACCCCCAGGGGCTGGGGTCCTAAACTGAACTAGAAGGAAGGATAAAGATAAGTGCCTGACTGTGGTTCGTATGCACCTAGAACAGATTTACTGGAGGAATGTGCAAGAGTTTAAAGCTGTAAAGTGTTTAAGGCTAGCAAAGTTCTGGATGTCATAAGCAGAGCTTACTGGGCAAGGCTGGTCAAAGTGTGGAGGACTAGAGTGCCCACGGAGGGCACACAGGAATGACTACTCACCAGCTCTCAGGATGGTGTGTGGGTGAGGGATAGAGCTTTGGGAAGCTGGACTGGACTGGAGACCAATCATATTTGCCAAGGAACCAGCAACCGTCTGTTCATGTCCTAAAAACCTGAAGGCTGAGTTCAAAAGTAATGGTCTATTTTGTCTAACAGGAAATGTCAAGACAGTGTAAAATGTTCAAGCTGTGGCATGGCTCACGTGTGTTTACCTACACTTACAGTCAAGAGAATAGGAAGAAAAGAGCGAGAGCATGGCTAGAGGCAAAGACAGAAGCGGGCCAGCTTGACAAGGATTCAAACCATGTTAATACTGGGATCAAGACGAGAACTGAGCAAGTGCAGACCAGCTAGCTGAAACTGTGAAGAGACCAACAACACTGCTGACCAAAACCCTCAGCCTTGGCTCACACTGATTGCCACCCACACTCGTCTACTCCAGTCACATCCAAAATATCGGGGGTAAAATCCTGATTAAGGATAAGAGGCAAT
>NW_022196905.1:66337121-66349934 GCF_008632895.1 Mastomys coucha | reverse complement strand
CCCACAGAAGAAAGAACTGTTTTACATACTAGAGAGTAATGAAGGGCTTCCACTCAAGGACATTAGCTGGAAGTGTTAGGTCGGAACTCCTCACTCCTTGCCTCTAGCAGAACCAGAGAATTAGCATAGGAATGCCAAATTAGCCCCAGCTTCTGCCTGCTTCACAACTGGATACTGATCTTGGTCAGTAAGATCACTGACCTTGATGTGTCATCTGCCTACATGACTCTTGTCAGCTGCCCTGCTTTTTGTATACCATATAAGCCTACTTTTCACTTGGTGCAGGAGAAGGACTTGGACTTGCATGCAGGACTAGCACTATGGACTCGTAGAGGGACTCGCACTAGAACACAGATGGGCTAGGACTCACATTCATGCAGTCTGCAGTCCCCCGGGCCCAGAGCACTTGGGTCCGGGGGATGCAGCACCAGTCTAGAGAAGATAGCTGCTGCTTTAGACCCAGTGTGTTTTAGGTAGCCTCAGATGTACTCAACTATTGAGCTGCCAGATTTACCATCTCTCTTTTGCAATGACTGTAAAAGTCTGATGCCATTTTTAAGAAATACATTCAGATCCTGCACTTCATGTGTCGTCTCTGCCATCATTTCTTCACCTACGCCTTGTCGACCTGACTAGGATCCCCGTTTCTCCCGTGGGTTGAGGGAGGCCCAGATCGGCCGGCCTGCGGAAACTGATGACAATTCAAAATGCAGCAATGCAGACTCATTTGAAAACTCATTTGGAGAGTGACTGATTCAAGCGGCTCCTGGAAGGAGGCCACCGAGGGATCCTTAGGAAGGATTTCCCAGGGTTCAAGGGGCCACTGCAGCTCAGGTCAGGTTGTGTGTAGAGCTGGCAGCACAACTTGGCACAACCTGTCCACATGGGCTATTTTTTTAGGCATGCACACAGTACAAGAACTACAGAGTCACGGAGAGAGAACTGCCAAGGTTCCCTAAGGACACTGACATCAGGCAACACGTAGTAGAAAAGGAGATTCTGCACAGAACTCTGAGTGGGTAGTGCGTCAAGCAGTGGAACTAAAGCCCATGTTATGGTACAGATCCCGAAATACCACAGACAACAGCCAGGAAGGTGGGCATGTTTACTGAGGAACCTTTGCAAGTACAAGGAGAGATGCCATTTGTTCCACAGGTGACACAGTAGTGGTGGTGGTGGGGGAACACAGCTACTCCAGTCCAGTGGAGCACAGAGAAAGCCATTTCAAGCCCTCAGATCCTGGGCATGGAGCTTCAAAGTCTTGTGTTCACTTAGGGTTCCTGCTATCCTCCCAATTCCCTGTTCTGGGAATCGGAGTATTTACTCTATGCCAGAGTGTACTCGAAGTATGTTTCTTACTTTCTTAAGTTTACAGAGCCCACAACTAACTGCCTTAACTCTCAAAAGAGATTGTGGACTTTTAAAAAGTGTTAGAACCCTAAGACTATGAAGACTTCTAAGTTGGTCTAAATGCCATTTGGCATTATGAAGTGGCCATAAACTTAAGCTAAGTGCCCACCCATGGCTTATTTATGTTTGAAAACTTCCATCTCTAGTTAGCTGCATGACTTGGAGAGGCTGTGGAGCTCTCGGGAAGTGAGGCCAGGCTGGAGGAAGCAGACCTGCACACCTCTGCTGCCAGATCTTCGCAAGTCAGACATCTATCTACTCATGGCGTGCACCAACATAAACCTCTCCTCTCTCTGAGCTGCTTCTTGCATTAGTCAGTTTTCTGTCATTGTGATAAAAGACTTTGATCAAGGTAACTTAGAGAAGAAGAAGTTTATGCTGGCTTACAATTCCAGATGGCTAAGAGTCCATCATGCAGAGGGCACAATAGCAGGCAGCAGGCATGGGGGCAGGAAGCTGAGAGATCACATCTCAAGCAAGAGGCAGGGAGAAAAGGAGAAGCAGAAAGTCAGGCTACATGATCTCAAATCTCAACCCAGTGACATATTTCCTCCAGCAAAGACACACACCTCCTAAATGTCCCCAAACAGGGTCAGCAACCTGAGGACCAAATGCTCACACATTCAGGCTATGGGCCACATTCTCATTCAAATCACCACACTTCTTGTCAGGATCCTTTAATACAGTTCCTCATATTGTGGTAACTCCCAACCATAAAATTAATTCATTGCTACTTTATAACTGTAATTTTGCTACTGTTATGAATTGTATATAAATATCTGAGATTTCCAATGGTCTTAGGCAATCCCGATGAAAGGGTTGTTTGACACTCCCCCCAAGGGGTCATGACCCACAAGTTGAGAACCACTGAGATAGGATCTTGTGTTCATGGGTTTTCTCTCCCAGGATGTGGGAACCGATATATCTATCAGAGCCATTTCAATATCCCTAAACAGGAGGCTGCAGGAAGGTCCTTAAAGACTTGAGATTGTACAACAACTGAACCACAGAGAACAATAATTCTATCCTGAATGATCACCTCCATGCTGGATAAGAAAAGCAGTCTCCACATTTTACACCACAAAAAAAAAAAAAAAAAAAAAAAAAAAAAAGGAAAAGGAAAAGGCCAGGAAGTGGTGGCAGATGCCTTTAATCCCAGCACTTGGGAGGCTGAGGCAGGCGGATTACTGAGTTCAAGGCCAGCCTGGTCTACAGAGTTCCAGGACAGCCAAGGCTACACAGAGAAACTCTGTCTTGAAAAACAACAAAAAAAGAGAGAGATAGCAGACTCCTCTGCCTTTACAGGGGGTCATATATAGCCAAACCCTGGATTTCTAGAATTAAGTCACAGCCACCTTCAAGAATCCACCCATCAGCGACTGTACTACATCACAGAACAGAGCCCACCACCAAGAGCTTCATGGAGTCCTGTGTCCCCTACAATGGAGACGCTGGCCTCTTTCAGGACAAGTAGCACTCACACGGGCAAGGCCTGGCGTGAATGAGAAATCTTGTGAAGATAATGTCTAACAGAACCCAAGACTATATGGAAATGAGTACCATCCCTTCAAAACAAATGAGTGTGGGTCCCTGAGCATGGGCTGTAAAGATGGCGCTGCCTCTGAAGAGCTGAAGAAAACCTCCACATGCCACGCATCTACATCCATCACGAGGCCACTCAGAGAACAGCTACAAAACTCTCTTTCTGACAACAGTAGGAAAAGCAATAAGGGAAAGGAGGGTCAGTAGGTTCCAACATGACAAACGCCATTACACAGACACTTCATAGGTCACCTTTCCATAACTGCAGTGCACACAGACAAGAAATATGTCTCTAAAAGGATGGTAACTTCTGCCTAACGTCTTCCACCACAGATGATGCTGGCAGAGGAAACTGAGTTAAGAACCAAGTCTTGGTTTTTCTTCCCAGCCTTACTCTCATGAGTCACATATCATTCTCCCTACGCCCTCAGTTTCCCATTCTGTGCAATGTTCAAAGTTAAGCTGAGCTGTCTGCTTTCACATTGTGAGGTTCAAACAGGAAAACAGCAAAGAGAAGGCACAATGTGCACAGCATAGGTTGTACTCACAGAGGCACAGAGACACTAAAAGCCAACGAATCCATCATGGTTTCAATAAAATTGTGAAACCATTTCAGTTACAACTTTAACCCAATAAATTGTAAGTCTGTTATTCTTGGTTAAGGGGAAAAGAAAAAGATAAAGTACTCCTGGTTCTTAGATCAGAGCTAACTAGTGCTTCATCTTGGACACCATCTGAATCGTCTCTCTCTCCCAAGTTGCTCCTTCTTATATAGCAAAATAATTTGCCTTTTTGAATGAAACTCTAAGCTAAGAAAGTGCGCGCACACACACACACCAAGAAAATACATAAAGCTACTAATTTTTTTTCTTAGTCTGGACTGAGGGGTTCAACACGGTTAATAATACTGACTGGATAGACTAAAAATGTAAAATATACAACAAATTTTTAAAAGAAAGAAAATATAAAATAGCTAAAATTTTAAAGCACAATTATATACTGGAGTAATGTTTTGGATATCTGTGGCTAAATAAAATGTATTGAAACTTTATTTTTTTAATGCGGTTGTTATAAAATTTTGCTTTATATTGGTGGCTCACATCCATGGAAAAGGGGAGACCTATTTCTTCCCAGAGCTACTCCAGAGAAATACTATTGCTGTCTTTGCCACATGTACAATATAGAATCACTTCAGCCACTAAACTATCCCATCATCATCCTCAGGATGGGTTGTGGTCTTTCCACACCTGGCAAAAGGGAGGCGTGCCACACTCCCAGGCTTCTCTACCATGTCCTGAGTTCCCAGGAGTGAGGTCATCACCAAGGAGATCGAAGAGGCTCCTCCTTTACTGTCTCCATCTTCTACACCCCTCTACTAACCACCCAAGACCCTCACAGCCCCCGGACTTACTGTAGGGAAGTCATTCCTTTCAGCCATTCCTGTAGAGTAAAATAGCCCATGTTTTGTGCATCCAATTTCCAAGCTAGGACAAGCATAACTACCTGTTAAAATACAGAGATACAGTGACAAATCAGACCTCAGAAATTAGCTACTCCAACATCTTGTAAGAGTTTCTGCCCACAATGGCCCAGTCACCAAGGTAAAGGGTGGCTTCAAAACAGACAGTCTGGGTTTGACAAAGATATTATAATAAAACTAGTGATAAATTGAAAACATTAAATGAAGAAAAATCAGAGGGTTTTTATATTTAAAGAAGTCAAGATATGATTGCTAAATAAAGGTAAAAGAAATGTAATTTATAAATTAGTGGCCTACTAAGAAAAGTTTCTCTCACAAAGGGCACACGGTGTATTCTTCAGATTCCCCATAGTAAATTTTCTCCTAGCTCAGAGGTATCCTGCAATTCTGATGTGTTAAAATCAATTTACTCAGGTAAACCAACCCACATTCTTAACTGACTGAGCTTAGTCTCTATTCGGTTCTGTCACGAAAACTAAAAGTAAACGTGAACTCAACATGGATGGTACCAATGGGCATGCTAAAGTGGACAGGGAAAGCCCAGGAGGCCTCAACCCTACACAAAGAGCTACAGGCCAGTAAGGACTGCCCAGAGTGGGAGAGAGAGTCTTCTCTGAGGAGAAGTGCATGCACCACACACAGACACACAGACACACATAGACGCATACAGACACACACACACACATACACACATCAATTAATGAAAAAAGGTCATGAATTTTAAAGAGCAAGGAGGAATATATGGATGGGTTTTGAGGAAGAGAAGGGAATAGTGTTTTAATATTTGATATTAATTTGTATCTAGTTTATAATAGATATAATAGTGTTTTTAAAGTTCTGCATAAAACATGTTTGATAAGCAGTTAAAAGTGAAGGAACATGAACTTACACACATGAACACTCATGCGCGTGCACATGCACACACACACACACACACACACACACACACACACACAGACACACACATAAACAGCTCTAGTGGACACTTACCATCCGTGGGTTAAATCAGTGAAAAAGCTATGTGTTTCTAAGGACTCCTGCCCCTTACTAAATGAAAGGATATTGAATTTTATGGGCCTGGAAAAATGAGGAAGCAGAGACTTAAAATACCTTTAAAGTGCTCATTAGAAGAGGCGGAAAAAGGCTTTACAAACAACCATTGCCCTCAGCCTGAGGACACAGTAGCGCAAGGGTTTATTAAACAACACTTCTCACCTCTGGCTATGAAATACCACCCTACCTCTGTGCCGACTCAGAACTGAAGCACAGCAGCACAAACTTGGAAATAATCCACTTCTGAATTTAGTCTTTTAGTCCTCCACATAATTTTACATATCAAGACTGTCTCTTCCTACAGAAACAGAGCCTAAAGGGTTCCTAACTGCCAGCAAGGATTCCAGGAATAGCTGCATTTTCCCTGAGAACTGTTAATGGTGAGGAGCTTCAAGCACTTTCCTTTTCCAGTCAGAATCAAAGCCAGGGCATCCCACACGGAGGCAGGCAGGCTTTCTGCCTCCGTGAAATGTTCAGCTCCTTCCTCAGCTCCTGCAACCTAACCCTGAACTCCCACAGGACACCTCTGAGCGAGGAGAAAATCTACTATGGGGAATGTGAAGAACACACCGTGTGCCCTTTGTGAGAGAAACTTTTACTTAGTAGGCCACTAATTTATAAATCACATTTCTTTTACCTTTATTTAGCAATCATATTTTGACTTCTTTAAATATAAAAACCCTCTGATTTTTCTTAATTTAATGTTTTCAAATAAACATAATTTTATTATAATATCTTTGTCAAACCCAGACTACCTGTTTTGAAGTCACCCCTTTTTTTTAAGCTGGCCCCCTTCCATCTCCTCTTTGTCCTCTGTCCTCTTTGTTTCTGTAACCCCTGCCAGGCCAGCCCTCTCCCACCCGTCAGCTAACACTAAGAAAGCCATCTCCTGAAAGCCAGGGGCGCCATCATTCCTGCACAACAGAGCCACCGCGTGAAACACTGATGACCTGCTCCTCTCTAAATGGTTAGATCAACGTGAATAATTTACCAAAATACTGGAACTAGAACACCTTAAAATAATTTTTTAAAATTTTAAAACAAAAATCTACATAATGAAATACATTCTAAAGGTACTTTAGAAAATTTAACTCTTCTCTTGGTGAGGAGGGAGTAGCCAGCAAGGCAGAAAAGGCAAAGAGGGAAATTAAGACCAAAAGATGTAAAACCTCAATTCCTAGCTTTTATTAGAAGCACAGTATGTACCATGGGCACCAGATGTCCTTAGAAGGGACAGACGCTGGAGACCTCCTCCAGCCTGTAAACTCCCTTAGGATCTGCCAGGTTTGTTATCCTGGCAGCTAAAGAAAAACTAACTTGCATCATTTATGAACCTGACACATGTGTAATTTTTCATTTTAGTGTAACATATTATGTGAGAACAAGACAGACTATTTAAGTCATGATGCAGAAAACTAGGTAAAAATAATTAAGCATATATAAAATAATTCTAAATTCTGAGGGAAATATTTAGTGCTTTTACACTAAAAATCAGTCAGTTTTTGAGTTAAGTTCAATTAGAAGTGAAAGACCTGTGGAAAATTTATGGTAATTACCACCTACTCAACCCTTTATGAATAATTATTTAAAATCTGGAACTCTTTGTTAAGCAGGAACAGTTGCTGAGGGGATAAAGGTGCACAGCACATGGTGACTTGTACCCACTGGTCATCTGGCACTGTGGGCACTCGTGCCCACCACAGCACACGGTAACTTGTACCCACTGGTCATCTGGCACTGTGGGCACTCGTACCCACACCCTTCTTATACATCAGAATTAATCACTTAATGTACAAGAAACCAACCCAGTAAATGACCACAGTTACAGCACAACACTCGAATGGAAGAAACCAGGCCAGGCAGTGGAGGCTCATACCTCCAATCCCAGCACTCGAGAAGCAGAGGCAGGTGGATCTCTAAGTTTGAGGCCAACCTGGTCTACACAGCAAGTTTCAGGATTGCCAGGGCTACAGAGACAAATCTTGTCTCTAACAAAGAAAGGGGGACAGAGGGAGGAGAGTGTTGAGGGAGACGGAGAGAAAACATCCCACTTACAAATCAAACTAGAGTTAAAACATATTTCTTAGCTGGCCTCACATAAACCAACACACAATTATGTCTTGTTTTACTGCTTTACTTGGCAAAAGACAAAGAGAGGCGAGAAAGAAAGACTATTGCACACTGTCCCAAAGGTAGACTTACGTTTTCCGGTTCAACACCAATGTCTTCACAGAACTTCTCCATGCCTTCAGGACCCACCGCATCCTCAGTTCCTGTAATGAGATGCGGTGTCACGTGAATTAAATGTGGCACACTATCAAGTCCGCCTGAGAAGAATGAAAGGCCCTGACTAACTCCTCTGGGAAGAAATCAAGTACAAATTAGAAAATATTCAATTGAGCCCTTAGGATTAAACCTATAAGGAGTCTACTTTGGGCTCTCCCTGGACTCATAAGTGCGTCCTTCCACCTTTGGAGAAGGAAGTCAGTTCTAAGGACAAAGCTATTTCAAACTGCTGCTTTTTAAAGTACCTAAAATCTCTACATCTGATTTGGTAATGATGTCTATAATAGACCCATGCAATAATTTTTAGGATCATCACAAAGAGCCAAATGCTAGTCTCTATAAAATAGGAAATGTAACATGTTTTTATGTAGAAAAAAAAATCCAGTGCAATCCACATCTCTAAATTCAAACAATTAAAGCTTTTGAAAAAATTATTTCTATAGTAAATCCATACCGACTTCTTTCCTTGCTATTACTTCCTAAGTAGGACATACTACATATTGGCATAGTATATAAATTATACTACATATTTAGTATTAGAAATAAAGTCTAGAAATGATTTACAGTCGGCAGGAGATCTTTATAGGTCATATAATCCAAGTGCTAGCTCATTTGACACTAGAGACTTGAGTACTGTGGCGTTTGGTCCCCTTCAGTCCTGGAACCAACATTCAGAGCATCTATCATTTTGTTCCCTTTTTATTCTCTCTCTCTCAAGAGAGAGAGAGAGAGAGAGAGAGAGAGAGAGAGAGAGAGAGAGAGAGAGAGAATAATGCCAGGAACCAAGCTCAAACTTTTCTTTATAATATCCAGGAAGCTCTGTTCAGCCAGATTTGACCCTTGATCTAATCTATACCATCTCCCCAATACCCCGGTTCTACATGTTCCTTCCTGGAGACTGGCTATATCTCCACTTGAGCTCATGCTTGTTCTTTCCTGAAATTTTCTCTTTCCTACACCTATCTTTCCCCTGAAATTCTTGACAAAGCTCCCAATAACTCCGTAACTCTCCAATCTAATGGACAGCTTCCACGTATCTGTATTGCATTTGATCTCTGGAAGTTTCTTTATTCAAGAAACTCCTACACTCCAGAAATGTCTTCTCATCTGGTTTTCCTCCTCTTCTGGACTCTTTGCAAGTTCTCTTGCTCATTAAAATGGATGTGTGGAGGTCAACATTAAAATGGATGTGTGGAGGTCAACATTAAAATGGATGTGTGGAGGTCAACATTGAAATGAATGTGCGGAGGTCGACATTAACTGCTAGTCTTTAGACCAGCAGGTTCTCAACGTACTGTAGGCCATGACCCCTTTGGTGAACTTCTAAACATTTTATATTATAACTCATAACAGTAGCAAAATTACAGTTATAAAGTAGTGACCAAGGTAGTTTCATGGTTGGGGATCATCACCACAACATGAGGAAGTGTATTAAAGAGTTGCAGCACTAGGAAGGGCAAGATCTCATCCTGACCAATCGACATCATCCACCTGGCCTGTCTGATTCCCCATCTGAAACTAGATCAGCCTTCTCCCCGAGCCCACTGCTATCCCACTTCACTCTCCAGCAGCACCTCAAGGCAGCTCCTGGCCTCTCTGTGTCAGGCCTACACACCTAGAAACAAGCCTGGCAGTCACCCTCCCTTCCCCTTCACTAGGCACCTGATATCAAATGTCCCACCTCCCCAGTGTTACGTATTAGTGCCCGTCCTGTCCAGCCCTGGCTCTGGCTCCATTCTCGGACACCACTGACTCATGCACACAGGCACTAAGAGGTCCTCCACTCCCCAAATAAAATCCCATGCTGGCTTAAATCCTCCAACGGCTCTTCAGTACCTAAAGTCTAAGGCCAAGTCTTGAGCACAGCAGCTAAGGTTCTCTATGATTTAGCAACACACACATCACACACACACACACACACACACACACACACACACACACATCACGCAGGCACACACGTACACAGAAGTCCCATATATTAGGGCAACAATAACGGCCCAAGCCAGTAATCCTAGCACTCAGGAAGTAGAGTTAAGAAGCTTAAGAGCAGCCAGGCAGCGGTGGCATACACCTTTAATTCCAGCACTTGGGAGGCAGAGGCAGGCAGACTTCTGAGTTCGAGGCCAGCCTGGTCTACAGAGTGAGTTCCAGGATAGCCAGGGCTATACAGAGAAACCCTGTCTCGAAAAACCAAAAAACAAACAAACAACAACAACAAAAGCAGCAGCAGTAGCTCAGGAGCTCAAGGTCAGCTATACTAGCATGGGTTCTGGGAGACCTTTTCTCAAAAACCAAAATGGATAGTTGGATGGAAGGATGGATGGAATGAAGCTCCAGATATAGCTACTGACCTATGTGTGGTTTCACAATACAGGACATATGCCAGATGCCATAATGACTTTGTGCCTCGGCCTGTCCTCTCCTTCCCCTACTTCCCTGGATAACTCATTCAGCCAATGAATGAATGAGAATGAAACCAAGCATCTCCCCCAACTCCCACCTCAAGCCACATGAATGAACCATGTCCATTATGACTCCATTCAATGCTGAGGATGGTGTCCCCATTCAGCACACGGCATTTTCCGTTCCCTGAAAGCTCTGGAGAGAGACCTATTTATTCTTCTACAATGGCAGCATTAACCTGGCATTACTTAGTAAGAGTTTATTCAATGAGTGAAGCTGCAATAGGAGAATTCCTACAGAATCTTTTTGCCTCCAGATCCAGTAAGTCACTGAGTCCAACAGAATCTCTCATCTTCCTATGTCGCTGTTTTATGAATAACCTTTATTAGAGAAGTCATAGGCTATGCACTGTGGCACTGCTTGGGATACAAAAGGAGCCAGTAGTACCTCAGTCTCGCACCCCATTAAGGGAGAAGAGCATCACAGCAGTTTCAATACAGAGTAACGACTGAGCCACAGTGGAAGTGCACAGTGCTTACTCTCCAGGAGCATCGGCTACAAAGGCCTGCAGCACTTCCTGCCCTAAATCAGCCCCTTCCTCCCCATCTCAACAAAGAAAAGCATTTTCTCTGGGCTACCATCTTCCCTCTATTTGCTGTCTCCCATTGTCAACTGCCATCTCTTTCTGGGACCTCCCTTCTTATCTGTTATTTTTCTATATTCCTTAATTTTAACTTGACCATTAGAGAAATCAAGTTTAACTTGGGGGAGGCAATATGACTGTACATTAGTATATAGTACAAATATCATTTAACAGTGAAGATAAAAAATATTTAAAAAGCAGATTTACCCTCTAAGTATCCTTCCCAAATAAGTCCTTCACAAAAATGTAAATGTATGGAATATATACATACTGATATCTCATTCCCACCTTTCTTCAGGAAATTCTCTTTGGCTGTCCAGAATACTATAATTTACCAGCATTTCACCTCAGGTGAATAACCACTTGCCTATCCTTTCTACTAATTATATTCAATTCTTTTTCTTACGCAACAGTGTTGGCCAGTAACCTCCAAGCAAGGGTAAATAAGAGCAATGAGAAGGAACAAGCTTACGCCACTCACAGCTCAAGTGGGAAGGCATTTGTGAGTTGAGGCTGAGGTACCTGCAGCTCTGGCTCAAATACACATGATCGTGCATGCACTCCCAAAGGAATTATACATTAATGAATTTACACATTAATGATATGTAGGGAGCCGGCATTCGCCATGGCAAGATGGCGCCTACTTCCGCTGTCGAGTAAACAACTGTTTGCGCATGTGCGTAGAGAACTGTTTGCGCATGTGCGTAGAGTGAAAAGACGCCATGTCATGGCCCATTCTGGGGCATTACGTAGGGTAATGAGCGAACAGCCAATCATGAGCAGACACGCCACGCTGTGGGCAGATACCCCGCACTGTGGTGTATATAAGCAGTGCGGATTACTGGCTCGGTCTCTTTTTCCCTCTGGGAGAGGGCAGTAAATGTCGTTGCTGCAGAAGGAACCTAGTGTGTCCGCGTGTCTTCTTCCCGGCGAGAGGACCGCGCGGGCTACAATGATAAAATATTCAGGTGTAAGAGATACAAAGTAAAAAGCTGGAAGCTGTATTTCCCTCTCCTTACTGATTAGGCATGCATCCCCTAGGCTTTTTATACTGTGCGAATGCAGTTATACAATGGCTGACAACTTTAACGCTTGCTCACACTTCACCTGTAACTCAGTTTTTGTCCTTGAGTCTGGTACTCCTTGTGACTCCACCTTACTACCTATTCTTGCTAACTGGCGCAGAGGCCAGAAGACTGGGGATTACCTAAGAAAAGACCCTTTATTCCCATTTTGCTGTAAGGTTTGCTTCTAGGAACAAATGACTTTCTGGTATTTACAAATCTTGTGTTTTGTTTTAATTCCTATTTTTCCTGATTTTGAAAACTCTTTCATTGAAGCCGACCACTGAACTTGCATGTGTGTTTCCCATCTTGCTCTGGTCCTGATTCCTCTAATTTGACACTACCATCCACATTCATTACAAAGATGATGGTTTTCAACTTATTAGCCTGCAAGCCACACTAAAAACTAGAAATACTGTACAGAAAGCCTTCAACAAGAGTTAGCATCCAGTGTGGCAGCACATGCTGAGTCACTTGAGATACAAAGGCAAGTGAAGTGATCTCTGTGAGTTCAAAGCCAGCCTAGTCTAAATAGCCAGTTCTAAGACATCCAGAGCTAACAGAGAGAATTGTCTCTGTATTATAAAAGAACATGACTTCAGTATATAGTTTATAATACTTTACTGTCAAAAGTATATTCTAAAAATAGCAAAATACAGCTTGTTAATAAATAGCATTTAAAATTTGCTCATTGCACTGTCATTTAACACTGCTTTCAATCTAGTTGCCAACAGACTGCTCACTGGGATTGTGCTGGCTTCTGTATATGTCAACTTGACACAAGCTAGGCTTATCTGGTAATAAGAAATCTTAACTGACAAAATGTCCCCACAGGACTAGCCTATAGGCAAGTTTGTAGGGTATTTTCAAGGAAGGAAGGAAGGAAGGAAGGAAGGAAGAAGGGAGGAAGGGAGGGAAGGAGAAGGAAGGGG
>NW_022196905.1:66313823-66336928 GCF_008632895.1 Mastomys coucha | reverse complement strand
AGGGAGGGAGGGAGGGAGAGAAAACCTAGCCACTATGGTTAGTGACTGAACTGTCACATGCACCTGCTGGGAAAGGTAAAATCAGTTTTCCCAAAAGATTGACACTGGGCCTATCAACCACTCCAGGACAGGCCTCACATTCAGGAGGAGCGAACCAACTTATAATGGACTCTACAGGGTTTTGTTTGTTTTTTGGGGGGTAGGGTATGCTTTTATTTGGTTTTAGTTTAGTGTTGTGGTTTTATTTTGTTTTCTTGGTTTGGAAAGATTTTATTGTTGTGTTGGGTTTTTGTTTTTTGGAAAAAAAAAAAAAAACAAAGTTGTATGGGTATGGAGGGGAGACAATCTGGAAAGAGGAAGAATATGATCAAAATAAATTTCAAATTGTCTTGAATAATAAAAAATATAAGAATAATAAAATACAATCAGATTAAACAAAAGCTAACATCAGAATTGGGTGACCAGAAGAACGAACATCAGAACTGCATAAACAAACAAACAGAGGAAAAGAGCTCAAGAGAAGGCACGAGAGTCAGAGACCATTCTTCCGCTGACTTTCATAGGAACCCCATAAAAACACTACCCTGGATGTCATAGGAGATACACAAAGGATGTGGTTCAGGCCCATGCAGGCCCTATGCATGCTGCCCCCGCCTCTGAATTCACATGAGCTTTTACTGTTTTGATTTAGAGGGCCTTGCTTTCCTAATGGTCTCCATATCCCCTGGCTCTTACATTTTTTTCTGCCTCCTCTTCTGCAAGGTTCCCTGATCCCTGAGGGGAAGATCTGATGAAGACACCTGTCTTCTCTTTACAGATGAGTGCTCCTACGTGTCTCACTCTCTGCATACCACCTGGCTGTGGGCCTCTGTTTTTGTTCCCACCTGCTGCTGGAGGAAGCTCCTCTGATGATGGCTGAGCAAGGCAACTGACCTGTGAATGCAGCAGACTGTCGATGGGAGTCATTTTATTTCCATGATTTTGCTTTAGAACAGTAGTATGTGGTTTTACCCTAGGTCTCTGGGCTATCTAGTCTTAAGTTCTTGTTCACACCAACTAGGGACGGGTATGAGTTGCATCTTGTGGAGTGAGCCTTGAGTCAAATCAGGTATTTGTTAGTTACTCTCATAAGCTCTGTGACATTCTTGCACTAACCTTTCAGGCCACACACTGCAGTCGGAAGGGTTGCGGCCAGGTGTTTACCCTTCTCTTTTGGCAGCATGCTGAGCACCTTCCTGTAGCAGACACCAGAATGGAAGGGTGAAGGCTCTATGTAGGACCAGCTCAACTTCTCCATGAGTTGTGTGTGTGTGTGTCTTCAGCAATGGGGCCTTGCTATCAGTTTGTGGAGAGCAACTTATAGTCTTAGCAACAGCCTGGGATGTCTGAGGATTCCCATGGGTCCTCTCTGGCCAACGTCACTTAGATGTAATCCAATCCCTGGCCTAGAAGCTTCATTTGGTGACAAGAGAGAGCCAGTTGGGGTTCTATTTCCTCCACTATTTGGAAACTTTATCTAGATCACTTTCATATGTGCATATGTTTTAGGAAGCTTTCACTGGGTTAGATAGGTCTCCATTTTTACTCCTCAAATGGCCCTTAATTCTTAGCTGTTGCTCCCATATTCCCTTATGGGAAGACCTAGCTCACCGTGGGTGGTAATGCCTCTGTCAGGTGGTCCTGGGTGCTGTAAGAAAGCAGGCTGAGCGAGCTCTGTTCCAAGGCCTCCAGGTAAGTTTCTGCATCCAGGTTCCTGCCTAGAGTGCCTGACCTGACTTCCCTCAGTGATGGAACGAACCTGAAAGTTCTAAGTTACTCCACCAGTTGCTTTCGGTCATGGAGTGTATCACCGCAATAGAAACACTGACGGGGATTGTGGATATATTTTAGAGTAAATTTGTCAGTTCAGCTCTAGAATTAAGATAGTAACTTTTGTCAAGCAAGTATGTGCCATGCACAAATACACCATTGATCAAGCAGGGTGTCTGAAGGTAGATTGGGAGGAAGACTTACAACAACAAATGCATCTGTATTTAAATAATCAGCCGTGCAATGCCCTGGCTTACTAGGCACTGGAGGTAAACGGGAAAAGCAGATTGTGAGAGATGTAAAAAAGCTAAGTGTTCCCCCTGCCCTCCCTTCCCTGTCCTTTCAACAGGGCATCTAACTAAACACATCTAACTTTTTCCTGACACCCCAAGGCCCTCGCACTGAGGTTCTCACAACAGTACCAGGACATATCATTGGAATAACAAAGAGGCTTTCCTTGGGTCTCTTTGGTGGTTTTTAATATATCTTCCCAAAAGACACTTTCATATTTTTATGAATGCTCACTTTAGTATTTTACAAATTTTTATAAATATAAATAAAAAATATTTTATATACTCTATAAACAAATCTTAAATATATTTTATACTATCTCTTCCTGGTCTCTAATCCCATTTTGGTTTTTTTTTCCCCCCTCATGGACCAAAAGACAAATACTATAGAACCTAACTCAAAATAGCCTAAGTGCTTATAGCTACAGCCTACATAAATAACATGGCCTACTCATGTAAACTGTATTGGAGCACTGTTTAAAAGGTAAATAAAAAAATTTAAAACCTGTAAAAACTACCCCGACTTTTTCTTGTTACATTGACTTCAGAAATTAGAAGGTATCTGATAAAGTGTTAATATAAAATTGAGTATTTCCATTTTTCAGAAGGACGTGAAACTAAACTTCAGACACTAGGAGGAAAGGGTTTATTTACTGAACGTCTGGAATCAGTGGCTGAGTTTACACTGGTCTGGAAAGCTAAGAAGCTCCACCTTAGCATGTGTTAAACCATGCTGGCCTTGGGCTACAGGCTCCATGAAGCAGCAGTAGAACTGGAGCCTCTGGTGAGAGATCACCCATACGAACCCATCTACCCAAGGCCCTACTCTGCATACTTCAGGTTAAAAGGCAGGGAGAGTGTTTTTGCCTTCAGCCCAAGTCAGCACACTTGCTCCCAGGCCACCCTGGTGCAGCACGCTTGCTCCCAGGCCACCCTGGTGCAGCACGCTTGCTCCCAGGCCACCCTGGTGGAGCACGCTTGCTCCCAGGCCACCCTGGTGGAGCCTCACAGCCTATGACCAATTGCACTTCCAGGACCTGTGTCCTAGAGAGAGAGAATGTGCCAACTGGAGCTTTCAGTCACTCTCTCAATCTGAAGGCACTTTTCCTACTGATAAGGCATGAAAGAAGAGAAGGATAAAGTGGGGGAGGGTGTGAGGGACTATGAACACACAGAAAACTCACCCACACACACTCTGCAGGGATGAGTGTCTATAGTTGCCCACCAGGGACCCCAAAAAAGCTAAAGAACGTGGCTGTACTCTTAATTCCAAAATGTCAGCTTCCAAAGTCAAAGAATAGCAAGCAAGATGACAACTCCATCCTGCCCTCTTTAAAAGACCTTTTTTAATCTGCATTTAAAGAAAAACATACACTCAAAAAAGTTATGTTACTATACCAGGTTTTGTTTAAAACTTCCATTTTGTAACATGTTTTCATAGCGATAACTGTGACTCAATATAGGCCACCAACTACCCTCCTAACTCAGTAGGAATGTGGAACAGCCCTTCAGCCACTCAGCCTTTTCTGTGGAAACTGCCAATCACTTGTCCATCCAATTAGGAATGTCCTCAAAGATTCGTGTTCTAATGAAGCATGAAAACAGATACACTCCAGTACCAGGAAGTCTCTCCAGGGCTCAGGCCCTGCACACAAAATCCAGTTGGGACTTTACCAGATGTACAGAGGAACTTCACAAAGATAATACACTAAGTGAAAACTAAGGGAGTAGGGGCTGCGTGCTTTCAACGGCACTGCCCTCCCTGCCCCCATACACACACACACACACACACACACACACACACACACACACACACACAAAAACCTCTCTTTTCCCAGCACATGTCTACAAAGTCCAGAACCTGGTCCCCGTGGCCAGTCTCTAGGATGAAAGGGGCAAGACTCTCAACAGAGCAAAGAGTGCAGTGAGAGCAAGGGAAAATGAAAACCGACTTTTTTTTTCCCCCCCGGAGACAGGGTTTCTCTGGCTGTCCTGGAACTCACTCTGTAGACCAGGCTGGCCTTGAACTCAGAAATCCGCCTGCCTCTGCCTCCCAAGTGCTGGGATTAAAGGCGTGTGCCACCACTTTCCAGAGAAAACCAACTTTTATACTCAAAGTTGGACAAGGCAAGTTATGACCAAAGTCTTGCAGAAGTACAGAGAAGGCCGAAAAGCTGCTGTAATTCAGGAGCCCCAACCTGGATCTCACTGGTCAGCAACTATCAGTAGGAAGTAAAAAGAAGGGTTACTGTCAGGTGGGAAAGTGGAGAAGGCACCCATCCTTGCAGAGGGACGGCGGAGCCATTTCTGGCATCCTGGCGCCAGCAGAGACCTTCAAGCAGCAGGCAGGGGACGTCAGGGAGAAGGGCATCCATGAGCTGCTCCATTATATTTCTAAGTAAGACAACCAGAGACACATGGCATGTGGTCTACAACCAAGACCGGTGACACAAAAGTGGGTGTGAAGGCTGTTCAAACAGTCCAGATGACTGTGCAAAAGTTCAACAGTCAGATCAAAAAGGCCTAAATTATGGAGAGGAAGACAGAAGGTCAGAAAACCTCCAGCAAGATGAGATTCTCCCTCACCCTCTCAGCACCAGGCAGACCACGGGGCTCAGGCTGCAACGTGCAGTCACTAGTCACAGAAAAATGCAGAAATGCAACCCGGCCTCAAGACATTTTAAAGGACAAAGTAAACACTGTCTGCCAGATGATCTTCCAAAATAGAGACACTGGGTATAAGGAAACCCCACTGCACCGCGATGAAGTTCAAAACAGCAATGCTTATTCTAACTTGGAGGTGTAGCTAAGTGACTGCCCGTGATCAGGACTCTAACTAGGCTTCACAGCCACTGAAAGGCTGCTCCTAAGGACAGTTCGTCTTCTCAGTTCCTGTCTAGAGTTCTCAATTCTTGGATTTAGGTGCTGGCTATAAATAGGGTATTAGTGATTGGCTCCAACTACGTCTCTTTCTTCTGCTCTGATTCTCTGCCACCAGCCATGACCCTACCCCAGCACGCACACATACACACACACACACACACACACACACATTTTAAAAGTACATGCTTTAAAATTCTGTAATCTCTTCTAAGATGCCCCTTACTTCCCTAAGGAACAGTTTTAACACTATACAGGTCATTACCTACCTGCATATTCATAAAACCACTCCAAGCACCGCTTACTGGAGAAAGCCTCTTCTTCAGTCTTTATTCTAGTTGACTCGTATTTCCTATACATGCTACAAATTGAAAAAACATCTTTATGTTATTTAAAGACATGGGATTCAAGTAGCAGGTAATTTTCACTTTGGCCTAAATCAGTCATCCATTCCACCAGTGCTTAAGTATATTTTAAACATTCTACTTCCTGCATTTTTGAGCGTTAGCAGTTTCATAACTAGTGCTGAAATACATCCATACTTACTTTAATAAAGAATTAAACAGTAAGCACTCAATACAACTATCTTGTCAATAATCAATTAGAATTAAATCGATTAGTTATTTAATAAACTTTCCTCTGCCTCACAACCTAGAATTCACTATAGAAAGATTATAAGTAAAATATGGCAAGAAATTAGGCATTAAAAATGATCCTTAAAAAATATTAATTATTCCTATCTTTCTATTAAGTTCTGATTTCTGTGTGATAAGATAAGCGCAGGTACAGGCTAAGGAGGAATTTGTCAGTAATGACACCAGAAAACCTTACACAAATGAAGAGAAACATCAACTCATGACCAATCTTCTAGAACAAAATTAATCCAGGTGCAAGATCTCTCTGGTGGTTCCTGTGTTAACATAACCCTTATGCCTTAGGAGAGAGAAGAGGTCCCTGGCTCCTAGTTCTCCAGTGTAAGCCGGCTGGGCAGTAGGGCTGGAGACATGAGTGACAGAGCAGTCCTGCAACTCAGGAGTCCCTCATCCACAATATGCCAGAAAGTACAAGAGCGACTGCCTGTGACAGTGGAAATGTTCCAACACTGGCTTATAATGACAGTCTGTACAACTCAGTTAACTTAGAAACACACAGAATTAGACACTTAGAATGTATCGACTTTATGGTGTCTAAATAAAGTCACTAAGAGGCCAAGAATCGGACTCAAAAACGTCACCTAACTGCCGGTGTTCAAGCTGGCTTTGCCATAGCACAATATCGTACTAAATTATGCTGAAGAAAAAAAATTACAGCACAGATGCCTACACGAGTATGAGAATTTATCAGTTGCCTGATACAAAGTACTTAGCTTTGTAAAATTGAAAAGCACTGGCCAGAAGACAGCTGGTGATTATCTTAGAGTCACTCCTCTCCTGGATAACACTTTCTGCTGAGGTATTAACTCTGGCGCTATTTTCATTTTTGCTGTCCGTCTCTGCTCCTCCAACTGACTTGTAACAAATGAAGCATGATAGCAAGAAAGAAACCAAACTCATCTAACTCCCTCCATTTAAAGACGAACACTGCAGCCCATGGATGAAATGACCCACATACCAGGGATGCAGAAAGATAGAAACGTGAAGAAAAGACATGAAATTTGTCACCTGAAGAAAGAAAAAGTTACTTCTTAAGATCAAAGGCAAAACAATAAAGATACCTAAGAAAAACATTAAAAGCACGGCAGTCTTGGCATCAGCATGGGTAACATGTGGCCTGTCTGGGTATTATTTAAATAGCCTTGTTTTTCAGTTTTCATTACATTCTCAAACCGATGAGAAGAAACTGACTGGCTGACAATCCAGGAGGACGCTCAAAGCAGCTGCCTCGCTCTGGTGATGTGGCTGCAGCTAGTGAGACACTCTCTAAAGGACAGACACCCAGTCCTGACAGCCTATGCCAGCAAGGCTTCAATGGAAATAAACTGCCGTTCCACCCAAGTTCCAGAAAATCAACTGATTAGATGAAACTAATTTCTAATAACTCAAATTGCCTATTTTTTTTTCTTAAATACAAACCAAGACATAGAATAAGCATCATGAAATAATTACATTGTGAAGAATCACCTACAGAAACAGAGGATTCTAGCCCACCTGCAGGCGACAGTGGCCCTCCCTGCACGCTCTGCACATGCTCTGGGTTGGTGGTCGTTGTACCCTACCTGTCATGCCTGCTTTTTTTGGCTGATAAGTCGTCTCCAGAGGCAGGCCTTCTCTTTTTCCTGGGTGGCATCACTTTGCTAAAGCAGTCCGAAGAACTGCAAGACCGCAGGCTTCCTATGGAACAAATTTGGAGCACACAAAATTGAGGCATGGCACATGCATTACTTCCGAACAGAGTCACCACTAAATAACCAACCCCAAGGCCTGCCTGCCTGCCCTGTGAAGTGGTTAGATGTTATCAGTCAGAACCATTACACAGAAGTGTGTTTTAGTTCCTCCTTTAGGAAAATGGTATAGTCAAGAAATAAACCTCGCCATTACCCAAATAAACACTCCCCACCACCCTCCTACAGCAAAAGGAGAGGTGAGCTTCACTGTTAAGATGGTACTCAGGGAAATCACTTCTTATACAGCAATGTTCCTTCAGAACAGTCTGTCTGCCTGTCACAGACACGCACTTCATGAGGCAAAGCAGACTAACCAGCAACCCTGAATAGAACACACACGCATACTCATCCTAACACAGGCTTCAAGGGATACTGGACGGGGAGGGCAGGGGTTTGGGAAGTGGGCAGAAATCTGACTTCAAAACAGAAGTCTCACATTAGCTCTTCCCTGTTTCTGCCACTTGCGAATGACTGCCTCCTTCAAATAGGGCTCATGTGAGGAAGTGTAACTGTAACTTAGAAAGGCTATGAAAACCTGGTGATAGTAACACCACACAGTTGCAGGGTTCCATGCCCTGTTCTCAACCCTTGCACAGACATACTCAGTCACGCTCCTAATGAAAAGGACTATGAAGAAAGAGGCGCAACCAAGAAGAGAAGGCCAGACCCAGGAGAGTGGCTGTCAGGCTGTAGACACTGAGACGATGATGAGAAGGGACTAGTTACCCCTCTGGATCCGAGCACCACTGGACATGGTGCTTAATTCTCACAAGAGCCCTGCACATGATAGGCAATGGTAATTCTCTACAAAACAGCTTGGAGAAACCGCAGCTCAGGCATCTGGCAACTTTTCAAGGTCTCCAAAATGGCTAAAAGGCTTTGGACAGCCATGCTGCAAGCATCTGAGGCTACAGCAATCTACATTCAAAGTCAGCTTTCCAGCTAACACTGTAGCATGGGCAACTGCTAACCTATTTTAGGCATCTTATTCCTTCATCATTTGAAGAGTGGTAAAAGTGTCTCTCTTGTTCACACTCTCACAATTATCATGAGGACAAACATCTATTCGGCAAACATTTGAAGACATACACAGTGTGTAGGTGTGTGCAGCCAAATGGTAAGGGAACTCAAGCGGTCAGTGGAAAGCCAGCTCTCACCCACTGTCAGCTGTAAGCTCTGTAATCCCTAGCCCTAGGAAGTACAGCTATTCAAGAGGCCAAAAACGGTTAACAACCTGGCAGAACACAGGAAAAGGAAGTTAATAACTTCTGTGATGTCTCAGAAACTAGAGAAGAGTCTGGAGTCCAGGTAGTGGCTCCACAGCCACATGAAGACCAGCCGCTGTGTAAGATGGCTCAAGCTACATTTAGTAGTAAAGAGCTTGGATGAGGCGTGAAAAGCAAGGCAAGAGTGGTCAGCAGTCACAGCCACGCCTACTGAGAGCAATGATGAGCTGGGACCAAATCCTGGGTCACTCTTAGGCTTGTACCATTCTGCTACCTTTCAGGGTCTCCCAAATGGGCTTAAGTCCTCAGCCCATACTGGACAGTCCCTGGCATCAGAGCCTGCCTGCTCCCTCAGTGCAGCAGGCTTAGGCAGGTCACTCCCAGCCTAACTACATCTGTCCTAGAGTGAAAAGTTCCTCAGAGATACAAAGCTCTCTCTACCTTTCGAAACAGCAGCTGAGAACAGAAAAAAGGCCAGAGAGGGTGCTGCCTACCACCCGACACACTCAATTCACCTTCCCTACCGAGAAGTCTCCAGTTCTCAAACTACACCCCGTCGTGTGCACCACCCTAAGCTTCCGAGGACTATCGGTCGGCCCCGGAGATGATGTTAACCTTGCTTACCAATGCTTGGCTACCTAACTGTACAATCTGAGACCGTGTCCAGACCTGGGAATGTCCCTACTGTTAGGGGTGAGGGGTTGGGGGGAAGGAGTGGGGTGGGGGGCGGCTTCCGCTGCCCTGGATACAGACACACATGAGGGAAAGACAGCTCTATCCCAAAGCATCCGGTAAGCAGCAGCCTTTTCCTCCCATGGTATTTACGGAACACAGGAAAATGCACTTATCCCCTCAGTCCATGAGGAATGAGCACTAGAAAATAATGTCTCCTCCCTTCAATAAACTATAATTCATTAGCTCCTTTAGCACCTGCTTCTTCAGAAACAGCAACACGACCCTACTCGCCACTGTAGCACATCTTTGGAAAGCACACAAACATCTTACATCAACCAATCTTCTTACACTTTTTTCTTACTGAGTGTCTTAGTTAGGGTTTCATTGCTGTGAAGAGACACCATGACCACGGCAACTCTTATAAAAGAAAACATATAATTGGGGCTGTCTTACAGTTTCAGAAGTTTAGTCTATTATCATGGTGAGCAACATAGGAGCGCGCAGGCAGGCATGGTGCTGGAGAAGGAGCTGAGAGTTCTACATCTTGATCCATAGCTAGCAGGAAGAGACTGTATGCCACACTTGAGCAAAGGACTTCAAAGCCCATCCACACAATGACACACCTCCTCCAAGGCCACACCTCCTAATAGTGCCATTCCTTATGGGCCAAGCATTCAAACACATGAATCTATGCAAGTCATACCTATTCAAACCGCCACACCAAAGCTTTCTTCTCTTAAGTTTCACAAACCATTTTTTCCTCATATCTGTGTAGACCTTACTCATATCCTCAAGTTTGGTACCTCACTTTTATTCAAAACTTTTATCTCCTAGCTAGGAGATGTGACTTTCTTTTAGATCTTTCTGACTCTAAGTGTCCGCATAAGTAACTGTTATTGGCCATTTTCCACAAATATGCCATGACTACACTCTGATGACCACTATTCAAGCACTCTGCCTCTGCCTCTGCCCCTGCACAGCTGCCTCACAAGACAGATGGGGAGAATACAGACTCATAGAGACTTTTCCAGGCTACAGAGAAAGCTATTTTGCATGTTTACAGTTTACCAACAAGACCTGAGGTCAGCCGAATACACGAGTTCTGCCCACCATCTGCCTGCTGCCTCCTCCGCTCCTCCCTTCACCGGCAGATCCAACCACTAGGACTTCCTAAAGTGCATCTTGGACAAGAGTGCTCAATGCCTATTGTCAGCCTGTACTCACTCACACAGGAGGCTGAGCTGAGGCAGAAAGGATGCAAGCTCAACACGGGCTACCGAAGAGGGTTCAAGGCCAATGTGAGTTAAAGATTGAAACATGGTCTCAACAACAACAACAATACCGAAAAGGGAAAAAGCACATCTCTCTTTGTAGTCTCCTGCTGGTTCACTTGTAATCAGTTATAATAGTAAAATACACTTTATTGAATTCCACAGACAATTAAGGATTCGCTGAACAAATGTGTTCATACAACATGCATAAATTGAGTTGCTTAAAGTCAGAGCATTTCCAGAGACCAAACCACCTGAGTAGATAATGCACCAAAACTTCCAGTCTCCCTCCCCATTCATCAGCAAAGCTGACTTCATACTTACTGGCAGGTAGAATGCACGCTTCTTATAACAACTGAGGTAACTCTTTTTACAATTAAAAAGAAATGTCTAAATCTAAATGAATGTTCTACAAATTCTTAGGTATTTCTATCAATAAATGTACGCTTCAAAGCTTAGATACATACTTTACCTCCATGTAACTATACCTTTACAGAAAAAAAAATCAGAGCGTAGAAAATACAAGCAAGAACTCCTATGAGTCTATTTACTTCAGAGAACAGGCTACAACGCACGTGACATTTTAGGTGGAGGGAATGCAAAGCCACAGCCCGAGGACACAGACACAGCACTTCTTACAGCGTGGAGCTAGAGCCTCCTGAGAGCATGGAGCTAGAGCCTCCTGAGAGCATGGAGCTAGAGCCTCCTGAGAGCATGGAGCTAGAGCCTCCTGAGAGCCAGGCAAACGTTCTGCTTCTGACCAGCATCCCAGCCCTTGAGCTTTCTGAGACAGTATCTTGCTACGTGTCTCAGACTGGGTCAGGCTGCCCTTGAACTTTCATTCCGTCAGCCTCAGCCTTCAGAATGCTGGGACCACAGATACAAATTTCTTCTAAATGGTGTAGCATTTAAATAATCATTAAAGAGACAATAACAATAAAATTCAGGGCCAAGAAGACAGCACATCCAATAAAGGCATTTGTCACAAAAATTGGCAACCTGAGCTTGGTTTCAAAGAATCCACATGAAGGTAGAAAGAATGAACCTATTCCAGAAAGTTCTCTGGACACACACACACACAAGCACAATTTTAAAACTCAATTTTTTTCCTGAAAGTTCAGATTCATTTTTTTATTCAGTATTTCAAGAAAAAACTTTTATCTTTTTTTAATTAAGCCAATTACTGTAGCTTTTCTTCCCACATTCAACAGTTTAAAATACTGCTGACATTTTTAAGTAGGTCTATTTTAGTATTTTAGTATTGTCTCAGAAAATCAAGTCTTAAAGACAACTTGAGGTGGGCCGGGCGGTGGTGGCGCACGCCTTTAATCCCAGCACTTGGGAGGCAGAGGCAGGCGGATTTCTGAGTTCGAGGCCAGCCTGGTCTACAGAGTGAGTTCCAGGACAGCCAGGGCTACAGAGAAACCCTGTCTCGAAAAACCAAAAAAAAAAAAAAAAAAGACAACTTGAGGTCACCTGGATAAGCCAAAGGCCTTTGATTTAGTTTACCCACCTTGCTGAAAGTTTATCTTGGTACGTTAACTCACCAATGGGTGCCTGAGTAGGTTCTCCTGGCTTCCTGTAATCACCTTACATTATAAGCTTCAGCAAGGGTACCATTAGAGTTGATTTCCCAGAAGACTTGGTAGCTCGTATGCCCAGTTTCTATTCATTCCCAAATTAAGAGGGCAAGGCTGTTTCTGACTTGTCCAAAATGCACACCTTGTCCTGCCTCTTTCATTTTGGTGAGCATGCTGTCTCAGTTCATGACACTGTGTGCGGCTCACTCTGCCCTGTCCATGGGCTTCAGAAACTTCACTCCACTGAGTGGACTCACTCAATGTCAGAGATTTCACAATTTCGGCTGATAAATACATAGCAGTCTTAGACATCTCATTAGTACATAGGATTTTATTGCATTACCTTGAACACATCAGTGAATTACCCATTCAAATAAAACAAGTAGCTTTTGTTTGTTTGTTTTGTTGTGGGGAGCCGCAGCTGCCACCCTATATACATATATACTAAACACCTGGTTTCCAGCCAGAGCAGAGAGCATTGATAATCAAGCCCTTAGTTGGAGAAGCTGTGTGCCTCTAGTTTGTGATGCAAGCTGGTATGATTTTCCCACAGCCTATTATACTTTGCCACGTAGCTGATGCTGATTGGGACCAGGGAAAGTATTTAACCCACAAGGGCTGGGAGCTGGAGAGAGTAAGTAAGTATGTGGAGATAGAAGTATTTAGAAATGGGGCTGGTGATGGGTTAGAGGTAAGATGTAGATTTAGAAGAGTAAGTATGTAGAGATAGTAAGTATGTAGAATTAGGGCTGATGATGGGATAGAAGAGTAAGTATGGGATATAGAAGAGTAAGTATGATAGATAGGAGTAAGTATGTAAGGATAGAAGTAAGATATAGGAATAGAAGTAAGTAGAAATAGTAATAAGTAAGATGTAAGAAGCAAGATGTAACTAATAAAATGTACGTAAATAAGTAAGATGTAACAAGCAAGATTACAAGGATCCTAATAAAACTACATGGGGAAGAGCTCGGTGTTTGCCTCCTTATGTCCAGCTGGGACAAAAAGGTGCCCGAAATATGGTGCTTAATTCTCACAAGAGCCCCGCACATGATAGGCAATGGTAATTCTCTACAAAACGGGCCACCAAATGTAAGCCACCTTTCCATCCAGCGGAAATAAGGAGGCAAACATTAGCCCTTCTCCAAGCAGATTTTATTCAGGAACCCTTATTTTACTTCTTCTTAATAATATCTCTAATCTCATCTAGTATCTCTAGTAGTAGTCTTTAGCAGTCTCTCTAAACTCCTCAGAAGTTGACATCGACGCCCCTCAACCCCCAGCCTTCACAGGTTAAATACTTTTCCTGGTCCCAATCAGCATCAGCTACGTGGCAAAGCATAATAGGCTACGGGAAATTCATACCAGCTTGCATCACAAACTGGAGGCACTCAGCTTCTCCAACTAATGGCTTGATTATCAATGCTCTCTGCTTTGGCCAGAGACCAGGTGTTTAGTATATATGTATATAGGGTGGCAGCTGCGGCTCCCCACATTTTGTTTTTCTTGTTTTTCAAGACAGGGTTTCTCTGTGTAACCCTGGCTGTCCTGGAACTCACTCTGTAGACCAGGCTGGCCTCGAACTCAGAAATCCACCTGCCTCTGCCTCCCAAGTGCTGGGATTAAAGGCGTGCGCCACCATCGCCCAGCAACAAATAACTTTTAAATAAACCAAATTTTCCTACTATTTAAGACAAAAGAGATTCCCTTTATCTCTAAGTAATACGGACTCTGGCATGTACCATCATTTTCCTGACTTTTTCTTCTTCCCTCTGTGCTTTTCTTCTGTTCATCATTTCGCTATTTTCCAGCTACTTTTGCTCAGACTCATCTCTCTATCTGTGGAGTCTAGCCAAAACCAGTATCGTCCCATGGACGATCAGGAACACAAGGCAGCACATGAGATGCTCCACCTCTGACATAGCCTTGGCTCTACTGTACACAACTCTTAGTGCTCAGACTCCCGTTGGACCAAGACAGTCCAAGGGAAACACCTGCTCACATCTCCAAGCCTCAGGCTCACTGCTAACTGTTACAGTGTAGAGCAGGAAACACAACAGAGGCCAGAGCCAGGTGTGGAACTGTGGTGATGAACTGGTAAACAAGCCCTGCTCCAGGGAGATGGTTCCATGGATAAAGGCTTGTCCTCCAAATATAAGGACATGAGTTTAGATCCCCAACACCCACATACAAAGATAAGCATGGATGCATGTGCCTGTAACCTTGGCCCCAGAGGAAGAGACAAAGACAGGCAGATCTGGGTGCTTGCTGGCAATGGAGTCTAGCCAAAACCAGTGAGCTCAAGGTTCAGTGAGACTGTTTTAAAAAATAGGGTGGAGAAGCAAGTGAAGACATCTTAATGTCAACCTCTGGCCCTATACAATCACCCATATAGTGTACCTGCACACATGTACACATACATCAGCACACACACACACACACACACACACACAAGACAGCAGGCTCACCATAATACATATGGTATATGTATATGATACACATACACATATATACCAGATACATGTATATTTTATTTATACACATATACAAACATACATATCCCATATACACAAGCACATTACATATATATATTTTTTAGATATGAAATTACTATAGTAACAATTACTCATTTAAATCTAAGCTCCAAAATTAACTATATAATATTCACAAGTCAGAAATACGAGGTGTTGTTACCATAGCTAAGATAATCTTAAGAGTCTTACTAATATAAAATGTTATTTTAAAAACTAAAACTACCCAACTCTTAAGTTTAAAAAAAAACTTCACAACCACTGGCAATTTCAAGCAGAAAATCATGGTTTTCTCCTTAATTATTAACTTGACCCTAGAAACTTTATTCCAGTATTACTGAAAATAGCCGAGAGTTAGGCTCAAGCATACAAATGCACATCAGGAGCCTGAGGAACATATGACATATCCATGAATAGGACAATTAAGCAGTAAATTTAAAAAGAGAACAGATCCTTTTTTATTTAATGTGCTACCGAAAATGGACTGTTTGCCTCGGACTTCCTCAACACACCTGCCTCCGTCTGTTCCCGTCTCATACTCCCATGAACAGAGGGTCCTGTCTGGTCTGAGAGCCAGAGAAAGGATGCTAAGCAGAGAGCCAAGCTACTCTGAGATGTCGTCACCCAAGTAGAGCAGAAAGACTATCTTCATTACAAGGCCAGTGGGGAGCGCGCAGCAGGTGCACCAGCCTGGACCCTGTGAATACTGACTGAAAGCCAGTGCATTCCAGCCAACTATTTCTTCAACCTCCTCCTCATGGTTACAGTACAAATAACTCTGAATTAGTCTGGGGAGAGGATAAGATCACACATTAACAATCTATCATTAAATGAAAATGTAAAAGCCATGGAAGCTTCAGAAGACACAGACGTGTGTGACAGTATCTAGGAGGAAAAAATGACAGATCAGTAGTGAAGAGAGCGAAGACCACCAGGATTCACTCCACTCACTCTAGTGCTGTTCAAATGTCTTCACCAAGCCATAGCCAAATGTGTCAGTCCAAAACTCATCCCTGACATGAGCTGGGGTCTCGGGGGCTGACTGGGTAATGGGCTGAAACCCCAAGGACTGAGAATGAGCCTTTATAAAAGAACCTTGCAGAGAGCCCCACTCCCTCCGGGGCCCTCACCAGACAGCAATCTGTCACCTGCCTCTCCAGCCTCCAGAACTGAGAGTCAGACAGAACTATTTATAAGATGCTCGCTTTAGGGTGTTGTCGCAGCAGCCTCAATCAGCTAGCATGGAGCTGTAGTGATTTTTCTATTTTACAATACATTTAAGGGATTTTTGCCACAGATTTTGTAACTGTAGATCAGATGTGCATTCCTGAACTTTATAATCATAACTGGCTTAGAGAAGTGGTTCTCTGAGTCTGGTCTCCTGGGTGGCTGCATCATGACCTAGGTGCTGGTCAGATGGGCAAACACGAGACCATTCCCAGAACTTACAGCAGAGGGCTCGACTAAGGCAATCATGGAGCTGCTTAAACCCTGAGGGCCTAGGAGCCAAAGCACAGCAGTAAGATTGCCACGTTCCTGCAATTAAGTCTCAAACCTGGGACAAAGGGCTAACTGAAGTGCCTAATTTACATATAAAAGCCGACTCGGCGTCTACCAGTTTCCCAGCAGGTTACAGGGTCCTCCTGACCTAAACTTCCCAAGCCAGGGACTAGGCTGGGCTGCCCCTCCCTCAGCTGTTCTTCCCTATATAACCCAGCCATTTTGGCTACTGTCCAAGTTTTGGCCTCTTGCCCTCTTCACCACAGCTCCTGAATCCCCTCTCTTGAGCTCTCTCCCCACCCCCTCTCCTCTCAGGGCTCAGTTCAGTTAGCAGGTTATGTTCAGTCTGGACCCTTCCAGATGTTCCTATGTATGCTCTCCCTCATATCTACAACAAACCTTCTTCTCTACCATACCTAGGAGCAGTCAGGCACTCCGCTTATTCTTTCAGTTCACTCAGGATCCCCTCAGGACAAAAACACAAACACCTTCCCAAGTTTCACACCACTCCACCCTGTAACAGATGCCCACCTTTCCAGGGCCTCTCAGCAAGAGCTGAGATGCTTAGGTAAGGAAACAGATTGTTCCTGAAAGCTACTGGAAAATCTTCAGGCAGCTAGCTATCATAATCCTGCACCTCAGGAACAGAGTCCCTCCTGGGAAGGAGCTATAATCTGACTGTCTTTTTGCCTCTGGTCCCCAAGAGTGGCAACTTGTTACCTGAGGGCACTAGGGGATAAAGCCTTGTGGCCAGCGCACAGTTACATCTCAGCACATTTACTTAAACGTCAGTAGTGTTGTTTGCATTTACCTGTTTGGTGATCGTCTTGGCCAACGTCTTCTGTCAGATTCTGTAAGAAATACAATCGTTAACACCAGGAAATCGCACACCCTACAGTAAGCATGAAAACTCAGTATTGCCATAAGCAAGTGATAGCCACAGGTAAATTCTTTTAACAAACACACTTGCACAAAAGGACTGCTTCAAAGCTGGCAACTGTATCTTTAAAGACTGACTTACTAGCTTGTTAAGGGTATGGTAGATCTTATGAATGTTTGCCAGTGTTGAGAGATGAGAGTTCAGCTGAAAGTCTTTAAAAGAAAAGGGAGAAATCAGTGTTAGCTGTTTCTCATTCAGCCAAGAAATTGCAAAAGCTCAAAAGTAAATGAGAACAATTGTCTTAGTAGGTGAACTAACAGGATACTTGCAAATAAACAGCAACATGTACCTACTGAAGCAGCCCCCAGGAATAAGCTCTGACAGGAAAGTCAAATCTCCAACCAAATGCTAAAAGTCATGGGAGTTCATGTCAGCTCTAAAGTAAAAAGAAAATACCGCAGTGGCTGTGAAATCCTGCCAGGAGCCAACCTGCATTTCTTAGGAGGATATAAATAATGTTAGGAACGCAAACGATCACGCAAATAGAAGACAGCTCAGATCTCAGAGGAAATAGGCTTGCTTTCCCATCCTTCCCCAGAATTTGGTATAATAAGCATGCTCCAGGGCAGAAAAATGACAGAATGGTATCCCAATGTCCAGCACTTTATAAGCTAACAATATATTTCTTCAGATTATATGGTTCTGTCACAGGAGTCTACTACTCCCCACGTCCCCTTAAGCACGCAGAAAAATAACTGTCTTATGAACTGTTGGTTCCAGAGCACAGGGTAGTGTGCATAGCGCAGGCCCTGCAACAGTGGAGAACGCCCGATTCTAAAGCTGCACTCCTGGGGAAGCAGCCCCGGTACAGAGGAGCATCCACCCACCACCTGTAAGCACCTCAGGATTGTGTACTAAGTCAGGCACGAGAGATTCCGCAGGCTGCTGGGTCCCAGAACCTTGCAACTGCAGAACAGGACCAGGCTTTGGAATTTTCCGCCTCAAAGGTTTTCACTGCTGCGAATGCAGCTCAGCGGTAGAGTCCTAACCCAGAATGCTTGAGGCCCTAGGTCAATCCCTAGCACCACACACATGCAGACACATTTTTATATAGTATGTCCACATACATATATGCAGGCTATACAGGGGCACTGAACAGTTATTAATAATTTCATATTTGGAAAAGCATTAAAAAGTACTTTTATAAATACCAGGATTTGTATTGTTTCTTTCCTATCACAAATGTTAGGCTAAAGGTGGCCTAGAAAAGAGACACACTCTATTCTAGAGTCACACCATTGTAGGGAGAAGGAAGTAAGTCACTTCACTGAGTTATCACTTGGGACAGGCACCAGACATGGAGAACACAGCCAGGGGTCTGTGCCACCCCTGAGTTGTCTGCTGGGCGCGACCCTCTGGCAAAAAGGCTCACTTGCACTAAGAATCCATTCATGAGCAGTCCTCAGGGCTGGGAGCCAAGCAGCAAGATGTCCTGACAATCACAGGTGGGCACGGGAACAGATGACACCTGTGTGCACCTGCATTGCTCTCAAGTCACTCTCACTGCCATCGAGAACCAGTGCTGGCTGAGTGACAGCCAGAGCAGGGTCGCAGCCTCTACATGGGCCCTAAAGATGGACTCCCGCCAGGTGTGGTGGTGCATTGCGGGGCTCGGGGCACAGCATGCTCAAGACCCAATCTTGGAAAAACACACACACAAGCGCGCACACACACACACAAAAGGTAAAACCCTTAATAATTGTTTGCATCTGAATAATCGAGCCATGCTTAAGGTAAATGGCACAGGATCTATCCAAATGACCCACTTAGCACAACCACCCAGGAAAAGTCCAGAAAAGCACACAGGTGAGAGCATGCATATGTGCTTGCATATGCAGTGTCCATAACACTTCATGTGTATACTTGAGAAAAGTGGACAAGGTCTTCAAGCCAGAAACAATGGTGCTTCTCAGACCATTAGAGGCTGTGAGGAACTGAAACATACAACGTCCATAACCCTTCTGTAGCTGCTGACAAAGCACAGAAACCATCTCAGTACTTCTGTTTAGAAACAGAAAAACAGGCCAACACATTCCACTATCACTTTGCTCCACAGCCCCACTCTGAACCGAAGCTGAGACAATGGCTTGTCTTGCCACAGAGGACAACAAAAGAAAAGGCAGAAAGGATGTGTGCATATATAACATGCATCCCTGTGGCCACCATAGGTCACTTCACAAGCCTTGAGGTTCAGGCCACGCCAGACTTTGGATAAGTGTCAAAACAAACTGAGGTTGTTAAACCGTCCCCTTCCTGTAGTAAAAATGGAAGACACACAAGATAAGAAATAAATTGTCCTTACACTGAATTCCCAGACTTTCATGGCTTTCAACTGTCCTTCACACCAGTCCACAAATCCTTCCCTTCCCCCTCCACACCAGTCTCCCCACTGTACTCAGCCTAGTCCACAGGGCACACACCTAAAGCACACTGGGCTTCGCATTCTGACCTCTGGGCCTACAAGCTGGTTCAACTCCAACCCTCTGGTTTAGTTAATTCCATCTATAAAATGAGACGCTGTTCTGTATGGTGCAGTAAAGATGAAACTCGGTTAACTGGCTGCCTACCGCAATGCCTATATGTGTCAGACCCCAACCATAATGCCTAGAATACACTAAGTACTCAATAAAAGCTATCAACTCCCCACCAAATAATCAGAGAAAACATCCGTCTAATGCCAGTCCTGTATCAAAGCCCCAAAAGTCAGAGTTCCTCTGCGACTGAGGTGAGCAGCCTGAGACATCTCCACAGCCTGAGAGCACCGCTTCACACTGAAGTGTATGTATATACACAACGACGGTGCCAGCGAATCCCCACACACTAGAGCAGACAAGTGCTTACAATTACTCTCTCCATATGGAGTTGCACTTCACTAAAGGCAATAAGAGGGTTCATTTCACAAGTCAACGTACTATGTCAATTATCCACTTCCATACCCATTCCTACCACAGCCACAGGCCATCACTGCACTCAAAAGGCAGTGCCTGAACAGGGAAAAGCAGATGAAACCACTCTAACATGAATGGCCCTTTCGTCTCAGTGTAAAAAGACATGAATTTAGAAGAAAAAAAAAGGAAAAAAATAGCAATAAAAGGTAACTTCGCAAAGGTTAACAGAGATTGGATTTATGGTTCACCTGTCCCATGCTCAGGGCAAGTAATAGATCTTGAAATCTAAAATAGATTTCATATCCTTAAGGCAGAGATGTCAGGGTAAAGATCAAATGCTTTACAGGGAATACAGTCAGGAAAGCACTACATAAAAATCTGCTCATCTTTCAGTTCCAAAGGATAAATACAAGGTTAAGCCAAGCATCCTCCATGATCCACAGGCTTTCCACGTAGAGCAGTGGTTGTCCGACTCTGCAGGTGACAGGCACCCCTCTACAGTCTGCATCATGGCAACCATCAGCTCTGAAAAGCAGAGTCTGTCTAATAAAGAGTTCATTGACATTATCTTCTGGGTGTTTTCAAAAACACCAACAAATGCTGACTGGGTATGAAAACATTGTTGATTTAATTATTATTTGCTGTGATCTGTGCAAGATGAAAGTGAAGGGAGGATACAGACCGTTCTACTACCACTGCAGATATAGAACTCTATGATGTGACAGAAGAATTAGGAATCAGACAATTTGGGGTAGTAAATTCAGACATGAACGTCAAACAACAGCAATTTAAGTTCTAACAGTTTATATATCCATAAGAATCAGAAACAATTTAAATGCACAATAAGCAAAATCCTTCCTTTCTACCATAATGCCAATTGTAAAATATAACTGAGAGATCTCAATTCTAATAGCATCAAAAAGCAATAATATGTATAGGAATAAACTTCAAAATGTGAGACAGAAATGCAGAAACAATCAAGTTTGGTGACAGATGTCATCGTAGAGATGGTTATTTCTGGAGGAGGAAAGTGCCAACATTATGAAGCAATGGCTTCTCCCTTCAGAAAACTACAAATTAAAGGCAATCAAATTCCTATTCTGCCTGCCCTGCAGTTTTCACACACCCCACCCTTGTATACTCACCCATCCCCCACAGCCATCTCCTACCCCTGGCAAAAAACATGGCAGAAAAGGAAGGGAACGCTTGGAACCAATCTGAGAATGAAGATGCTGGCCCTGTCAAGCAGCTGCTGAAATGAACACGCACATTCTCCTCAGTTATCAGCATGAAGCATGGAGCAGAGGCAGAGAAACTGTAGGAGGCAGAGTCTAGATCTGGGACTTTGTGAGCTCTGCAAGTGCTTAGCCACTATAGCCCGAGTGTAACGAGCTAACACATAAACAAGGAGTGAGGCTGTCTGCCAAAAAAAAAAAAAAAAAAATTATTTTTAAAAACTAGGTGGTGGGTAGTTTTTGGCCCCTAGACCACTATCAGCCAACACCTGGTGGGAATGTGCAACAGATCTAACAATGGACTGTGCAGGACTACAGGTAAACAGAAGGGAAAGGATAAACCTAGGTCTCCGTGCATAAACGGATGCATATAATTAACACTATAAAAGAGCCTATTTGTTTTAGACAGGGTCACTCTACATAGTCCTGGCTGGCCTGGAGCTGATTCTGTGAACCAGACTTCTGCCTTGAACTCACAGAGATCCTCCTGCCTCTGTCTCTCAAGTGCTGTGACTGAAGAAGTGCACCACTATGTCCCACTAAATAAGCATTTCTACTTATTAGAAAAAAAGTTGTCTTTCAGGAGGAATGAAGAGCAATCAGGGAGCATTTGACCAACTGAAATCAGCTCTCACCTCAGCCAAAGTAGAAGGGGAGGGTATTCAAGGCAAGAGACAGCCACTCACTAACTCATCACTGGGCACTGAGCCCTGCATTCTATCGGTTTCATACACTCATTTTGCCCTCATCACTCTGCCAGACTCCCATACATCAACTGCACTGTCTACTGCACTAATGGGGCAGGCCTGCTGCTGCTGCTGCTGCTGCTGCTGCTGCAAGCTAATTCCCTCAGAGAACACACACACACACACACACACACACACACACACACACACACACACACGAAGTGCCTTAGAGAGGAACTTAAGAAATGACCTACGTACAAATCTTTACTGGAATGCAGCAGAGGGGGGATGGGATTACATGGTGATGGTTTGCTCTGTGTCTGTCCCATTCTCTTCCTTTTCACCATCTCAAATGGGGGCAGATGGCCGCCATGGCCAACCTGGATATACATCACACTTCCTAACTGTTAGCCCAAAGCCACTTCTCCCACTCTCCCTCCCTATGAAGCTAAGACCACATCCCACATGCAGGATGCTACCCTATCAAGTGTACAAATTATTTTAATATTAAAGAAAAAATTTAAAACTGGCTGAATCTCTATCAACCATATTTAAGGATAAAAATGGGCAAGAGAACAAAATAAAGAGCAAGAAATAGGGAAGAGGCCACACTATCCATCTGCAGACAGAAGCTCTGATTGCTTAATTGATTGAGACAGACAGGCAATGCACACCATTGACCAACACCAAAAGTGATTTGAACTCATAAATGCAGTAATGTCCCGGGGTTAGAACAACATGCAAAGACCAATGTCTTTGTCATCACTGTTCAGAAAGGATCTAAGAAAGCAGTACCACTTACCATAGCTACAAAACCCAAAATACATGCAAGGAAATCAGCACATTCACACTGAATACAGAATCCTGGTAAAGCTGAACAGGCCACAAAACAGAAAAATGCCCCACGCTCATGGACTAGAATACTGCCAAAATGCCCATACCACCCAAAGTGATCTCAATACAAAGAAATTACTACCAAAATACTGGCATCCTTCAAAAACAAAAAGCAAAACAAACCCAGCAAGATACTGGAATTAAAAACAAGACACACAGACCAATGAAACAGACTAAGGAATCCAAGAATAAATCTATCTACAGCCAGACTGTCAATAAATGCAACAAGAACATACATTACATAAAATCTCATTACTAAATGATATTTAGAAAATCAAACAAAACAAGAAAATCAATCTCTCCTCCCTCTCCTCCAT
>NW_022196905.1:66300648-66313775 GCF_008632895.1 Mastomys coucha | reverse complement strand
CCCCCCCCCCCGACTCCCTTCCCACACACACATTTAAAAGAAAACTCAAGGCCTATGCATCCAATCCCAGCACTCGGGAGACTGAGCAGGTGAATCTCTGTGAGCTGGAGTCCATCCTGAGTTCCAGGATTCTAGGGCTATAGAGTGAAACCATGCCTCAAAAACAAACACAAAATAGACAGACAGACAGACAATAGATGGATGGACAGATGGATGGATGGATAGATAGATAGATAGATAGATAGATAGATAGATAGATAGATAGAAACAGAATGAATTAAAAATCAATTCAAAATAGGTCAAAAACTTAAAACACAAACCCAAAACTACACAAGGACTGTGAGAATACAGGGGAAGTGCTTCAGGGCACATGTCTGGATAAAGGTTATGTTTTGGATAGGACTCCCCAAAAAAATAAGCTAAAAGCAAAATTTGACAAATGGTAAATGAAAATCTTCTGCACATCAAAAGAAACAATCAATGGAGAGCGAGACAGCCCACAGTGCAGAAGAGAGTATCTCAGAGTCTCTTTATTGCCTGGGAGTTTATTAAATCATGAGCGGTCTTCAACATGTCAACAGCAAAAAAGAAACAAAACAAGAAAAATCCTACTTAGAAATGAACAAATGACCTGCATGAGCACTGGCTTAAGAGATTTCTTAAGAGATGAGACGCATCAGTAACATGGGAATGAATACAAAAACCCTTCACCATCAGTACCCAGGGCGATGCCGTCCAGTCATAACAGGACATCACCTCACGCAAGTTATAATAGTATCATCAATAAGACAAAGAACCTGCTGCACTGGTATGAGAAGAACTCTTAACAGGCAATGCGTCTGGTGGGAACAAATTAGGACTTAGTTATATTAGTAACTTAAGTAATTAACCGTCAATATTTAGCCATTAGGAAAAAGTGTGGGGCTCTCAAAAACTAGAAGGAGCCCTCACAGTGTGACGCCTCCATGCTGGGAGTGCACAGAGAGGGGCTTGAGAAGGGTCTGGAGGCTCCACCTATCTACTGGGGCACAGCTCACTAAGGCACACACACAGCCTCAGCACACAGCGAGAGATGAGAGCAAAAACCAAGGCACATGGACACACTGGAGCACTACACAGCCACAACAGAATGGAATCCGTCGCCTGCAGCGACAGGGGGAACTGGAGGTCATTTAAAGAGAAATAAGGCAGAGAAGACAAATACTGCATATTTTCACTTGGCTTTAATTGACACATGGTAACTGTGTATGTTTTGGAGGTACAGTGTGACACCACAAAACATATATATAATGTGTGGTGAACAGAGCTGGGTGGCTGCAGACATATGTCATTTCCATGGGAATATGCATAATCAATGTAAAAGCTAACAAGTTCTTCTCATAGTACAGGCCAGGCACGTATGAGGCAGGGGCAGGAGGACTGGTGGAAGTCCAAAGCCAGCCTACCCTACAGTGCGAGCTGCAGGCCAGCTTAGCAAGCTACAGTGAGCACCAGGCCAGCCTGTGCTATAGGGTGGGAACAGAAGATTGGTCAGCAGAGCCTAGAAAAGGTCTGCGGGCGGAATGAGGGAGGATGGCTCAGGAGTCTGGTGTAAGACTGGACAGGAGGGATCAGTTCTTCCGTAGCACAGGACAGAAGGCTCAGCATGCTGGACAACTGCCTGCATATTTCACACTACCTAGTTGAGGTACCACTGTGCTCACAATAAATGCCTTCTCTGTAGCAATAAAAAGCATGAAGTAACCCTGCAGGGGCAGTAGGGTAAGAGCAGGATATCAGCCACGCTATTGCCAGAAAACCAAAACAAAATGAAAGGTTATCAAAGGCACTGAATCACAGGGACCAAGCAGGGCAGGGCTGGGACTCTCCCACGGGTTCAAAGCAACATACTGAAGGGCCCTCCGTTTTCCCAAGTGTTATGGAAAGAGAAAATCCATTGTGAAAGCAGGAGTGTGCTGGAGTGACAGCCACTGTTAAGGTTACCTGGCTTCCTTCCCTCTAGAAACACGAGCCCATGCAAGGCCCCATCCAACTGTCCCATGTCCTCCGGGCTCATTCCACTCCTTGAGCATTCAAGCCATGTCCTGTGTGGAAGCCTTGGAATTTACTCTGCCTTGAAGCCTGGAGTGTGCAAGGTTCAACAGCTATCTTCACCAAGTATCTACTGGTGTAGGCCCTCATCGGTTCTGGCCTCCCCACGCTCCCCGGAGACTCGGTGACCTCACAGGCCTCAAGGTATTCTTAACAGCTTTGCTGATATACATTTCACATTCCACATCATTCACCATTGGAAGTGTACAATGCAGTGGCTTCAGTGTATTCCATCACATTCCGGGCCATTTTTATCACATTCACTGCCAGTCCTCACTTGTCCCCTCCCCCTTCACCTGGAGGCCACCAAGACTCTTCCTCCTGCCTCTACAGATCTGCTTCTTCTAAACATTTTAGAACGCAGAAAGGCCCGGGACAGCACTTTCCCAAACAGAATACTGTGTGTATTATCTACTCTTCCACCTCTGTCCCTACCTCCAGAATCCAAGCTTCAGGGCAGGGACTGCTCACCCCTACCCCAAACTTCCAAGGGCACAAACCTGGCACATGGCGGGTTTGCAAGAGAGCCGCAAGCTCCAAAAACAGCCAAAAGCCTCAGCCACGTGGAGGTCGCTCACAAGACTTCTAGGAAGACAGTGCGGAAGCCAGAGCACGTGATAGGCTGGGAGGGAGGGTAAAGGGAGGAGCAAAGTGTTCAAGATTTTGTGAAAAGAGGGCAGATAGCTGTGCGCGCGCATGCGTATGTGCTCCACTCAGTCTGTGGCTGAGGGTGGTGCTTGAACGTGTTTAAAATGCTGCTACCTCCGACACCTCAGGAGGCTGAGGCAGGAGGATCCCAAGTCCCACCCCCCCCCCAAAAAAAACCCACTGATGGCAGACTGGACAAAAGGTGGGTCAGATCACAAGTCATTACAGACTGAAATTTGAGCTCAGAGATTCTCAGTATGTGGGATTTGAAAAGTGCAGTATCTAATTTTTTTTAACTACAATAAAATAAATTCACTTAAAAATGACTTGGAACACAGTATTTTCCATAAAATGAAAGCTATACCTTATGAAAACTAAAAACAAAATGTTTTAAGGGATCTCTAATCCCAACTTACAATTTGACATAATAATTAATAGTCAATGGCTATATGAGATGGCACAGGTCTTTCATTTGTGTAACCAAACACTTTTACTTTTAAGGCAAGTTATTAGAACACTGTGATGTTTTGCACACTGTAAGTCTAGGTAGGAGACCCCAAAAGCTAGGTCTACAGTCAGTTCCATACAGCATGACCTTCCCTGACAGAAGTAGGCATTTCTACTAAATGGCTAATGGTGCCTACCTCCCAAGGATGCTGCAAGAATGAAATGCTGAGATCAGCCTGGGGCATGGGAGGTAACACCTAGGTGCCAGCAAGAGTCAGAGGGTGGCATCTTTTAAGCCTTCTCCCAACACAGCCAAACCAACCCCAGCTTGCTACTGCTTAAGCAACACGAAAGTAGCTTCTATACCCACAGAAGCCAGAGTATATGACCCAATCAATTCATGAAAATAGGAGAGTGGATTCTAACACACAGCACCTCAACTCAGCCATCACCGGCCACTCCAACAACCTGGCCACCAACAAAACTAACCCAGTACCCTACAGTGTGGAAGCCAGGGTCAAGGCAGGGCAGGCATACCAGGCAAAGGAAAGGCAGGCAGCAGGGAAGAAAGTGTTAACTTCAGTTGTCTGGTCAGTGAATATTTGCTACTGGAACAAAGAGCCAGCAGGGGGGGTGCTACAGGAGGAACACAGGTAATGTGTAATGCAGGTAAACAGGTCACTGTGTAATGCAGCATTTGCATAGAGCACAAGATCCAAAATTACATGCATCCAAGCATCTGGCTGCGGGCAGTTTCCCCTCCCTCTCACAAAACCCAGGGAAGAAGCTGGCAGAAGAAACCCAAGAGGAGGCTTGCCATCCAGAGCCCTGTCTGTGCCTGCCACTGCCATCTCAAAGGAACCGGTCACTTCAGGACACATGGGCTGGCTGTGTTCCCAATGTGACAAGGTACAAAGGACTCCAGATTCCTTCTTCTCACCCTGCCTACCACTGAGAACAGAGCTTCCCCGGGGTCACTCAGAGACAAAATACCATTCAATCTCAATAATGTTGCAGGGACCAGGTTCAGAGCAAAGAACCTTAGGCCTAGTATACTCTAGAGTCCCAACTCCGCTATGCTCTAGCTGAGTCACCTCATACACGTATCAGCAATCTAACTCATGGTGCCTCAGTGCCCGTCTGTAGAGCCAGAATGACAGAACCCTCTCCACAAGCTCCTGGGGGCAGCAGTGAGCAGGTGCACAAAGCACACTGACAGAGTGCTGCCCACACCCCACACCGCACACCCCACACCAGCTCTACTTGGCCTGGGCCTGGAACAGCTGCACAGAAAGACTCTTAAGAAGGGATAGCAAGGAAATGTATCTTTAAGGCCATTAATACAACATCCCCTATTTAATTGATCAGAACTAGGAATATTTGGAATAGTTTGGGGAATGGCATCTGTAAAAAGAGACACTAAAAATAAATATTTAACCATGCCCTAAGATATAAAAATGGGGGTGGGGGATTAACTTCATTATAAAAGCTTCTGAGTAGCTCTAAGCCAAGCCTTGCTCTCTGGCTTTTCTGCAATGGTGTCAGCTATCACCTGTATTTTCAAACTTGCAAGAGTATTTCCATATCTCCGACAACTTAAACTGCTTCAGCAACAAGAAAGTACCTTTCTGGGCCCCAGTTCTCCGGGAGGGTTAAATACCTGTCGTCACTTGAAATCACCTTACCAAAGAGGTGTGCAGAGAGAGGAGCAAGCTGCAAGACCCCAGACACCCTACCAGCTGCACTGTTCTAAGAGGAAGAGCCCAAGACAAGCAGGGAAGTACCAGTGGGCTCTGACCTATCCAGTCGCAGGCCAAGACAATGCCCCCTCTGAGGAGCAAGTGAAAAGCAGCGTACAACGGAGACCCGTTCACCTGCAGCGGAGAGTACCCGACCCTGGAGCTGGACCACCAAGGCTCTTTGTAAAGAGCCCCAATCCCAGTGGCCTTGAGGCCCCCTTCCTATACTCCAGCTTCCTCACCAGCAATCTGCTTGGGGAGGGGGTGGAGAACATGGTAATAAAGGGCCTTTCCCCCCTCCCCTTGTCCCTTTCTACCCATCTCCCCTCCCCTCCTGTTTCCTCTCCACTCATACATCCCACAGGTCCTTACTCTCTGCACCTCACCTCCTTCTGCCCTTGGCTTCCCCTACACACACTTACCTAGCTGTCACAGGTCTACCGGGTAGGTTCTGTCCTCTCAAACCTTTCTTTTCCCCAGTGAAACACCAAAGGCTAAGTGGACGGTGAAACTACTCACTCTTCTAGGAAGTCTGTGTGCCTCCGCCTGGTCCCAAGCACCCTGACGTCCATTAATAGGGCAGCCATCATTCATCTTTCACCTGCCCACTCCCCTCTTTCCTCTACAATCTTTTTGAAAAGTGAGCTCCAGACGACCTTGTTTGTTACAGCAGTTGTCTGGCAGCAATGAGTGAGTGACAGGGTGCTCAAATAACAGAATGTCTCTTTTCCTCCGTGGCTCCTACGATGCCACACCTCCCAAGGAAGCCACCATTACAAATCAACAGCAAACATGGGTTCCTTGGGACTGTGTCTCTTCCCAGCTCTCCTCCCTGCATCCCAGTCTCCTTGCTGTTCCTCAGATGAGGCCTGCCCTGACCACACCAACATCCAATGCCCTCACCCACACGCACGCACACGCGCGCGCGCGCACACACACACACACACACACACACACACACACACGATGCCTCTGCTTTGTTTTCTCTACAGAACTGATCACTATGAAACATATCTATTATCTGCCTCTCACCTACAGCATATGAAAACGACCAGACAAATGAAGAACTGGGACTTGCATACATTAGGTACGCAATATTCACACCTGGTGACTGACAGCACCATGCCCCAGAGAGGGTAGTTTTTATACATGAAATCTCTGAGCACAAAATAGTTGAGAAACTCACCTACAATCTCACAACTAATAAATGGCATGAGGTGGTTGTGAGCCCAGACATTCTGACTTTTCTTACCAACCACATTCCTCCTTCTCAAATTGCTACAGACAGTGGGGAGATACCATCCCATCACATCCATGGAGCAGATGCAGGTGTGGGCATGTTGCTGGGCCACAGACAGTGGGGAGACACCATCCCATCCATGGAGCAGATGCTGGTGCCAGTATGTCACTGGGCCACAGAAACACTGCACCAGAAAACGTTCAGAGTCATCATTCTCTGTGGCAAAAGCACCGATCAAGAGATACAGGATTCACACAGTTTCCTTTAGATCAGTGTGTGATGCTGTAGTATCTTCATGAAAAGAGAAACTAACCATTAACATGAAGATGGCCATAAGTACATCTTAAGAGCCAAGTATCTGGGGGAGGGGGTCCTCAGTGAAGCGCTGACTCATGGGGCAGGAATGAGAAGGCTCTTAGGAGTGATAGGTATGCGCTGTACCTTGGCTTAGGAGTTGCTCTGCCAGGGTATTTGTTCAACAGTCTATCTAACTATACATTTAAGTGGCTATAATTTTTTAACATGTAAATTATCTCAGTAAAGTTGACCAGGAAGGCCCATGCTGAGGTACTCCTTCCCCCTGAGGTGGCAGTCATAAGACAGGTATAATGCAGAACAAAGTTTATTTGGAACATGGGAATGGGAGTTGAGAAGGGAGTAGAGGCAGAGACAGAGAGTCAGAGACGGGGGAGGAAGAGAGAGAGGAGAGAGGTTGGCCAGGAACATGTAGAGAGGGAGGAGGAGAGGGAGAGAGGGAGAAAGGGTTAGGGAGGGAAGAGAGTTAAGAGAGAAGGGGCAGAGAGATGGAGGAGGGGCCAAACAGCCCCTTGTATAGCAAGCCAGGCCCACTTGACTAGAAGGCATGCCAACACTGAGGACCTGCAGTGCTGGCTCCTGCCACTTACAAGTGACATTCCAGGAATCCTCAGTCAGGCTTTTAGTCACCTCTGAGTGGAGCTTACAGGCAGCTACACTGAAAAGGGAAGACCCCCACTCTTCTCCACAAAAGCCTCCGCCAGGTAAACAGACAGTGAGGGGCTAGGTCTGAGTTCTTAGTTGCCAGCACTGGAAACCAACTGTGGTGAGTTTAAACAAAAAAGTGTTGGTTTTGTTTTGATTTTTGTTTTAAATATAGCACTAGACTCACTAAGAAAATGAGAAAGCCAGGCCTGTCAACCACATAACAGAAAGAATCCCCATGGGCACATGGTGCGATTTCCCCACAGACAGAACCAGGACTGGACCAACTCCAGCTCCAAAACCAACAGAGCTGCTGCCCTGGCTGAGCACCCACCACAGTGGTTCTCCTCAGGCTCCAGCCTTCTTCCCTTTGCTGGCCTCCACCTTCAGGGGGTATGGGAGCTGGGAGGAGTGCTTCCTGCTAAGGAAGAGATCCCTCCAGTCCAGACAGCACTGTTGGGATAACACTCTGTAAACCCTACTGATACAGGCAGCGGTAGACAAAGGTTTGCTAAATACTCGTTAGGAAGGGAAACTTCTGAAGAACTGCCAAAAACAAAAAACCAGAACAAAATCCGACCCTCACAGACGGGTGGTGCTACCTGCAGGTAAGGGTCTTTTCCTATCACTCAGTGTTTTTATTCCATACATTCAGGAGTTTCAAAAACAACACCCTGCCTTCCTAGGCAACAATAACTCGTTTAACATTTTCTAATTAAAAGAAAGCAATTCAAACCTCAGGAAGCAGGCGCTCCCTCCAGAACCACTGACAGTCCAGAAGGGGAAAAAAAAGTGGTCCTGGCTCTAAAACTACCATGTGACACTTACTAAAGCATGAAATTCTATTTAAAATGCATTTCAGTGTTTTTCTTCCTAAGAAACACTTTCTACAGTGTGTTCCTAAAATAATAATTCTCAAGAGGTACTTCTGACCTGAATTTCACAGTAAGAGTAAGCTGTAGGAAGCAATCAACACCAGTTCGGGCTCCTAACCAGCATACTTCTCTCTGTCGCTGTTAGCTTTAACTTACACATTGTTTAACACAGTAAGTGAAAACACACTAACACTCTCATTGTCCTGTTTTCTGGGTTTAGGTGCATTTAGTATTTTATCTGCATGGATGACTCTGCATATGTGTGACCGATGCCCTCAGAGGCCAAAGAGGGTATTAGATTCCTGGAACTGGAGTTATAGCCTGTGGTTAGCCATCGTGTGGGTGCTGGGAACCAAACCTAGGTTCCCTGCCAGAGCAGCCAGTGCTCTGACCACCAGGTCCTCCCACCAGCTCCTAGTTCACTGTATTACTAACTAAAGAACTAAAGCCAGGATATGGCCATAAGTCACAAAGAGAAAAACTAAAATAGTGTCAACCCATCTCCCAAACAGACCTGGACAGATCTAACCTTCTGTCCCAAACACACTTTTCCTAGTCCTTGCGTGCCCCTTGAGCAAACCTTGCAGCATTTAATCTCACCATATCAAACATACTGTTTGCATACTGCTGTTATGGTTTGAATAGGAAATGTTCCCAAAAGGTTCACATCTTGAATGCTTGGAGCCCAGCTAGTGTTGTTACTTGGAGGTTGTAAAAACCATGGAACCTCTGGAGGTCATGGGGAGGATGATATTGTACTGTGGAGGACAGGGAGGGAGGAGGGAGCCTTCCAGGGAGAGAAGCCAGGCCTCAATGACAGAAGCTGTCCCATATCACCAGGTTCTTGCTCTGAGGAGGCCTGGAAGCCCTCAAGGTTTTTGAGTAGGGAAGGAAATACTAAAAGCAAAGATTATTCAGCAACTGAGAGACCTATATAGCACAGGCTAGACCCTACACAGGATCACTAGTTATCAAAAAACAGACTGCCTCAGACCCAAGATGGTGATAATGAGTTGGGAAGAGGGGGCAGTTGTAGGGGACAAGAAGAGACGCAGCCTGTGGTCATTTATCTTGTCAATTAGTCTGGATTTGGAATGATGAAAAAGACACACTGTGGGTCTCTCTGTGAGGGTACTTTTCGGGGGGGGGCGTTTAATAGAGGTAGGAAGACCCACCATGAGTGTGGGCAGCACCTTCCCATGGGCTTAACTACAAAACAGAAAGTGGCAGAGGGCTTAGTATCTTCTCTCCTTCCTACTGACACAGTGTAACCAGCTGCCTCCTATTCCTGCGGCTCACTCTCAGTGTATCCTCTCTGCTCTGCCAGTGTATTCTCAAACTGTAAGCCAGAATAAACCCTTTCTTCTTCAAGTTGCTGTCTCAGCTATTTGGTCACATCAACAAGATAAGTATTGAATACACAGCCTCTCCTTTCCACTACCAAACAGGAAAAGATGGGATGCATCTAAGGTCACAAGAGTGATTAAAATCACTGCAGCTTCATTAACCAAAGGAATTAAATCAACTAACCAGTTTTGCTTTTCTATTGCCTTGACTAACTACAAAGCTAGGGCCACATACACAGCCTAGTTCCAACACACGGAAGTACTTTGGTACAACCTCAAGTCTAAATGTCCCTGGGAATGAACACTTACCAAAGTCACCAGGCTATAAAGTACCAGGTACTTAACTGACCAACTACATTTTGCTGCTATGTCAGCAGAATTACTAGCTATTAATTATTAGCTACAATTATAAGGATGACCATGGTGATGATTAAGATGAGAATAATGCAAACATCAAAACAGGAAGAAGGAAGGAAGTTACGTGGGGAGGAATACCATCAAGTATTAAGTGGGGGCCTTCTCTGAGCCACTAAGGAGAATGAAGAAAGTCACTGTGCACAAATCCCCAACAGGAAGAGGAGGAGAGAGCTTTCGTCTTTGGCAGTTACAGACAAGACTGTGATGGCTATTCTCAGTTGTCAACTTGACTATGTCTGGAATTAACTAAAACCCCAAATGGAGTGGCACGCCTGGGAGTGATTTTTGCTTAATTTGAAGTGGGAAGATTCACTTTCAATCTGGAGTTTTGAGGTGGGAAGACACACCTCTAATCTAGGCCAAGCTTTCTGCTGGAAGCCTAATAGAAGGACATGGAAGAAGGAAGCTTTTGTTCTTTGCCTGCTTGTTCTTACTTCAATACCAAGTCCATTCCTTCACTGGCATTACCACCCTCCTCCTCCTCCTCCTCCTCCTCCTCCTCCTCCTCCTCCTCTTCCTCCTCTGCCTCCTCCTCCTCCTCTGCCTCCTCCTCCTCCTCCTCTTCTCTTCTTCTTCTTCAGGATTCCAGTATATACCAGCTGAAGCATCCAGTCTAGTGGACTGATTCTTGGACCTTCCATACATAGACAGCCATTGTTGTATTAGCTGGACAACAGCCTATAAGTCATTCTAATAAATCCCATGTATGCATGTATGTATGTACATATGTATAAACATAAATATACACACATACATATTTAGGATTTATATGTATATATTCAGAGAGATTCATTCTATAAATTGATACCCTTAGAGAACCTTAATACAACTATCCCCCCCCCCAAATTCTTCCAAAACAGAGTCAAGACTTATCTCCAATAAACCTTTCTGAACTGCATAGTTAAATCCACAAGAAAATATAAGACCTAGCCAAGGCCAAAATGCAAAGGTTGCAAACACTACAGTAGACAGTACAGGCTGATGGCACCTAGGGCTTTGGGGCTTATGGACTAGCTGGAGGGTTGTGTGAGGAAGAGCACTTGTCCTTTGGGATGTAATGAGAATAAATGAAAACAGATGCAGACTAATGTTTTCTTTAGATCTTGAAGACAGTTATAGAACTCATGCATTTTTTTATATGCCCTTATCATTTGGCAAGAGCAAATCCTAGATTAAATACTTTTTTGAAAAATATCCATAATATATACAAGAAGGTTCTTAGAGATTTTACTGCAGGTGTAAGTCAAAACAGGATAGATATAAATTGTTTCCCTAGAACATCACATTCTAAGGAGTTTCTCAGACCTTATTTCAAAAGCCATCCTGTAAGGTGTGGAGAGATGGCTCAGCACTTAAGAGTGCTTACTGCTCTTGCAGAGGATCTGAGTTCCACTCCCAGCATTCAGGTGAGTAGCTCACAAGCGCCTGTAACTCCGGTTCTAGGGGATCCTTCATCTGATCTCCATGGTATCTATATGCACGTGCACACACCCACACATATATACATACTTAAAAATAGTAAAAACAAAAACATTTTCTAACACATATACAAGTTCAGTACTGTCTTAACTATCAAGTCGTTTCCAGATCTTAAAACTCGTCAAGATGTTTACCACTGGGCTATTTAAAACACCCCTCCAATAACCATCACATCACAATTATCGATGTTTCATAGTATCCGATACACCACACAAAAATAATCTTATAGCCCCTACATTTCATTTGAGAGTGATCACTAAGAAGTACTGGCAAAGGATGTGGTGGCTGTAAGTCCACAAACTCAGGAAAACCTGTAATAATCCAGAGGGAAGGACTTTATAGCCCGGCATCCAAAGGGCAAATCGCAGCCTCATTTGCTTTACTTACATAAAAGTTAAGGCATTGCAGTTCCCCTTTGCTCACGTTTAGGATTTCATTGCAGGTTCTGGTATGAGACTACTTCAACCCCAAATTCCACTAAGCTGCCATTCTTCATTTGCTTTAAAAAAAAAAAAAAATCCCCTAATTCTTGGGCAAACCAAGTAACCCAAGAAATACCAGTGCAGTTATCGGTATTTTCTTCACAAGGGATATATGTGCCTTTTCTTAGTTTCCATACTTATGTAAGGCTGTATACTTTACCCTAGACTTCCATACACTGAATACTCTCTAAATTTCCCATGATAAAGGTTGCTTTAAAACGAATGTGTGCAGGATGGTTCAAGACTAAGCTTTCGCTCCGCAAGGCTATACCAGATGTAGGGATTAATTAACTCGGAGAAAGGCCAGGGCTTGGTCTGGGCTCTCCCTCTGCGGTGGACACTGTCCCAAGGAACCCAGGCATCTCCCAGGAGAGAACGCACTGGGTCTCCGCGGCAATAAAGCACGAGTTAGTCAAGCAGGGAGGTTCCAAGGGGCGCGCTGCATTCTGGGACTCGTTTCCACAGTTACCCACGTGCACCCAATCCAACCGCGGCCCAGGGCGGCTGGGACTACAAGTCCCAGAATTCCGCGAGCCTGCCTTTCCCTTTACACCGGCTCGAGGAGCCAGACCCTAAAGGAAACCCCCTAAAGCACCCTCCCGGTGCTTCTGGCGGAGGTAGCTTCTCGCACGCGCGTTGCTATGCCTCCAGAGCGGCCCTCCGTACAGGGTGGCAGGTCCTGACGCATCAGCCTCTACACCTGAAGGCTAGAAATTTGGTAACTGCGTCACACACTGCCAAACCTACGGACCGCCGGGGACCCCGACACCCTCTTACGCTGATTCCTCCACCCCGCCTCCAGGACCCCTGCGGGTCGGGTCAGCTCGCAGACAGCGGCCTCCCGGTCCTGTAACCTTAGCCCGCACTGACCTCGCTCCCCGCTGCTCGCCAAACGCGGCGGCCACTGCCAGCCTCGGGACACCTCCCGGGTACCCGGCCCCGCCCCCTCTCCTCCGTGCACTCGGAGGCTCCAGGGTGGTCCCCTCCTAGGCTGGACCGGGCCTCTCCCGGGAGGAAGCGCCTCCCCCAATGGACAGTCCAACGCTCCCCACCCCGCCCCAAGAGCACAGAACCCGAGGATGACAGCCCTCCCAGTCCTCGCTCCTCCCCACCTACTCTTCCTCCCAACTCACTCCGCACACCCCTCCCCGACCCGTCTCAGCCCCCAAACTGCATCGCAGTCCTATCCGCCATCCACTCCTCCGGGGACCCCCCTGTCCCAACACCTGCCCCCAAGCCCTCTCCCCACTCCGGGCCGCCGTCCCGCACCCCGGACTCCACAACTCTCCCATCCCACCGCGGCGTCTCCCACTCCATGCCCCCATTCCATCAGCCCCCAGCCCCTCACCGGCCCGGCCGCTGTCCCAGCTCCCCCACCCATTGTTCCCGCCCCCGCCCCCAGC
>NW_022196905.1:66283874-66300530 GCF_008632895.1 Mastomys coucha | reverse complement strand
CCAGCCAGTCCCCACCCCCTCCCTGCCGCCCCTGCCCCCGCCCCAGCCGCCCGCAGCGTCACGGCCCTCGGACTCCAGGAGGGGGTTCAACCCGCTCCCCGGCCAGGGACTCTTGCGCGGTCGGAACCGGGGAAATGGAGAAGGGAGCGCGGGAGCGGACGGGGTGTGCGGGCCCGCTAGCTCTGTGCTACTCACTGACAGCTGCAGCATCCGAGTGCATTTTCGGGCAGCTCACACCCGCCTGCCGCCCGGGCTCCCGCGCTCCGCTCGCGGCCCCCCTACCGACTCCCCAAACCTTAGCTCGCAACAGTGGACCGGCGGCTGCTACTCTGGCCCGCCCATCTCGCCCTTCTCATTGGCTAGCCCCCAACCCGGGGACCGCCCCGCTTCGGCTCTCATTTGACCAAAGAAGTGCTGGTTGCGCCGCCCGCAGCTGGCAAGGAGGCCCCGCCCCTTAGACCGCAACGTGATTGGCCCCGGAGCCTCGCCTCCGACCGCCCCTGGCGGAGGCCACTCTTCGGAGCCGCAGGTTGGACCCAATAGCTGTCAGTCATCCCGGGGTCCAAAAGCGCGTGGAGGGGCGAGACCGGGGAATAGGTCCACCTTGACCCCGAAGCCCCGCCCTGTGGCGGGCGGATCCTGGAGAGGGAGACCAACCGAGAGCCCAACCGAGAACCTGGGTTAAGCATCGGAAACAAAGCAGGCTGAGGGACCTGGAGCCAAGCTCCGGGCCACGGGGACCGGTGTTCCCTGAGAGGCGGTCGGCCAAATCCTGCAACTGTCCGCGCCCGGGGCGCGCCGGTTCTCATCAATCGTTTCCCATCACGAGAAATTAGAAAAAAAAAAAGAGAGAGAGAGAGAGAGAGACATCTGCTTTCCTTCCTTTTATGCCACAATCTTTCTGTCCTCAACTTTGGAAATGCGCCTCGTTTTCAGAGTCAATTATTCAGAGTCATGCGTTACTTGCGCCAAAGGTTTCGAATGATGCGGGCAACTGTGGTCTCCAGACAGCGAGATAAAAACCCAGTGCCACATTAGGCTCTGGGGTCAACCTGGCACCAGGACAAGCCAGGTCCCCTAACTATAAGTCTAATTATAGTTAGACTGGCCAAACCGCTGTTTAGCAGAGAGAAGCACTAATGGGGTTGTGATTGTTAAATGTTCTATATAAAATTACTGCTTTTTGTTGTTGTTTCTTTGCGTTTTTTCGGTACTTGAAAACCAGTTCTCCACAATCACTATGGTAATGTAATAACGCTGAGATGTGCAAGGAGGAGCGCCCCGCCCCCACCGCAAACACACACTCCACTTCGGAACCTCCAAAGCCCTTGCCCCAACCACAGCCTGGACAGCCTGTAGATTCTGCCGCAAACACTAGATGATAGGACCGAAGATAACAAAGGGGTCCTGCATTAGGATTCTGAATTCTACAGCCCAGGCTCTTGAGTTGCGGAGTTCTGAAATCCAGACAAATGCTATAAGAGCAAAACAGCTGACAGTCCTTGTCATCTATGTCACTGTGATATGTCCCATCTCATCATCCTCTATTTCTCTGTAATTAAATTGCATCCCAATAATGCTATCTCTCATACTTTTCATTCAAATGCATGATTCACTTCATCGAATTGCAAAATATCAAAATATCAGAATTGCATCTGAAGGCAAGAATTCTTCATAGAGCATTCCTTTGGGTCTCCTTAACAGGACAGAGTCTTACTTAAGCCTCATAGACAAAGGAAGGTGCTTGTGGGCTCCTGGGTAGGGAGCTTCTATAGTGAAAGAAAGAAAGAAAGAAAGAAAGAAAGAAAGAAAGAGAGAGAGAGAGAGAGAGAGAGAGAGAGAGAGAGAGAGAAAGAAAGAAAGAAAGAAAGAAAGAAAGAGAGGGAAGAGGGAGGGAGGGAGGGAGGGAAGGAGGAAGGAAGGGAGGAAGAGAGAAAGAGAAAGAAAGAGGAAGAAAGAGAGAGAAAGAGGAAGAAAGAAAGAAAGAAAGAAAGAAAGAAAGAAAGAGAGAAAAAAAGAAAGAAAGAAAGAGAAAGAAAGGAAGGAAGGAAGAGAAAAGAAAAGAGCTTATTCTGGGCAGTCTTCTTGTGTTCATTATTCAGCCTAATCTAGCAAGAACTACAGTTTATTCATGTTTCTGATATTTTTTTATGTATAATATTTGTATGTGTTTGAGATTTGTTTCTCATAATGTTTTGCACAGAAAAGGGCTTGCTTCTTGGTACTTCTAAATTAAAATAAGCCCGTGATTTATATTAGCTATCAATTTGCTATATTGATTTGTCTGCAGCAAACTTTATCATTGTGAGATTATTAAATCTAAAGGGCCTGCCAGTTTGCATTCTCCCTGGCTCTCAGCACTTCCTTGACACCTAGTATCTAGAAAAAAATATATATAAACAGAATTCTAACCTATGCCGTTTCTGTTCCAGTAGGGTCAGACTGATTATTTTCAAGTAAAATACAGATCTACCCTGATCAGGATAGTGGGTAATGGATAGATTTCAAATAGTGGCTTCCACCAGGGGCAGTCAGAGGTGAGGTGTTAGGGTCAATCATGGTCAGCTAGAGCCTGAGAATTGAGAGGAAATATTCTTTCTTAGTCAGCTGAGCCTCACTGCTCCACCAGTCTCATGCATAATAAAACAACTAAATGACGCTCTGTGAATATCACCCAGACATTTCAATCATCCATAAGATTATAAATCTCCATAGTCAGAGAACATATTATGGTTGTTTCAGTCCTCCAGCACTTAGTACAGTGGCTTCCAATAGTGGACACTGATTCGCAGTGTTCCTTGAAATGGATGACAACTATTGGAGAATTTTATATCTGAAAGAAACCTCAGAGCTTCCAAATCCAACTTCCTCATTATAAGAATATGAGGCCTGAAGTTCAAAGGAATTAAGCATCTAATCCAAGTTATCATGCTACCCGAGAACAAAGCAGTATTTAAAAACTCGAGTTTCCAGTTCCTAATCTGCATCTCTCCATCACCACACTGGTTTAAAGAGAAAAATCTCAGATTCCTGAGCCAGTATTCTCCCCAACTACTTAAAAGCCCCACCACACTAATACAAACTCTATTCTTCATATTTGAAATATGAAATATCCCTTTTCAAGGAATCATTCAATAAATAATGTTACTTCAATTTCTTTCTCATTTGATAACTTTCCCAAATAGCAAGGTCCCCCTGTAGAGATGTTTACTGAAATATCATCTTTTATATTCAAATCTTGGGGGGTAGTGAATGGCTTGAGACTCAGAGGTGGGCAGATTTGAAGGTATAGCACATCACTTCATTGCACTTGGTTATGATTTAAAATATTAACAATGCAAACAAGTTACAAAGTGTATTGGGGTTCTCTAGCGTCACAGAACATAAGAATGTCTATATATTAATGAAAATTATTGGTATGACTTACAGTCTGCAGTCCAACTAAACCAACAATGGGCAGCTGTGAATGGGAAGTCCAAGAATCTAGTAGTCGCTCAGCCCCACAAGGCTAGGTGTTTCAGCTGGTCTCCTGTAGAAGCTGGAATCCTGAAGAAGTAGGTTCCAACAGATGTGCTGGCAAGTAAGTGCAAGCAGTAGAGAAAAAGAACCCTTCCTTCTCCCATTGTCCTCCTGTAGGCCTCCAGCAGAAGGTATGGCCCAGATTAAAAGTCTGGACCACCGCGCCTGGACCTAAGCTCTTCTTTACTTGGAGCTTGCTCTGTCTTGGGTTGCTGGCCTTGAACTCAGAGATCGGTTTGCCTCTGTCTCCTGGGATTAAAGTTATGTACTCCCTTGTCTGGGCCTAAGCTTTTTTTGGCCACTATACCTTAAGATCCAGACCAAAAGCCTGTGTCTTCCAGCCTCAAGATCTGGATCACAGGAGTGCCCTCCATTTCTGGATTATAGTTCATTCCAGATATAGTCAAATTGACAACCAGGGATAACCATCACTCAGATTGTTCACTGGGACCTGACTTACCTATTTTGTTAGTTGAGAATTTGATGGAAGTCTAGTGAGAGAGAGAATAGCACAGGTTTAAGTGTTTCCTCCCAATATCACAAATCCCAGTATGTCTGCTTGTTCTGTGTACACTAGGCTTGGGATACTGAATTGAAAACAGCATAGCCCTGGAGACTTAAATAGAGTTGAGCCTGCTTAGATTAGTACATAAATGTGTTCCTGGTAAGGCCTGAAGTAAGAAAGAAAACATAGCATGTTGGAATTCATGTAACCTTTTATTCCAGAGAGAGTATGTGAAACTTCTCAAGTTATCAAAAGTCAGGCTATCAGGATATGGAAACTAAAATGAATAAAAATGTAAATGTATTCATAGAGGATAGGATAGTTAATTTCTTCAAACTTTATAGAATTGATGTTAATAGACTGTGAGCTTAAAATGCACTTTAATGCACGCACGCATGCGCTCACACACAAACAAAAACAAAACCCTGTTGTAAGGGGTGGGCACTTTGATGGTGCTTCCATTTTCTTATTAGCCACCCCTTTATCTATAATATAGCCTCAAAGAGGGAATTGGGAGAAGTGTCTCAGTGCCTAAGAGAGAGCATTACTTTTGCAGAGAACTGAAATTCAACTCCTAGCATCCATGCCAAACAGTATATAACAGCCTGTTAACTCAGCTCTCGGGATTCTCAGCCCCTCCCAGGGTACCCGCATCCACATCCACATAGGCGCACACACACATACAATAAAAGTAAATGATAAATCTTTATAGCATATCCCCAACATTTTTTTTTTTAAAATTAACACATAGAATTTTAAGACCTTTCTTGAATCATCTCCTCACTGCCCAGTTTGGCTTAAGGAATACTTCTGTTCACTTTTTCAAAAGAGTAAAAATGATAGATTCTATAATTGCTTATAATACGTGGCACGGTGTAGTTCAAGCTCGTAATGATGGTTAACCCTTTAGACTCTGAGTCCTGGAACACAGGTTCAGTGACCATCCCCTAAGCAATGGTAAGATTGTTGTTGTGGCTACCACCCTGTCTGTACTATCACATTCCATTGCATACTGATTCTCACACCACCTCTTTTTTTTCCCTAAGCTAGTTCTTCACTGGATAGTAGATATTTAATTACTTATTCTGCCAGTTGGGTTTTGCCCAACTTGATGCATACTAGAGTGACTTGGGAAAGGGGAGAACATAATTAAGTTCTTGCCTCCATCAGATTGGCCTGTGTGCACGTCCATGTGGCTTCTTCTTGATTAATGATCACTGAGACTGAGGTCAGCCCACTGCGGGTGGTGCCATCCCCTGGCACGTATTCTGTTCTTGGGTTGTAAAGGAAAGCAATAGCTCTAAGTTATCTGCTTCAGATCTCTATTCAAAGTTCCTGCCTTGAGTTCTTACCTTGGCTTTCTTTGACAATGGCCTGAAATCTAGAAGCCAAATAAACCCTTTTCTCCTTAAGTTGCTCTTGGTCCATGCTTTCTGAGAGTAACAGAAAGTTAACCAGAACACTTGGATTCATTCTTCTCTAGCTTCTAAAATGAACAGGAAAGGTAGAGACAGAGATGCCAGAGCAAACTCACCAGGACAACTCACCAGTGCGGCCTATTCCGACAGAACATGCAAACATTGGCACAACAAAGGACAAGTCATGTTCATATTGGGAATTCACACAGAGAAGTCCTGTGAGCATAGAAAGCTAATATCTGAAAAATAAGCCAACTGAAGTACATTCTAGAAGATTTTCTGTGAATAGAGGCTCATATTGTAGTCCCATAATGAATGATTTCTCCTCTTTGTACTTTGAAATAAGGACTCTTCTCTGAAAGCCACAGTTGCTGATGTCAAACACTGTGTGTGTGTGTGTGTGTGTGTGTGTGTGTGTATGTGTATAAGCATATACTTGGATGCACATATGCAATGATCAGAGTGCTATCAAGTGCCTTCCTCAATTGTTCCCTACAATATTTTGTTTGAGACAGGTTCTCCCACTGATATCTGTTGCTCATCTAGAATGGCTAACTAGCAGGGGTCCGCCTGACTCCATCTTCCCAGTGCTACAATTTCATGCCTACACTAAGGCACCCAGCTTTTTACTCCACTTGTGCATCCACAGCCTTTTCCACCAAGGCACCTTCCCAGCCCTGCTTAAGACACTTTGAATCTGGCAAGCTGAATATGAGGCAAGTAGGATTAAGAAAGACTCTACCATTCCCAATCATCAAATGAAGATGTTAAGCTTATCTGAGAGCCAAGTACAATGGTACCCGGGAGACTGATGCAGGAGGATGACAAGGTCAAGGCTACATAGCAAGGGTTTGTCTAAAAGACTAAATAAATAAATAAATAAATAAATAAATAAATAAAGGTCAATGTATCTGGGCTTCAATTTCTTCATCTACAAAAACAGGAATAATTTCGCCAGGGTGTAATCCGGGACGACAGGGTCAAGTATATAAAACCACTTCTAGGATTAGGAGAACACAGCGAAGAACAGCATATGACCTCCCACTGCCCAGGATCTCTTCTTATTTCCCAGTGAGCTTAATGCTTGCCTGTCTGGTAGAGTTGGCTTCTTCCCAACTCAGGGATAATTTCAACTAAAAATGACTTTTTCTTGATGAAGCAGTCATCTGGAGGATCCCTTAACAGAGCTGAGAATTTTCCAATTAGACTTAACATCATGTTTCCATTTTGGTCTCATTTAGCAATGAATTTGTTTTGCCTATAGCAGCAATAAAGAAATTTTTGGTTTTTTTGGTATTTCTAACATCCAAGATTTCTTGTCATCAGGTAGATCTTTTAACTAATCGTTTTTTCTAGAGCAGATATGGGATGCTTTAGCTGGGTTTTTCCTTTCTATCCAGGGCCTTTCACTTTGTGGCGATTACACCTGCCTAGGGAGTTAACAGAGTTTGATAAAAAATAAAATGTATTCATTCCTTACCACACCGTCTCTGAATTAGATTTTCTGTCCTTACCCCACATGGAGTTAATCAAGTCCTAATGATGCTGCATTTGACTCAATCTCAGAAGCACTAACTCCTCAGTTCTAAACAATGCCTGACCTTGGTCTTGACTCTCAGGAATATAGCATTTCTTCAGTTACCGAAGCTAGCTGGAAATGGACAGAAAGAATAACCATTCTCCTTGTACAATGGCTTCTGTGTGTTGTCCTGCTCTCCATTTTTCTGCCTCCTCTCTCCTGCTTTTATGAATACAATGTCTTTTAACATCCCTCTCAGGGCAGTACAGGAGACCCCCATCCATCTCCAGAGCTCAGTGGTGGCAAGGCAGTCAAGCATCTCATTATGGCAGAGTGAAGCATTCTGGGAGAGTGGATGGAGAAGGCAGATTGCAGTAGGGAAGAGGGGGAAGGGGGAAAGAGGAGAGCAGGAGCTACAGGAAATATATGTTCACTTTGTTGGTAATGCTACACTATGGGGTAAAACTTCCTATACTATAAAGGCCTAGCATGCAAAATACTCAAAGCCCGTGACTCAGCAGATTCCAGCCTCACCTACATAGTTGAGGCTGCCTTAGACTCTTCACACCTCCAAACACATACTCTCCCCTAGTGGATGCTACCCACAACCTACTATGCGTGTCACACTGATGGGGCAAAAGCAAGGTATCTTACACACTCAAGAAAGTTCAGGGATTCCAAGCTTGGAATAGAACATTGAAACACTCACATGTAGTTCAAATGCTGACCCGATCGCAAACAACAGAGCTCTTAATATTTACCTACCTGAAAATAATCTCCTTCAACTAACCCAGATATTTCCCTATTACTTTATTTTCCTTAGAGCAATGTCCTTAGCACTCTGGAGAGTCACTGATAATTTTCTATCAAAGGTCTAAAACGCAGCCATAGCCATCACCCTCACCCTCCTCCACTAAGAATGCCTGGTTTGGACATTCATTCCAGCTGAAAGGCTTTGCCTTCCTGAAGTCCCAGGGATTCAGGCAACAGTTGGTGGTTACCTGTAGTCTTGTGAGGGTGGGATTAATTTCTTTCTCTTAGTTTTCCTAAGCATGGCTGGCAACTGCACCCATGCTCAAATATGAATTTTGTTGAGGAGCTGGTAGGTAAGTGAGGGCAGTAGCTTCAGGCCGAGGAGCTGCCTTCGGTGTGCAGATCCTGGGCACTGGGCTAGAGCAGTCCTGTTCTTTGGGACAGAAATGCCAAAAATAGGCTTTATTTCGTTCCATATTTTTCTTCCAACTCCAACTTGGCCTCAAGCCAGCGCTGCTTCTGAGGCCACCTTGTCCTCCCAAGCCCTGTGGCCTGTCCACAGCCCTTCTATATGTTTTTTCTGTCACCTGATGATGTCCTCTCCTCACTCCCCTGGCTCCAAGACCCCAAATCAACTTCTTACCCCTCCCCCAAAGGGGCCACAAGGGCTGCAGCTGGCCTGTCCCCATCCTGCAGTTAGTCATTTACCCTGAGTCCAGTCTTGAACTCCACACTGGCCCATGTGTTTTCTATCCCTTTGTCTCCACCACCTTTCCTGGCTCCGAAGCTCTAACAACACGCCCTCCATTTAACATTCCATAACTTCAGCTTTGCAAAACCTTCCAAGATACCACACGTAACAGATTTCAGCATAGAAATCTTACTAAACTTGATGTTGCCTTTGTGCCAGGTACTGTACTGAACCCCCATGTCAACTCACTCCTTCCAACCGTCCTAGTAGGTTCTTTTGCATAACGCTGTTTACAAATGAGGAGACTGAAAGGAAGCACACAGAGGTAAGGTAACTTGCCCAGAGTCACACAGCTCTTTAGTGTGGTGCTGGGAGAATCTAATCCAGCAGCCTCCACTCTGTTTTAACCGGCATGCTCTACCATTTTTTTTCTCTCCAATCTTTTAGCCAGGACTGCTTTATTCACCCTTAAAACTGTTGGAGCCCTTGAACATGGATGTGTCTGAGTCTATTCTTCCAGCCCTAGTAGCCAGGCACATTGAGCACAGTCCTCAGGTACAAACCCATTCTCCATCCCCATCAAGTGTTAATGAGAAGCACAGATCTTTGATCCAGGACAGCAGTCTTTCCTCTGGTCCTTGTTAAGCAGTGGAGCAGATCTAAAGCAGGATCTCATGTTGGGGAATCATAGAACAGGACCCAAAGCGGCACTGTGGTCTGGGGAGGGGGATGGGCAGAGCTGTGCTCCCTTCCCCCTATCTTCCCCCTTGTGAGCCTTCTGCCTTTCCCGGCTTCTTCTCCAGATACCCAGGGGTCCTGGTTGAACAGCTTGCCCAACATGATTTGTATTGCTGACCTATCCTTAGTCAGTGAAGGCAAGCCTCAGTGTTCCTTATCTGTGTTATAGCTTGAAGAGAATTACACTGAGCTTGAACAAAAGCCAAGAGGAAAGCCACAGAGAAGGAGCCTGGAGAAACGAAGCAAGAGCCAACAAGAGCCGGGCTGTGGTGGCGCACGCCTTTAATCCCAGCACTTGGGAGACAGAGGCAGGCGGATTTCTGAGTTCAAGGCCAGCCTGGTCTACAGAGTGAGTTCCAGGACAGCCAAGGCTGCACAGAGAAACCCTGTCTCGAAGGAAAAAAAAAAAAAAAAAAAAAAAAGACCCAGCAAGACCCAAGGTTATACAATCTTAACGATCCTAGGAAGCTTTTGGGTCTGATTGCACAAGTAGAGAGAGCATCTTGCAACTTAATGGCACAGATGGAGACACTTCTTTCTGCTGCCTTGGTCTCCCTGCCATCCTTTAGATCTGGAATCCCTCCCTACCCGCCAAACCCATGATTTAAAGAACAAGCCCTCAGTTAGGCATAAAGCTTAGGTCACAGAGAAAGGGGGAGCGGGAACAACGACCCACTTGGCATGGCCTGGAGTACCAAGAGTTGTGGTACTCCAATCTCCCCTTTGCCTCTTGGGTTCCCTGCAATGTGCTTCTTTCCCTGCCAGCTATGGGTTCCTGCCATAGTGTGCAGCCTTACTACAGGTCCAAAACAACAGTTACCCAGTCACCGACCTGAACCGTGGGGCCAGGAACCGAATAAACCTTTACTCGTCATTATCTCTAGTGTTTTGCTTTAGATTTGAAGGCTTCCACAACACAGACCTTGGAATCCGTCTACTTTAGCGCCAATCGGACTCCGCCCCCAGCAGAGAACAGACCTTCAGGGAACCAATCAGACTGTGCACTAAGGGAGCAATGGATGGATGTTGTGATCCATTTGCTCCCGTCAAAACTTGCCTTTCCAATGTCTCATTTCCTCAGACCCTTGTGGATGACAGGCTTGCTGTTCTTGGGAAAACTGAGTTGGGGGAAAAGAGAGACTGGGTAAGAAACTGAGGGGGGAACACCCCAACCTACTTTCTTCAGCCCCCAGCCCACGCCTCTTGTCCGTCTCCCCGTTCACTCACCTCCATGAAGCCTTGCTTGACCAAGGCTGCCCACTGTCATGGCTTTATCCACAGGTCTTCTCTAACACTGAAACCGAATTTTGCCTCAGAACCAAGACAAAGGGAATGGAACGATGGAGCTGAGGCACGTTAGAAGTGAGCTCTGAAAACTACCCCCACCGCAACCCCAGGCGCGCCCAGCAAAGACTGCAGAGGCATGGATGGGGGACAACAACAGTTCCTGCTTAGCACATCCCCTCCTCTACTCGGAGGGACATCCTCTTTTTGCACCCCAATATTTACCAAAGTCTTGATGAAGCCTGCCAGTCAGGAAGCTCCACCCCCAAATCCAGGGAGCATGTGACCTCAGCTGGTCCAATCAACTCCCTTCCCTGGAATTTTAAACCAGTAAAGGCAAAACAGAGGCCCTGCCTGTAGACTCACAGTAGCCAGAGACCAGAGCTCCCACTGAAAGGTTATGGGCCTAAGAATCCATCACAAGCTGTCCCACATAGGCCTGGGAATGAGCAAGCAGTCTGTTAAGACATCCTGAGAACTAGCAAGTCAAGAAGACATAAACTACATGTCTGGGCAGATATGGTTTAAGGTCAGATGCTCTGTTGACTCAGATTAATACCAACTTTAAGAATTTTCCACTCTGTTCTGTAGGTAATAGTAATATTTGAACTAGCCAATCATGTATGGCCACACTGATCCCTTTGTTCCCCCAGACCTTTTCCCTATATAAACCCCTAACTTTCAAGCCTCGTGGTCGGCTCCACTATCTCCTGCGTGAGATAGCTGTGGTGCTGAACCCGAGCACCCCAAAATTAAAAACTACCTCTTGTAATTACATCAAGACGGTCTCTCGTGATTCCTTGGGTGCACGTCCTCCCAAGATTTGAGTGGGGGTCTCCCCATGGGGGTCTTTCACCACCTCATGGAAAAGGCAGTACTGGGGAAGCAGGTGACAGAAACATTCGTTTACTCCGCAGCCATTCAGTCATTCATTCTCGAAACAGCCATTGTTTATCAAGGGTTTCTAATGTGTCAGTGCACTCAGCTCTAGAAACGACAAAGAGCCACAGCTGCTCCCTTTATGGGGCTTCTGAGTTTATGAGGAGACCTTCCTTAATTAGACGTCCCATAACTAGCAAAATAAAGCTGCCATCTTAGCAGGCACTACAAAGGGCAGTTTTTTAGAGCGTGTATAACCAAAACTGTGGCTCAGCTTCTGGGAACAACTGTACAGTTTGGGCACTGTGCAAAGCTAAACCCACGTGGACTGAGCTCACCAAGCCATGAGCCCCGCTCTGAAGCCATGTTCATCTCCAGGGAAGGTCAGCTGAGACTCCAGGCATGATCCAGTGCGGAAGAAAAGTGGTGATAGAAGATAACTCCACGATGGCTAACTCAGAAGTCAATATGTTGAGAATCATCCAGAAACTATGCCACCTCCGGACAAACCTTTCAGGGATTATCTTGATGAGATGCATTGAAAGGAGAAGACCCATCCACTGTGGGTGGTACTGAAAGACCCGAACCCAGAGACCCTTCCCCGAAATGCGCGCTTAAACAAGGCTGGAAAATTACCAAGAGTTCCCCAGGCCAGTTTGGGGCCAAACAAGATCTTTGTGGTCTGACACCTGGGTGAAATGTTTCAAAAACACCATCTGTCAAGATCAACAAGAACAATGAGATTGCCTCGAGACAATGGGACAGCCCCGAGATCCTCCTTCCCAGAACTCAAGAACAATGGGACTGCTCCGAGATCTCAAGAACAATGGGACTGCCCCGACAGAACTCAGGTTGAACCCCGAGTCACCCTGGCCTAATTTACATCACCCAATCAGAGACCTGTAACCATGCATCTGCTTCTGTATGCCTGCTTCCGGCTCATGCACCCTATAAAAGCCCCGCACCTGAGTACATCGGCACACCACTCTCCTGAGAGCAGATGCCCGGGTACCCGAAGCCCTAAATAAAAGCCTCTTTGCTCTTGCATCCGAACGCCTGGTCTCGTCGTCCTTCAGTGCACGGCCTCGGCCTGATAGAGGCCCGAATCTGGGTCTCTTCAGTACCTTTCCCTGTACTCAGATCCTAGACTACTTAAAAAGAATAAATGACCTACAGAGATGGCCCCGGGGCTAAAGGTGGTAGCAGCACCAGCACTCAGAAGGCAGAAGGCGAGCCTCTCTCTGAGTTTGAGGCCAAACTGGTCTACATAGTGAGCAGCCAAGACTATACAAAAAAAGGGATCCAACACCTTCCTCTGCATCCTCAGGCACCTGGCATGCTTGTGGTACACATACATACACAGAGACAAAACAACCATACAATTAAAATAAGTTTAAAAAAAGTTTTTAAAGCGTATGCTGAGCTAAGATACGCTTCCATGGCTCTGTTCTCCCTGACTGTGGGCACACTGTGACCAGCTGCCTCGAGATCCTGCCATCTTGACTCTCCACCATGAAGTACCCTCCAATATGAATAGTAAACCCTTCCTTTCTTAGGATGCTGTCTTCAAGGTATTTTAATAGTTTCTTTTTTAAGATTTATTTATTTTATGTGTATGAGTACACTGTCACTTTCTTCAGATGCACCAAAAGAGGAAGGATATCGCATCCCAATATAGATGGTTGTGAGCCACCATGTGGTTGCTGAGAATTGAACTCAGGACCTTTGGAAGAGCAGTCAGTGCTCTTAACCGCTGAACCATCTCTCCAGCCCCTCTTCCAGGTATTTTTGTCACAACAGCAAGAAAGCAAATAATACACCCCCTGAGGAGATGACTAGAGTCACATATATCAGGACCAATAATAGATGAGGCTAATTAGAAAGAAGAGCATTCCAAGCACAGAGAACAAACTACACAGCAGCCTTGCCTGGAGAGAGCTCTCTAGTCTCTGGACCCATTCACCCTTAGCCTGGCCCCTGCCCTTCCAAAATGCCTCTCTTTGGTTCAAATTAGGTCTCTGTCACAACCAAGGTCTCAAGAGGCAAAGCTTGTCTGGCTTGCCCCTCTGATCTAGCCAGCCCTCATGTTCTCTGCCAGGCTTACCTTCTCATGAAGTTTCCATGGAAACATCTGCTCCATGTGGCCACCTGAACCTCAGCACAAAACCTCAATCTTTGATGACTTAATACCGTCTCTAGCAGAGAGTAGAAACTCAGTCAACATTTCCTGAATCACAAGAAGGATTCACTTGTGGACATTTTGTCTTAGGTACCAGGGACAGAGGCACTCTCTTCATCTGCAGGAACTTAAAGCACAGACTCATAATTGTTTACGAACTCAGGTAAAGCTGGTTTCCTAACTTGGAAACAGAAAAGAATTTTAAGATGAGTGTATTAGTCAGGGTTCTTTAGAGTCACAGAACTTATGGAATGTCTCTGTATATTAAAGGAAATTATTGGAAGGACTTACATTCTATAGGCCAATTAACCCAACAATGGGCAACTGTGAATGAGAAGTCCAAGAGTCTAGTAGTTACTCAGTCCCACGAGGCTAGGTGTTTCAGCTGGTTTTCTGTATAAGCTGGAATCCTGAAGAAGTAGGCTCCTACTTGCTGGCAAGTAAGTGCAAGCAGATGAAGAAGAATGAGTCTTCCTTCTCCTATAGGTCTCCAGCAGAAAGTATGGCCCAGATTAAAGGTCTGGACCAAAACTGCTCTGTCTCAGGCTGGCGTTGAACTCAGAGGTCTGCTTGCCTCTATCTGCTGGGACTAAAGGCCTTCTTGCTGTGGCTTCCAATGGCAGAAAAGAATGAAAAGTACAAAAAGGTACAAACACCATGTGGAAAGCAGAAGGACAAAGAAGACATGGCAAGTTCCTTCAAGCCTTTCATAAGGCATAATTCACACATATGGACTCTGCCGCTCATGATGTGACTACCCCTTTTAGGCCCTACCTCCCCAGTGTTGTCATGAAGGACAGGGCTATCATGTGTGACTTTGGGCAGGACAGATACCTTGAATCCATATCTGCTTAAATAGGGACAATAACCTCATCTTGACAAAAATAGATAACACACTCATGATGTCTGGCTCCCCACTCATCAACAAATAAGATAGATATCCATCGGAACATGAAAATGTTTCCAAGGGACCAGGGATTAGGAAAAAGCTTGCTGCAAAAATTTGAAAGACCAAGTTTCACAAATAACAAGATAGAAAGCTCCTGAAGAATAACACTGCAGGTTCACTTCTAGCTCCATGTCCATACAAGGAAAAGGTATTCAACATCCTATTTTTTTACGAAAGTGTAATTGCAAACCACAGTGAGATGCTATTTCATGCCTGCTATGCTGGCCAATATTGAAAATCTTGTCTAACAGGTGGGAGGATGGCAAATATTGGGAAAACTGATACCTATGAACTAGTGGAAATGTAAGAACTACAGCAGATTTGCACAACAGTTGGTAGTTTCTCAAGGGTTGACCATGGAGACTCCTCATAACACACCCATTCTTCTTGGGTACATATTCAAGAATCACAAAAACATAGGTCCACTTAAGAACATGTTCCTGGAAACATTGTTTACCCACTAACTAATTAATGAATGAATAAAGTGTAACAAACAGCAAACACAATGGAGTGCTATTTAGTGATAAGAAGGAAGTGTTCATGTTTATTGAAACATGAACCTTGAAAAGTCGATGCTAACTCAAAGAGGCTACATCTTGCATAGTTCCAGTTTTGATAAATCGTCCAGAATAGGGAATCTATATAGATAGAACAATTACTTGATTCCTATGAGGAAAGAGAGAAAAGGTAGTGACCACTAGTAAGAATGAAATAATTATAGCTATAAAATATTTTAAAAACCATAGTGCCCCTGGTTGAACAAAGGCCTGGCATCTAGATTATCTAAAGAACTCTCATACCAGGCTTGTAATAAGGTTCCTGGGGAGAAGCACAAGTCCAAGGCCAGCCTTGACAACTTAGTAAGCTCAAAATTAAAAGGAGAGAGAAGGAATGTACTCAGTGCTTCAATTCCAGTAATACAGAGAGAGAGAAAGAGAGAGAGAGAGAGAGAGAAAGAGAGAGAGAGAGCTTTTACAACATAACAAAAAAACACCCACAAATTTTTAAATGGACAAGAGCTTCAAGTAAACATTCCCCAGATGATAAATACACATCCCCAATGGCAAAGGAAACCCTGGCCACTACCTGTTAGGTAAAAACAAGACCAGACCACAGGGAACTATACACTCCCTGGAGTATGGTTGTAATTAAAAGCTAATAAATAGCACTTGTCAGTGATGGTGTGGGCAAATTTAAACCTTTATCTATTTCTGATTCAGCATAAAATGTTTCTGCCAGTCTGGGAAATAATTTGGCCGTTCCTTGAAAAAATTTTATACCTAGAATTACCTATGAATAGAATGACCTAGCAATTCTAAACAATGCACAGTTCAAAATAGCCAAAAGTCACAAATGTTTTCCTATGGATGAATACAATAAATCGTTTATCCATAGCAGGCCATCACTATCCATGAAGGAGAATGAAGTGTGCTAAGATAGGGGAGCTCTGAAACACTCCAATAAGTGAAAGAAGCCAGGCAAGTCACACACGATATGAGTGGCCTCTCAAAAGACATTCAGAACAGGAAACCCACTCACATACCACACCTGGTTTAACAACCGGGCCTATAATCAGGCTTTTGGGGAGGCCGAGGCAGAAGAAACACAAGTCCAAGGCCAGCCTTGACAACTTAGTAAGCTCAAAATTGAAAGGAGAAAGAGAGAAAGTCCATGGTGACTGGCAAGAATTCCAGAAGGAGCTGCTCAGTGGCAAGGTTTTTTCATCATGGTGCGGAAATGTTTTTGAGCTAGAAGTTGGTAGTAATTGTGTAATCTCAGGGAAAAACCTAATGTTTGCTTTTAAAACAGTTTAGTGTTATGTGAATTTCACCTCAATAAAAATACTTAATAAAGCAGTCCAATTTAGGTATGCTATTACAGATAAAAATAACACACTGACAACATTCACTGTGACCAGACACTGCAAGCCAAAGTGACTTCGTATAATGATATTGCTTCAGTTTCTCTTTGCCTTAACTTTCACCTTTCCCCTCACGTGCTCACTTGTGTGTTCCACGTGCAGGTACATGGATGGCTAAGGGGTCATGCAGCTAAGATATGCAATTCATTCTGATTTCTCCCCTATCGGCCAGCATCTTCAGACACATCAGAAGAGGGCATTGGATCCCATCACAGATGGTTGTGAGGCACCATATTGCCACGCACACTCGTCTACTCCAGTCACATCCAAAATATCGGGGATAAAATCCTGATAAAGGATA
>NW_022196905.1:66277866-66283264 GCF_008632895.1 Mastomys coucha | reverse complement strand
GATAGCCTCAGAGGTACCTCAACTGTTGAGCTGCCAGATTTTTTATTTCTCTTTTGTAATGATTGTAATGATTGTAAAAGCCTCGTGTTATTTTTAAAGAAATACACTCAGATTTTACACCACTGTGCAGTCTGTTTGTCAAAAGCCGAATCCCGTGCCCACCTGGCCAGAACCCATCGTCCCGCGGAACAAGGGACACCCCGCAAGAAATCCCGGTCCGCGGCACCATATGGTTGCTGGGAATTGAACTCAGGACTTCTCGGAGAGCAGCCAGTGCTCTTCACCGCTGAACCATTGTTCCAGCTTGAGATATCACTCTTAGATTACCTGGGTAATCTAAGTGGTAAAAGACAGCTCTGAAGCCTTAGCTTTTGCCTCATATTAACATTAAAAGTCCTATTTTTTTTAAAGAATAGATTTTTTAAAATTTTTTAAGATTTATTTATTTATTATATGTAAGTACATTGTAGCTGTCTTCAGACACACCACAAGGGGGCATCTGATCTCATTACAGATGGTTGTGAGCCACAATGTAGTTGCTGGGATTTTCTCAGGATCTTTAGAAGATCAGTGAGTGCTCTTATATCCTGGAACTAACTCTGTAGACCAGCATGGCTTTGAACTCAAAGATCTGCCTGCCTCTGCCTCAAGTGCTGGGATTGAAGATGTGTGCCACATCTGTCCGGCAACACCGAAAGGTAATCGCCATACAACTATGCTGGCATTCTTATTCCTCAACAGCAAAATCTCTAGCCCACCAGCCCTCTATGCCTATTAAATCAAACTTTATGGGGATAGCCTTAGGAATCCACGCTGTACGCCGCTTGCCTGTATAGGCATGTGAGAGCATTTGTTCTTTTTCTCTTTAATAACTAATTTAAGTCTATCGTGTACCTACACACTGTGTTACATGCTGCTGCGATGAGAACACAGTAGAAACTGTAATTTGTAAACGAGGTTTGCAAAACAGACAAATCCCATGAGGCTTCCATGTACAGCACAGACTGCTGTAATTTTAATTGCAGCTCATTTGAGCCCATCTATCCTAAAATAAAACCTTCTTGAACTGGGGAATGTAGCTCAGTTGGTAGAGTGACCAAGAGTGCTTGGCTAGCACACATGAGGCCCTGAGTTTGATTCCCAGTGCCCTATTTACCAGACACGGTGATATATACTTTGAAGGACAGAAATATAAAGTCATAAGGAAGCTACATGTAGAAGTTCCAGTCTAGTCTGGATAGAGATTGTATACAAAAACAAAACAAAGAAACAAAAAAATTCCTAACATTAAGTCTATATTTGCTTAAAAAGTTAAAAAAAATGTAAAAAACAATTAATCAATCTTTGTCCTCAAGCTATCCTGTCTCTGAAAGTCCAAAGCCCACAAAGCCCCCTTCTCTAGCTTCCTCCTTGGTGTACTACAGAGAGGCTATTCTGTCAAGGTCAGAGTTCTCTTTAGTAAGAGTTTTATCAAGTCAGTCATACACATGGCAGGCTTCCCTGCTCTCCTTTCTGTGGGGTACCAACATAAAACAGTTATTTCCTCCATGAATTAATATTTACCCAACTTGCTATTATTTTGTGTTCTGTTATGCCTGATGCTATGCCGAGAATCTAAATGTGTTATTTTTGTGAATATTTTCCTCTTGAGACACATCAGTCAGGATGCAATCATGGGCTACTTGAGTATAGAAATAGCTATTTCAGGCATTAAAGGTGCTGAAGTAATAACTCACAGACCTCGAATCTTAAGCCACCTGACGTCTGTCTGCATTCTGTGTGACAGGAAGAGCTAGCACTTGTGAGAAGTCCCCAGGGCATCTGTCCCTCAGTGGAGATTTTGTCTCCTGCCACGGCCGAGTCTGTCGAAGGTCCCTCAACCTGCAGGAGAAAACGGGGCACCCTAATCAGGTGGTCAAGGAGTCGGCAATTGAAAAAATGGCAGACACAACACAAGGAAGTGCAGGATCTGAATGTATATTCTTAAAATTAGGCATCAGACCTTTATGGTCATTACAAATAAAAAAGAAAAGTCAGGTGGTGATGGGTCTAAAGCAGCAGCTGCCTCTTCTAGACGGGCGCGCTGACACCCCTACCCCCACCCCCACCCCCACCCCTGGCCCAGAGCGTTTGGGCACGCAAGGCCCGGCTGAGCAGGGGCTGGAGAGGGGGAGGTTACAGACCACATGAGGCTCAAATACCTAGTAGTAAACCTTCTCTCTTGAAGCACAGCATTCCCCCTCCCCCCCTCCAACACACACACCAGGCTCAAGGTCCTGCCCATCCTTAGTAAACACCCACTAGGCTAATCTTCTGGGCTAGCAGAGATATGCCCCAAGGGTCCCATTCTTCTAATCCCTGGGAGTGACTCAGCTGCTGAGACTGAAAAATGAGGATTTTAGTTGACCTTGCCCTTAGATTATCGACTTCTATTCAGTAAACTTCAATGCTCGACCCCCCTCATTATCTCCCTAACAATGCCAGAGGCAATTAGTCTGAACGAGTAACATTGCCTATGAAATTCTAACCAAGGGTTTGGCTAAGAAGTTGGAAACTTGATGGTCAGAGAGCAACGTCTAATTTTGTTTAGCTATTAGTAAATCATGTCTTGGTGGGCACCTAGCACACGAGACCTTCCATCGACTAATGCAAGGACAAATCTGGGCCACCTTCAAGTTAGACTCACCAACAAATAAATTCCAGGAGGCTATCTTCTTTTGAAGCTGTATGCCTCAGATCCGAAGTCAAGCCTTCAAGCCTGACACGAGGATTTCACTGGAGTGGGCGTGGCAGTCTCCTCCATGCTGTCCAGGATCAGAAAGCATCTTTCCCCTGTTATTATTGTTAAGATGTATGTGTCTGGGTGAGTATATGGCACGTGTGCAGGTGACCAGGGAGGCCAGAAGAGTACTGGAATCAGATTCCTGACAGTTGTGAGTCAGCAGATGTGGCTACTTGGAACCCAAATGGGATCTTCTGGAGGGACAGCCAGAGCTCTTACACGGAGCCACCTCTCCAGGCTCATTTTCTCTGCTCTCCCTTCTTCTCTACTCTCGTTATTTTCTTTTACCCTAAGGTGGAAACTTCTGAGCCATCCACTGTTTATCTCAGCTGTTCTCCTGCACTGGTTTTGTTTCACTGTTACTAACTTCTAGGCAAGAGTCTAGGTTTGCTCTTCAAACACATCAGTGAAATTGTCCACTACAAGCAGTATTCAAGCAACACATTTTTGAAGCATTTCCACTTGGTTTAATGAACGTACTGTCTTCTCGGGTTTCCAAAGTCAGCGGTCTATCATGATGACTTATTATACTAGATGTTCAATAACACTTCCCACCCTGTCTCGATGCCTCCCAATTCGCATGTTGAAATCCTAACCCCAAATATGATGGTCTCAAGAAGCAGAGTGTGTGATAGCTGATTATGGTCAGCCTTTATTTATCTCATGGGTGGAATCAATGTCTTTGTAAAAGAGATCTCAAGAGCACCTTGCTCGTTCTACCACGTGAAAGCGCAGCCAGGGGGCAACACCCATGAGCCAGGAAGTCAGCCCTTACCAGATTCTAAGTATACTGGTGCCTGGATCATGGACTTCTGGCCTCTAGAACAGTGAGAAATCAATTTTAGTTGCTTGTAGGCTACCAGTCTATGCTGCTTTGCTATGGCAGTCCAATCAAACTAACACAAAACCCTCAACCCCAATGTAATGGTGTTAGGGCCTTTGAATGGGAATTAAATGTATATGAAGTCATGGTGTTGGCTCCCATAATGAGAGTAATATCCCTATAGGAAGAGAGACTGCATGGCTCTCTCAAACAAGGACATAATGAGAAGGTAGCCAGTTGCAAGCCAGAAAGCAGATGCTTAACAGTGATAGGCCAATATTTTGATCTTGGTCTTTCTACAATACAGTGCTGTAGAAAATATATGTCTGTTGTTTAAGCCACTCAGCCTGAAAAAAACTTCTCTGTTGTTACATGGGAGTTAAAGACACTGTGGGTAGTTTGAACAGGTATAGCCCTCCTAGACTTGTGTGTTTGAATGCTTGGCCCATAGGAAGTAGCACTATTAGGAGGTATGGTCTTGTTGAAGAAAGTGTGTCACTATGGAGTCAGGCTTTGAGGTCTCATATATGTTCAAGCCACGCCCAATGAGACAATTCTGCCTGCAGATCCAGATGTAGAACTCTCAGCTCCTTCTCCATGTCTGCCTGCATGCCACGCTTCCCACCATGATGACAATGGACTCAATCTCTGAAACTGTAAGCCAGCCCCAATTAAATGTTGTTCTTTATACGAGTTGTCATGGTCATGGTGTCTCTTCACAGCAATAGAATGCTAACTAAGGCCTTATTGTGTTCCACTGGAGTCATTCTCAATATGTACTGCAGGCCAAAGCCAGGCTCACCGGGTCTAAACCTACCTACCCCTTTCTTCAGCACCTCACTTGGAGGTGGTTCTCCAGACCAGTAACTGTGTTCTTGGCATCAAAAGCAACAAAACTAGAAATCACATAGAAAAGTAAATCCTCTGCTTCAGCCTTCCTCATTCTCCTCACAGATTGTCTTGAATTCCTTGCCTATTCCAATCTTGTCATGTGTATACCAAGACCTACCACACCCTTGTGATTTTTCTTTTAAAGATTTCTTTTTATTTTCTGGGCATGGCTTTTCCCCTATAGGTATGGAAGTGCACCACGTGTGTGCCTGCCTGCTGTCTCCAGAGGTCAGAATTGGACATAGGATCTCTTGGAACTAGAGTTTATGAATGGTCATGAGCCATTGTGTAAATGTTAGGATCTGAACCCAGGTTCTCTGTTGGGTGCTCTGCTCCAGGCAGTGGGGGAATAAAGGGCGTGAGAGGAAGACTTGAGTCCCGCCAGAGCTCGGGAGACTGGCAGGACCCTACAGAATCGCTGTGGTATGGGTGGGACAGATGTCAAGCTGTGTTAGGCTACAGAACCCCTCTCTGCTGCCCGCACTCTCTCCACACCGCCAGGTGTGTGTCTGGCTGTGGGAAGCCACTGGATCCCAGTCCAAGGGGGTAGGGAGGGAGCAGTCCCGTAGGTTCTCAGTCTCAGACATTCCAGATACTGCTGGATATCTCAGAAGAGCTGAGAACGAGGTGGGGGTCCCGGGGGCATCTCAGTCAGCCCCGGGGCCAAAGAGAGAAAGGGGCAGGGAAAAGGGGAGTGCTAGGTTGTTCACGAGAGGGTGAGAGTCCTTGGTCTGATCTGGCGTCTGGAAACACTGGGAACCTTTCCTGTGGGAGGTTAGATGCAGCTCTTTAGGGGAAGGCCTAATCCATTGTTCCAGCACGGGGAGTCTAGATGAAAGGAGGAGTCCAAGGTCTTAAGGTGTTTATTGTAGGAAAGAGAGAGGAGAGAGAGAGAGAGAGAG
>NW_022196905.1:66263698-66277856 GCF_008632895.1 Mastomys coucha | reverse complement strand
GACAGAGAGACAGAGAGAGAGAGACAGAGAGAAGAAAAGTAGAGGCCGGAGGCCATGGCCACGTGGAGAGAGGGGGAAGGGAAGGAAAGGAGAGGAAGCAAGAGATGGGAGTAAGAGATGGGAGTAAGGGCAAGAGCTTAAGAGTAAGAGAGAGAGGAGGGGGCAAACAGCCCCTTTTATGGTGGGCTGGGCTATCTTTCTGTTCCCAGGTAACTGTAGGGCAGGGCATACCTGGCTGTGGTCAGTTGACTAGGGGTGGAGTCCAGCCAGAATACAGGGAGCTTGGGGCATTGTCTAGCCACAGGATAATGGAGTGAGAGCTCTAGGTGTCAGGCGTCTGGGGGGAGGGCATAGCTTACTGTCTGTCCCTTGTAGAATTTTCTACTGGGTCTTCGGAGTAAGCCTCGCTCAACCAGAACACAGACTACCTTTCACTGTCCAACAGTTCTTTGCAAGAGCAGCAGATGTTCTTAACAACTGAACCATCTCTACAGTTTCCTCTAAGATTTTTATTTTTTAATTTTTTTTTGGTTTTTTTGAGACAGGGTTTCTCTGTGTAGCCCTGGCTGTCCTGGAACTCACTCTGTAGACCAGGTTGGTCTTGAACTCAGAAATCTGCCTGCCTCTGCCTTCCAAGTGCTGGAATTAAAGGCGTGCACCACCACTGCCGGGCAAGATTTTTTATTATACATCTTCTGCAATCCAGAGACCAAAGAGATCATCTCTTCAAGGAGCCCTGTCTGCCATGTTTCTCACCATAGTGGGCTCCCATGGTGCAGATGCCATCTTTTGTGCCCCTCCTACTCCTGTGGGATCTCTTTCCCTGCCCCTCTTCTGTGGCTCTGGTATTATTTTCTCCTTCTGAGGGTAGTGCACCACAATGTTTGAGTCATGGGGAGAAATGCGACTGGAGAAACAAAGGACATTACAGGATTATTGAAAACCAAGAATCTCTCTGTCTGTGTATGTGTGTGAACATGTAAAGTGCATGTAGGTGCACATGTATGCATGCTTGTAGAAGCTAGAGACAGATTTGGGTGTCTTCTTCAATTGATCCCCGTCTGTACTGGCTGGTTTTGTGTGTCATCTTGACACAAGCTGGAGTTATCACAGAGAAACGAGCTTCAAGTGAGGAAATGCCTCCATGAGATCCAACCATAAGGCATTTTCTCCATTGGTGATCAAGGGTGGGAGGGCCCATTTTGGATGGTGTCATCCCTGGGCTGGTAGTCTTGGGTTCTATAAGAAAGCAAGATGAACAAGTCAGGGGAAGCCAGCCAGTAAGTAACATCCCTCCATGGCTTCTGCATCAGCTCCTGCTTCCTGACCTGCTTGAGTTCCAGTCCTGACTTCCTCTGGTGATGAACAGCAATGTGGAAGTGTAAGCTGAATAAACTCTTCCCCAACTTGCTGCTTGGTCATGATGTTTGTGCAGGAATAGAAACCCTGACTAAGACACCATCTTATCTTTTGAGGCAGACTCTCTTACTGAATACAGGCTGGTTGGACAATGAGCTCCAGGGATATCCATGTTTGCACCTCCATAGTGCTAGGATTTAGGCATGTTTTTCTGGCCCTGGCTTTTACATGGTGTCTTAGTCAGGGTTTCTATTCCTGCACAAACATCATGACCATGAAAGCAAGTTGGGGAGGAAAGGGTTTATTCAGCTTACTTTCACATAGCTGTTGATCACCAGAGGAAGTCAGGACTGGAACTCAAGCAGGTCAGGAAGCAGAAGCTGATGCAGAGGCCATGGAGGGATGTTCTTTACTGGCTTGCTTCTCCTGGCTTGCTCAGCCTGCTCTCTTATAGAGCCCGAGACCTCCAGCCCAGGGATGGCACCACCCACAAGGGGCCCTACCCACTTGATCACTAATTGAGAAAATTCCCCACAGCTGGACCTCATGGAGGCACTTCCCCAACTGAAGCTCCCTTCTGTGATAACTCCAGCCTGTGTCAAGTTGACACACAAAACCAGCCAGTACACATGGTTACTGGATATCTAAGCTCAGTCTTCATTATTGCCCAACAAGCACTTTACCAAACAAACTACCTTTCCAGCCCCTGAAAACTGAGCAATCTTAAGCCAAAATAATCCTTCTGAGCTTTCTGGAAGGACGTTGTCTGGAAGACACGCATTGTTGCCTTTTATATCGTGGTAGTGAGAACTCAGCTCATGGCCGTGCCTAGCTGTAAGAGATGATGGGAAATGTAGTCTGTTGTAGTCTTTTCTCTGTGTGTCCATGTATATTAGTCGGGGTTCTGTATAACAGAACTTATAGAGTGGACCTTTCTACATATAGAAAGGGGAATTATTAGAATAACTTATAGGCTATGGTCTAGCGAATCCAATAATGGCTGGCTATGAACAGAAAGTCCAAGAATTCAATAGTTGCTCAGTCCATGAGACTGGATGTCTCAGCTGGTCTCCAGTATCTGCTGGAATCAGAAGTAGGCTCTAGTGCCAGTGAAGAAATAGACTTGTGAGCAAGGTGAGGACAAACAGACAAAGAGCAAAGGCTTCCTTTTTCCTTGTTCTTATATAGGTTTCCAGCAGAAGGTGTGGCCAAGATTAAATGTCTCCAGCCCAGAGGTATCTTCCTTTCTCAAATATCTGGATTAGAGTGGAACTTTCGTATTTAAGCAAAGGTCCCTCACAGGTGTGCCCTCCATTTTTTGGATTTTAGTTCATTCCAGATGCAGTCAAGTTGACAACCAAGAAGAGCCATCACACCCTATTTCCAGATAAAACTAGAAGGTTCTTACACAAGACAGAGAGGAACAAAAGAATCACAGAACGAGTTGATTCTCTGGAAATCTATCACTGATAAAGTGTTCAGGCATACTAACTATTATAGAAACAAACAAATTCAAGGCCATCCAAGTTCACCCTTATTCTCTTTTCCTTGCATTCTGCTTAAGTTTTCAAAGAGATGGTATTGAGTTAAGCAAATCTTATCTATGCTTCAATCTGTGGAGAACTGCTGTTAGTCTTACAGATGATTATCTTATAGTCCTGTCTAACTCTGTTAGTTTTTTCAAAACTGAATAGGTTAGTGAGAAAGTGTCATGTGTTTATCTTAATGGCAATCATCTTGACTCTTAAGAGAAAAGAAAATCTGAAGATATCCTATACAGGATGAGTTCTAAACGGTTTATCAGTTCTAAAATATTCACAGTTAAGGGCAGATAAATTCTTTCTGTGTGCAACCCCTTGCAGTGTGTGCAGCTTACTTGGAAAGACTGATAACAATGAGGAGCTGGAGACCCATTTCCTACCTAGAGAATCGTAATCTCTGTGGGTGAAGAGGAGCCACCCCCCTCCCCCTGGTGTTTCTCTTATATGGCTGGGGGTCTTTAGTAAGAAACTTCGTTCAAACTTGCCAATATCATACTTGAGCTGGCCCAGCTGTATCCAGCTGTGAAGATGAAGCATTCCTGGCAGGAGTCTGGATTTGTCCTCCAGGGTCAACATCCCTACATCTTCACTGGTTGTTCCTTGGAACCGCATGATGTTGAACTGCTGCAGTGGGCAGCAGCTGGATTTACTGATGCTTCGTGTGGCTTGCCATTTCAGGAGGAAATTACATGTGACTTTCAAATATGTGTGAACAACCTTGTTAACTGCAGTCCCCAACCACCTTTAGATGTCAAGGCTTCTGAGCAAATAATAAATGTATCAGGTTTTGGTTTCCTTACATGGAATATTCCAATGACCTTGAGGACAGCCGGGGAATATAAACTACCTCTGCTATGGGGTCCCCAGCTTACCCAGGAAGAGAAAAGCTGAGCATCTGCCTCGTGCTCAGGCTCACCCGGTGCTTTGAGTGCCCACTAGCTCACTTACTTCTCAGGATAGCAGTGGCAGGGTAACCTCTCACAGTAGGGAGTGGAGGAAGCCCTGAGAGAAGGAAGTCCTGGATGAACGCGTGCTGTCCTGTGGACTCTAGCTCCGGACTCATGAAAAGACACCAAAGCCTTTACCCTGGGTGGGAGGCTCAGAGGGATGGCAAAGCCATCTGTGGGCCCAAGTGCAGATGTTGATAATATATAGAGAAAATGTCCACCATAGCTTTCTCCCTGCTTATTTTTATGACCTGAAGGTTGTTCCCCTATAGAGACAACTCCTAAACCTTGATGTAGTTGTAGACTGTGACTCTGCCTCTTGTTCTGCTCAGCTGAATATAATAAACACACTGAGCTCCCAGGATTCTGTGGCTTCTCCAGCAGAGAGCCCAGTTCACTCTGCTCCAGCTCCTCTGTATGCCTGTCCTGGTCTCTTCTTCATTCCCTCAATGCCACAGCCGGGTTAAGTCCCTGGATTCCTTCGAGAAGTTGGCATCTACTACATTATGCTTTTCTCCAGAGGAGTAAAGTAATTCACCTACGTTCACCCAGGTAGTAATAGACTCAAAATGACACCCACACACACACCCCAGGGCTACCTGTCGAGATTAAGAGGTAAGAGAATGTGTAGCTGTCACTATAGCATCATCTTCAGATGTGATAGTTTCAGACTAACAGTAAGCTCTCCAGTATACCTCAGATGTGTGTACTTATTTATATGCATACTATATATACTGGAAACTCATTTGCTCTGCAAACTGTCGCAGCTACCAGAATGACATGCAGTTGGAAGCACAGATCTCCCAGAATTTCCAACCTGCAGTAGGACTGAGATGAGACCCAAGAATTTGCATTTTTAACAGGAAATACTAACTCTGCCTGTGAGGATCTCCTTGGAGGCATCACTGTAAATATAACCTAAAAGTAGACATTCAGAACATTGGGACACCGTGACATACAATGAGGAGATGATTCCGTTGGTTCAGTGCTTGCCAGGCAGGCATGAGAACTTGATGAGCTTGATGCCGAGCATTCATGTAAGAAAGTTGCACACATTCCTATAATCCAAGTGCTGGGAAGGTGGAGGCAGTTTAGGGATTTGCTAAGGAGTCAGTGTAGCTGAATCGGTGAGCTCCGGGTTCAATGAGAGAATCTGTCTCAACAACTAAGGTGGAGCAGAGATGGCCCTGCCCAACAGCAACAGGAGGGGAGGCCCTTGGTTCCAGGAGGCTTGATGCCCCGAGTAGGGGGATGCTGGAGCAGTGGGGTGGGAGAATTCGAGTGGGTGGAGGAGCACCCTCAAAGAGGCAAAAGGGAGGGGGGAGGGCAGATGTGGGATGAGGGTGGCAGAGGGGTAACTGGAAAATGGGATATCATTTGAGATGTAAATGAATGGAATGAGTAATAATAAAAGAAAAAATAAAATATATTTTTGATAGTAAATGCATAAAATCCAAAAAAAAAAAAAAAAAAAAAAAAAAAAACCCAAAAACCTACGGTGGAAAGCAATGGAGGATGACACCTGATATACAGACCCCTGGACATACACACACAAGATGATTTCTCTCTCTCCCTCTTTCCTCTCTCCTCTCCCTCTCTCCTCTCTCTAATGAATGGTTTTCTAGCACCCCATGGAATTGTCTCAGGCAGATCTAGAAGAAGCACTGTTTGAGAACCCATTGCACTGACCCGAGGCACATGGCTTTCCTGAGCAGAGAGGCTAGCTAGACGGAAACCTGTGGAAACTGCCCAGACCTTCCACGCTGCCAATAAGGAGGAGGAAGAGGATGCTACAACCAGGCAGAGCTCACTCGTGTCCCCACCGACACACTCCCACAGTGCTCAGGCACCTGTTTTCCTTTTTCACCTGACTCTGCTTCTGTAATATTTCCTTCGCCTTTTGTCTTCTCTTCATGAGAACAACTACCGTCACTCTGTAGCCCGCCATTTCTCGGGACTGCAATGGCACACTCGACTTGATAGCCACAAAGCACAACCTTCTGAGTGAGTAGTGCTTTGATGGAATTTGAATCTCCTGTACCTTTGAAGTCCCGGCTCTGTGTACTTGACGGTGCAATGCAGCAGAAGTGCAAGGCAGCAGAGCTACAGCCAGGAGTGCCTGGAGGGGCATCCCCCTCTCCCTCTCTTTGTGTGAGCCAGTTTTCCCAGATTCTCTTCAGCAGCGTTTTCATTTGGTGTAAAAGGAGGAAGGCCTCTGGGCAGTAAATAAGGCAAATCCCAGAGCTTTGAAGGAAGGAGGTGTTTGCAATGGTTCAGCTTTAGCAAATCCACCTCAGCCCAAGAAAGGAAGTGTCTTCTGATAGTTTGAGATAAAGGAATATTTTGAATAAAGTGGAATGCGTTTATCAGTAAAGACAAAGAGCCTCCTGTTAGATAAAGGCAGGACTTCCTACAGCTGAGCCAAGCAGCAGATGCCTGGTGGAAAAAGCCATTGTGTCCTGTGTGGTGGCTCCCTGTAATCCCAGGAAGCAGAAGGGCTTTGGTGAATTCAAGACCATCCTGAGCTGCATAATGAGCTCCTAGCCCCGTGGTGATTTGCACTCTGTGGGTAGTGACTCCTTCCGGGTCAAATGACCCTTTCACAGGGCTCACCTAAGACCCATCGGACTACACAGATATGTACATTATGATGCACGACAGTAGCAAAATTACAGTTATGAAGTTGCAAGCATAAAATGATTTTATGGTTGGAGGTCAACATAAAGATTTAAGGGGTTGAAGCATTAAGAAGGTTGGGAACTACTGTCCTAAGGAGATTGAAACCCTGCCTCCAGAGAAGGAAAACACAGTCATTGTTACTAGGCAAGAAAGTTGCTGTGAAATGTGCTGTTGCTTTCCTTGCAATGTCTCAGTTAAAGGCCTGATTAGTATTGTTATGAAATATAATATGGCAGCGGGTGGGGATACCTGGCTGGCCCATGCCAAGGGGCTCCCCTGAGAAATCACGCCATGTGACAGACCTGGTATAAGGGACGTTTATTTGGGAGAAGGGAGGGGAGTGAGGAACTGGAGAAGGGGTAGAGGCAGACAGAGAGAGCAGAGCCATGAGGGCAAAGAAGGAGGGACAGGGGAGGACAGAAAGAAGGACAGAAAGAGAGAAAGAGAGGCTGGCTGGAAATATTGTGGGAACAGAGAGAGAGAAAGAGAGAGAGAGAACTGAGGCTACAAAGATTCCTTTTTATATGCCACCCGCAGCTGGTAGCAGGTAGTGGTCCCAGAAGCTGACGTAAGCCATTGCTAGGTCCCTGGGAGGAGCCTAGCAGAATCGCCTGTAAGCTATCAAGTATAGTTAACACGTCCCTCGATTCTCCACCTAATGGGTATTTATCTCCAGTATTCCCACCCCCGCTCATCTAAATCCACAGTGGTCTTAGTCACAGCCCAAGAGCCCCCTCGGTTACTCAGAAGGCAAGATAATCTGAACACAGTGGGGAACGCTAAAGGCAGAGTCCACCCTAATGTCCCGCCTCCTCCTCTTTATGGAAAAGGCCTCCTCCTCTCATTTCCCACATTGCTACTACTCTCGGTCCCACCTCAGAAAGGTCAATGATGAATGGGAAGAGACAAGTGCTGCAGAGACACCAGCAGAGATAGAGAGATAGACAACCTCACGGTCCTCAACCCTGTTCCCAGTAACTTACTTCACGGGGGAGGGGGGGAGTCAATGATTAAAAAAAAAAAAGAGCTGTAGTAATGTGTTATGTTGTTCTTTGCAAGGTGTCCAGCAATATATGCATAGCTGCAGGGCAAAGAACCCACTAGCCTTGGACTCAGCGATCTGCTTCCCCATCTACACAATGTACTATGTGGGCAAGTCACTCGACCAAGTCATAATTTCCTCCTCTAGAGAATACCAGGACTATCTCTTGAAATCTAGCCGCAGCCGGTTCAGGTTCCCTGGCATCTCAGGAAGGAGTTCAGGAAACCTAAAGCCCTGACAGCACTATGTTCTATAGCTCTACTCATAAGGTGAAGGTTTGAAATTCAAAATGCGTTTGCCCAGCAGAATCATGCCACATGGCAAGATTCCAAGACAAAAAGTCAAAAGATACCCAACATGCTATGATTGTGTATCAGGTAACACCTGAAGATGAGAAGAAAAGAAAAGAAAGTGCAGTCATGCAGTCACTTTTTAAAAAAGTATCATAAAATATATTCACCCAGATAAAGGCTTACTCAGATCTGGGGAACCCACAAGTTATCAGATGCTGGGAGAACAGTTTTAAGATGGTGCAGGCTCCATCTGTCCTCTTCCCTGTGTTGGTACAGAGATAACACAAGGAAATAATTAGCAAATGTTTGCCTACAAGCCCTGCAGAGCTGTGGCCCCATGACTGACACATGCTCTGGGTCCAAGAGACTCACTTTGACTGCCTTTTCTCTTGTCAGAGGCCAGAGACGTGTGCACAAAGCTCAGGCACCTACAGCCTCAGTTTCTTAACAAAGAATGTTAAGTGCAGTGTCTACCACGAGGAGCAGCTGTGAAGATTCGATGGATTTTGGATTTTATGGAAAGGCCCGCTGTTAAGAACTATAAGTGTGACAGCCGTCATGATGCCACTACACCCAGCATGCACCTTACCTCATTCAGCAGGCAGCAGCAGCAGGTAGAGAGAGGAAGCATAAGGAGAAACTATTTCTATTTCTTTTTACATTTTTTTACACACACACACAAATATATATATGTCTGAGTAGATATATGTATGTATGATTTATAGTAATACTAATGGTGAAAATTTCTGCTCATTAAAAAAAAAAAAAACTAGGGGGCTGGCGAGATGGCTCAGCAGTTAAGAGCACTGTCTGCTCTTCCAGAGGTCCTGAGTTCAATTCCCAGCAACCATATGGTGGCTCACAACCATCTGTAATAAGATCTGATGCCCTCTTCTGGCCTTCAGGGATACATGCAAGCACAATGTTATATACATAATAAATAAATAAATCTTTAAAAAAAAAAGACTACTAGGATTTCACACATCAAAATGCTTTGAAGAGCACTGATTTCTTCCTTCAGAGAGGTCACTACAACTAAAGCGAGAACAGTTAAACCTCCACCCAGGTGGTCCCCCAGCAAGCTAATGTCCTCGGCCACACAGAAAATCTTGAGTCTGTCCTTTTAGAATGCACCAGAAGCAAAGTCCTAGTCTCTGAAGGAGGTAACAAAATTGGAGGAAAAAGCAAGGGGGAAGTGAGAGGAATGACCGCTGGTAACTAACCAGTAAGTCAAACAAACTGACCCTGATCATGGAGCCAGCCAGGGAGCAGGCTGCTTCTCAGGGGGTCTCATTAGACAAGGGAGTAAATTTCCCATAGAATGTCAACACTAGAACTCACCAAATAAAAGAAAAATAAAGTCAAAGAGGATGCTGGGAAATGGGTCTCCTCCTAAGATTGAGAAGTGTGGTAGCTCCAGGGGCAAGAAGGAATAAGAAACGGGCCATAGGTAAAGGGCAAGCATCTATCAAGACCGGATGAAGAGCTGGGGCTGGATGCATTCTATGTGTTTGACACGTGTGTGAGCCTGGCTCAACCAATCACTAATCAGATATCAGAGACTTTGATTGGCGGCTAAATTGGTATTCAGAAATGTTACTTTTCGTGGTATTGCAAGTCTGAACTATATATCCAATCTTCAAGGTTGACCTGAAAATATTTTCTCTGCTGTTTTTTTAAGAGCTAATGTTACATGGAAGATGGAAGGCTAGACCAGATGTCTAGCAGCTGCCGCACTCCACCTAATTTCTATAACCAGCCTTGTCTTTGCACAAGTTTCTTCAGCCCTCAAAATTCTGTTTCCTCACCTGGAGGGAAAAAAACAGTTGAATTGTCAGACTTCCGTTTCCCTGCCAGCCCCAAGGAAGGAATGCTGTGGAATATTTTCTAATGATTTGCCTACTTCACCTAGGAACTAAATACAGAGGAAGTGTATTGGACATGTCTGATTATTTGTATCAAGGCTTAGCTAAGTGCCTCCCCTTTTTTCTTAATTCTTTCCCTTAGGCCAGTGAGGCGGCTCGGTAGGTAGATGCACCTGTCACTGAGTCTGACGGCTTGACTTTCATTCCCAGGATCTGCTTAGTAGGAGGAAAGACCCGACTCCCATAAATTGTCCTCTGACCTCCACATGTGAGCCGTGGCATGCATGCCCCGCCTCCACAAGTAAATAAAATTTTGAAAGTTTCAGGGAGAGCTCATGCAGATACACTGTGTTTCTGTGACAGTGGATCTGATCATCAAGGCAGCTATTGACAAAAGGGTGAGTAGCATACACAGAGTGAATGCCTACACTAGGCAGAGACGCCATCCACCACACGATTCAAAACACCATCCAGTTTTAAATCTATGTTTGGTTCTGAAGTTTCCCATCTCATATTTTTAGGCACAGTTAAACTTAAGTAACTGAAGTCACAAAAAGAAAAAAAAATTCTATGGACAAGGAAGGCAACTGTACAGGCCCAAATGATTTAGATAAAATAAATTCATTACTGCAGTGTATTGCAGATAAGTACCTTCTCTTTTTAATTTAGCGTCATAGTCCAAAGTCACACAGATGGCCCTGGGTAAGATGAATGTGTAACAAAACAGAACTAATAATCATGAATCCTAGAAAGGGACAGTGTGTGGGGAGGAGGCGGGGTGGGGTATGGGTAGGGATGGGAAAAGAGGAGTGGGGATGGGAAGAGAGAGGTGGGAGTGGGAAGAAAGGGGTAGGAAGAGAGAAAAGAGTAACTAGACTTGTGTATGTACATGCATGAATTGTCAAAGAATAGTTTAATAAAAACTGTAACTTCAATCATTTAGAAAGCTGAAGCAGAGCGGTGGGCACTAGAGACTGGGGAGTATGGGGGAAGCAGTAAGTAGCCATATAGAAAGTACTGAAGTGCATGTCTAGGTCTTTATAGCATGGCACTGTAGATATTGGTTAAAGCAATCCATGATCATTTCCAAATGACTGCTGTATAAAAATTTCCTGGCTCGTAAAAATGATTGACATTCAAGGCAACAGACGTGCTTTATACCCTGGCTAGTTGGTCGTACGCTGCCCTCCTGTATCAAGCTATGAGAGCCCACGCCATAAAGATATGCCGGTGCTACATTTCAGTAGAAAAAAGATGAGAAAAAAATAGAAGTTTGAAAGTAGCACATCAAAAATAAATGGGAACAGGAAAAAAAGAGAGAAACAAGTGTTATTCTCATCTTAAATATAAGAAAAGTCTAAAACCAACTATAATATCTTGTCAGCCAGCTGCACTTTATAAGAGAAAAGAAAGTGGACAAGTTCCAAAAAATATTAGAAAGTGTTTACAGAGACATTATTAGGAAGTATCTGTTATGGAAAAAATACTGGAGAAATATTTATATAGTGTTTTACACTGCTAATAAGCAGAGCAAACAGGAGTGATTTTCATGTTGTCCTTCTCTATAAAGGGAAGAAATTTAGGTCCCCAGAACAACTCATGGTCCTGGTTTTAACCGTAGAATACTGGCGCTGCTGTTCGTATTAGCAAGTGGTCCAGAGTTCCATAGACATTATTTAGTCTCTATAGATTTCTTCCAAAGATGTAAGAGGACTGCTAAGTCCACATGACACTGTTTTGAGCTCACAGATTACAACAGTCTTTAATGATCTCAGTCACGGTACCATTATCTCTAAAGCAGCCATCATCACTTACCAGGATGGCAGCCCCACCACTTACCATAGGCTGGACTCTCCATCTCCATGGCAATGCAGTACCTGTGTTGTGAAGGACCTGCAACCAGAGACACTGGTCAGCCACACCTCTCCCCCACGAATACACCCAAATGACCAGGACCATTAATTTTATCCTGGAATCTAGCAACAGCCAAAATCAGTGAAGCCGGGGTGGTTAGAGGCACTGGGCTAATAGACATGACTCAAAAGAAATTACATAACACTGTTGTTACATACTTCCTGTAGCTAGAGATGGGTGCTTGATTTTTTAACAGAGCACACTGCTGTATAAAGTATCAATGGAGTCATCAATATGTGTAATTTGTAGAGACAACAGTGATGTTATCTGTGTAGACATTGTACAGTGTTTGAGTTTTGTCCTTATATCTTTCCAACTCTGGATCAGTGGGATTCTGATTTTGTTCTCTGACCTATCTTCCAGTTCACAAATTTCCTTCAACTATTGATTTATTCTGATGTTAAATCATTTCAGTGAGTTTTTTATTTCAGTTGTAATTTTTTTAGAGTTCTAGAATTTATTTTTCTCTTTTCCAATCTCTTAGGTAAGTCTTTACACTTTTAGTTTCTTGCCAAAATGTTCCAACTTGGGTTCTCCTTAAACCTGGAAATTTCATTGACTTTGTAGACTGGATCTGATGAGTCCCATACTGAGAGCTTCATTAGGTCTGCTTTTACTGCCTGTTGTTTCTATGGATGGTGGTTTATGCTCAGTCATCTTTGACTGTGTGCGGGACAGTGTATCTGAAAACACTGCAGAAATAATTCCATTCCTTTCCCTAAGATTACTGACAGAAATAAAATTATTTTATTTATACCAGTAAGAGGTGTACATGTGTGCACATGTGCATGTGCATATGCATGCATGATCTGTACATGTGGAAACCAGACATTAACATCAGGTGCTTACCTTCATTTTACTTTTGGAGATAAACCTGTCACCAAGCCTGGCATTCGCTGACTGGCTAGATTAGCTGGTTACTGAGTCCCCAACACCTGTCTCTGTCTGTTACTTCCCATACTGGAGTTATGGAGGAATGTTGTCACAACTGGTATTTTACAGAGATGCTGGTGATCCTAACTCGAGACGCGCAGCAAGTTACTCATCCACTGAGCCATTCTCCCCAGCCCGTGATGCTAAAATAATCACAAGTCAGTGGTTTCTTTTTTCCTTCATCCAGCTCACTTTATTTCTGGCAGTGCTGGGAATTGAAATGAGGGTCCCACACACATGAGGCAAGCCCTTTACCACCGAGTTCCAGCTCCAGCCCTGAGCTTAACTTTCTTATGTTATCACACTATTTTTTTTTAAACAAAAGTAAGTTAGAGAGATGCCTTTATTAAGCGACATAGCTTATGAACTGATGGAATTCTCATTGAGTGATGTCACCTTTATCTTTTTTTTTTTTTTAATTTAACTCCTGAAGTTCTTCACGTATATTCTTCCATCTTCATTAACCACTTCCTTGGACTGTTACATATTTCCCCCATTTGATGATGACTTCTTGTCTAAAAGGGTTCAAACGAAGTATTTGGGTGTATTCATGTGAAAATGATGGTTGTTCTCATAATTGTGTCCTTCTTTGTAGGAGCCAAATCTAAAAAAAAAGAAAAAAACTGACATGGGAAATGTCACAGGATACAGGTTTGGCTGTGTGTGTGTGTGTGTGTGCGTGTATGTGCGCTCGCATGCATGTAACTATAGATAGATCGTTTTATACTTTTTTCCTTATGTTTACCAGATTGGTCTTATTGCATGGTATTATAAATATACACAAATGTGAGGTCAGTGAGGTGACAAAGGGAGGCTTTCCAATGCTCAATACCCTCACAGAAACATAGGTTTAAACAACTATCCACAGGCAAAAATGCCTTCACACACATTAAAGAATTCAGGTGTATGATAAAAGTACTAGAAAGATGTGTGCACCACCTAATCACTTATTAACAGATGTATGATAGACAACATACATGAATTGCTTCATCAATAAAATGGTTACTTCTGTTCATTCACATACTACTGAACCGATGGCCTTAGCTTGTCAGGCCAGCCATTATCACAGCTCACAGTATTCCCAGGCAGGTAAGATTGTTGCGCATCTTTCTTCTTTTGTAATATAAATAAAACCTCTGGCACAGTGAAAGCTTGTCTCTAGGAATGGAGCTCCCAGGTCACTACCACATCCCATGACTCAGGTATGTGGTATCTTCTGCAATAAGATCTTACCATCAGATTATGAAGGGTAACCGAGAGCAATGGCAAGAGCCTGTAAAGTTAGGGGTAGGGTGGTCTATGGGACTCTACTGACCAACAACTCAAAAGGATATAACCTATGCCTGGCACTGAGCTTCTTATTTGATAGCCTATGGTCTTTGGGAGAGGTATTATCCCGTTGTGATATGGTAACTCTGTTTATACTGTATATTAGAAAGCTTCTACAGTGGTAGCTTTCCATATAGAATTTTCTTTCGTGTTAGTTGATGGGTTCCAGGGGAGGGAGAATAAGTTTTCTTCAGGATTGCAATCCCTGAGAGGTTACCTTTCCTCCAGTAGATGGTCCTCTACCCATAGACATACA
>NW_022196905.1:66225023-66263634 GCF_008632895.1 Mastomys coucha | reverse complement strand
GGAGAGGGAGAGAGAGAAAACGCTTGAAATTAGGCAGGAGGAGTGATGGGGGAGAGGAGGGGAAAGGGGGCGAGACCCTTGGCAGAGCTAGAAGATGTTTTGTATAAGCCTCATGTAACTACCAAGAAAATCTTCAGTAGATAAATCAAGTCAAAAAGGAAGACATCAGGAGAGGAAGAACACAATAGAAGAAGCTCAAAGCCAGCAAAACCTGATTGTTTTTAATGGAAATTCTGTAAGTTCTTTCCTATCAAGTACTTCAAATGTAAATGGGTCAAATTCTCCTCATGAAACAACTCAAAGGCAAATGAGGGGGTTTTTTGTTTTGCTTTTTGTTTTTTTAAGATAGAGCTTTAGGCTGCCCATACAACTCAGTTTAGCTTTAATAGCTTACACAGGCTGAAAAAAAGGTATGGCTGCAAAGATACTCCACCCAAATGGACAACTAAGAGAGAATAGGATGGCTATGCTCACCGCACAGAAAATAGATAGTAATTCAAAAGCCATCACAGGAGACAAAGAACATCATTATATAATAATAAAGGAGTTGATTTATCAATGGAATATAACAATTGTGAGTATATGCACACTTAACATCAAAGCACCTAAGTATATAAGGAGAGATCTTTAAAGGACAGCATTAACAGAAGAGGAAGTCAACAACAGATGCAGGACGGGGCACACACAACACCGCACCATAGCAAAATGAACTCAACAGATATATACAGAGAAGCACAGGAGCAGACAAAACCCTCTTTTCAAACTCACACGTGGAACATTCTCCTGAATGGATCCTTTGTTAGGCCACAAACTTGTTAGCGGTCTAGATAAACTTAATAACACTTGAGTCATATCAACAATCTTTTCTAAACACAGTAGAGGTAAAAAACGCAAAATTCACAAATATGTAGAAATTAAAACATACTCACAAGTGGACCAATGACTCAAAAAAGTAATAAAAAAAGAAAAAATTAAATATCGATGTGAGTTAAAAAAGATACGACATACCAAAACATACAGGTGTAGTAAGACTGGTTTTAAGAGAGAAGTCTGTGGCAATACCTGTCTGAAGTAAGGCAGAAAGATTTAAAGAGATAAACTTTATACTGTAGTGAGCCAGAGGAAAAAAAAACAAACAAAAACAAGCAAAGAAACAAAAACCAAAGTTAATGTGAGAAATAAAAGACTGGAGCAAAATAATGACAAGATAGAAAAACGGAAGACCAAAGAGACTGTGGGGCAGCCTCCTGATAAGATTTTATGGAATTATTTATTTTTTATTTTTTATTTTTTTAAAGATTTATTTATTTATTATATGTAAATACACTGTAGCTGTCTTCAGACGCACCAGAAGAGGGCATCAGATCTCATTTTGGGTGGTTGTGAGCCACCATGTGGTTGCTGGGATTTGAACTCATGACCTTCTGAAGAGCAGTCGGTGCTCTTCCCTGCTGAGCCATCTCACCAGCCCCTGATAAGATTTTAAAACTGGTAAACCTTCAGCCACACTTACTAACAATAAAGAGAACCCCCACTAAAACCATAAGTGAAAGATACCACAGAAATGCAGGTCACCAGAGTCTACCAGTCTACCAGGAGCAATTATCTGCCAGCAGACTGGATAACTTAGAAATGGACTCATTCAGAGGCAGGTGGATTTCTGAGTTCGAGGCCAGCCTGGTCTACAGAGTGAGTTCCAGGACAGCCAGGGCTACACAGAGAAACCCTGTCTTGAAAAACCAAAAAAAAAAAAAAAAAAAAAAAAGAAAAAGAAATGGACTCATTCACAGAAACATACACCTACCAGGGCTAGATTTTGAAGAAATGTAAAATCTAAACAGTCTAACAATGGGGAAGGAGATTGAGTCAGTTACCAACCCCACCCCCCAAAAATCAGCTCAAGACCTGGTGGTGTTGGTGACCTCTATGCAACATTTAAAGAAATGTTAATGCCAGCCCTCTTCAGACTCTACCAAGAAGTTGGAAAAAGAGAAAGAGGAGGAAAAGGGGAAGGAGGAAGAGGAGGAAGAAGAGGAGGAGGAGGAGGAGGAGAAAGAGAAGGAGGAGAAGAAGGAGAAGGAGAAGCCTTCAAATAAACACATATTACTAGGTCAGAATTTTGTAGTGAGAAAACCTGACCAAAAAAAAAACAAAAAACAAAAAACAAAACAAAATAAACAAACAAAAAAAAAAAACACAAGCAAAAACTACTTATTCTAACCGCTGACAGTTCTATGGGTGAAATGCTAGCGATCACAAGGAAGGAGATGGTCCTGTAAGATGGCAAACTAATGCTGCCTCTCCATGACCTAGTTAAAGGGAAGAGCCTGCCTAAGAAAGATTGCATGCAGCCTGGGGCTGCAGCTCCATTGGTGGAGTGTCTGCCTTGCATACAAGAAGCCTCAAGTTCCGTACCAGTACTGCATACACTTAGCGTGGGCCTGTGATTACAGCCATGAAGATGTGGATGCAGAACAATCAGGGGGCCAAGATCACCGTTGTCTATATAGTGAAGCTGGCATATAGATCCTGAGAGTGGAAGGGAAGAGAATAATAGGGAAAGGAAAGACAAAAAGGTGGGAATGGGGGAGGGGAGTGAGCATAGTTTACCAAAGAGAGGAAGAACTTTGACAATTCACAAAGGTACTGATAGAACAGCTAAAACATACAGAGAGAAAGATTGGTGGTGACAGGCAATAGGAAGCTAGCCTTGTTCAACCCAGTCCAGTGTGGCTTTCCACTGGAGGGAGGAGGAACAGAAACCGAATGTAGAAAGGAAGCCAGGCACGCCAGTGAAAAGTGAATTAGTAGTCTCGCCCTCGGGCCATACACACCATGCTCACAAAACCCCTCCAATCCAGCATCTAGATGGGTCAGCCGTGGAGAAGACCCCTACTGTCCCACCCTGTATGATCAGGAGGGATGGCGGTTGGCGTCTTTAAAGCTAAGCCATCGTGAGCACCTGAGAAGGAGGGACAACCACAAACAAAACAGAAAGCTTGAATTTAACTGGGCAGAGCCACAGAGCAAGGAGGGGGCTGTTGTGGGAAGGAGAGAAGGAAGCAGATGCTGGCAAGCCAAAAGCACACGTTGTATGAAGCTCCGCTCAAGCAGGGACATGCGCTAAGAAAGGAAGTCCCACACCCAGAGGCTGGGAGCAGATGCCCTCAACAGAGAATAACCCTGTACTTTGATGGCCCTGAGCTTGAGGTCGGCAGGTGGATCGAGGGGGGCACCTGTCTGCTATTTACTACCTCGGCGTTGGGAACACTGGCTCGCTAGTAGAATAAAAGCCCAGGCAGGGTGATCATTTCTTGTGGGTTTTAGAAAAATGGAAGATCTAAGTTCTGTGGTTGTTTCACCCTTTTCTCAGATATGTGCAAGATGTCCTCTGTTTAGAATACCCATCCCCAAGGGGGCTGGAGAGATGGCTCAGCGGTTAAGAGCACTGACTGCTCTTCCAGATGGTCCTGAGTTCAATTCCCAGCAACCGCATGATGACTCACAACCATCTGGAATGAGATCTGATGCCCTCCTCTGGTGTGTCTGAAGACAGCTACAGTGTACAGACAGGAGGAATGAGAGGGGAATCTTGGGGAGTCTTGGGAGTGTTAGAAAGCCTGGCCAGCCTGCAGACAGCAAAGCTAAGACTGGCCCCTCCCCCAGTACTCAAGAGAAGCTACTTCAATGAAACAGCTCTGGTGGATATCAGACACGTGTCTAAGGGAGGGAGCTCAGCATCTGCAGAAACACAGAGAAGACAACAGTCTCCGAGTCCAGCACACAGCCCTGCCATGTACAGAACCTGAAGTCTGCCATTTTCTGAGGATCCATAAAGAAGATGAGGCAACTCTGCCTCCTCTTCTGTACTTTAACTTTCTCTATACTGCACGTTCTCTTAGTTACACTTAAAAAGAAAAAAAAAAAAACTTTATGGGGCCTGAAAAGATGCTTATGTAGTTAAGAGCACTTGTTGCACTTATAGAGGACCTGAGTTCTACTTTTGCTTTCCACATGATGGCTCACAGCTATCCTAACTCGAGTTCCAGAGTCCTCTTTACCCTCATCTGACTTTTGTAGGCAGCAAACACACGCATGGTTCACATTCATATATGCAGGCAAAACACTTGCCCATAAAATAAAATCAATAGATTTTTTTAAAAGCTTTTTAAAAGTTTTTTATTTTTTAGTTCCTCTCAGACAAAAATTGCACATTTTTTCATTATCAGGCAATCTTTATTCTTTTTCTTTTTGTGTTCATTTATTCTTTGTCCCCCTTCCTACCCCACCCCCACCGCATCTTTTACCTTTTTCTCTTTTTTGCTGCCCCTAGAAACTACTTAGAATTGGCACAGAAGTGGACATGTAAACTAGGGGGATAGACGAGAAGATCCAGATATCAGTCCACACAGCTATAGCCGCTTAATTTTCAACAAGTTTCACAGATCAAGCTGTACTACAAAGTAATAGTGATTAAAAACTGCATGATATTGGTATAGAAACAGACATGTTGATCAATGGAATGGAATTGAAGGCACAGAAATAAACCCACACACCTATAGACACTTAATTTTTGACAAAGAGGCTAAAACTACACAATGGAAAAAGGAAGGCATTTTGAACAAATGGTGCTGGCCTAACTGAACATTTGCATGTAGAAGATGCAAATAGATCCATATTTATCACCCTGCACAAACCTCAAGTGCCAATGGATCAAAGAACTCAACAGCCAGGCAGTGATGGCACACTCCTTCAATCCCAGCACTTAGGAGGCAGAGGCAGGTGAATTTCAGAGTTTGAGGCCAGCCTGGTCTACAGAGTGAGTTCCAGGACAGCCAGGGCTACACAGAGAAACCCTGTCTCGAGGAGAAAACAAAACAAAACAAAACAAAACAAAAACAAACAAACAAACAAAAAACCCAAAGAACTCAACATAAACCTGGATACACTAGATCTGATAGAAAAGAAAGTGGGCAATGGCCTTGAACTCACTGGTACAGGAGACAACTTCCCAAGCAGAACACCAATGGCTCAGGCTCTAAGATCAACAGTTAATAAATGGGACCTCATGAAACTGAAAAGCTTCTGTAAGTCACAGTACGCCATCAATAGGACAAATGACAGCTCACAGACTGGGAAAAGATCTTCACCAGCCCTACATCTGACAAAGGACTAATATCCCAAATTTACAAAGAACTCAGGAAGTTAGACACCAACAACCCAAATAACCCAATTTTAAAAATGGGGTACAGAACTGAACAGAGAATTCTCAAGAGAGGAATCTCTAATGGCTGAGAAACACTTAAAGAAAATTTTAATGTCCTTAGTCATCAGGGAAATGGAAATCAAGACAACTCTGAGATTCCATTTCACACCCATCAGAAAGGCTAAGATCAAAAGGGACAGCACATCCTGGTTGTTAAAAGATGTTTTCTTTAACAAGTAATCCAGAAAAACTGAGTTTCCATCCGTGGAAGAATAGAAACCAGGGTCTCTCTCTGCACCAGAAGAAATTCAGAATTGATTAGAGACCAGAACGTAAGTCTGAAACTTTGAAACTTCTAGAGGAAAACATGAGTAAAGCACTTGATACAAGGCAGGGGGAGGGTCTCCCTAATAAGACTCCAGCAGTACAGAAAATAAGCAGACTGACCAGTGGTGTTGCCTAAAATTTGACGGTTCTGCACAGCAACCAAAACCATTGCCAGGGTACAGTGGAAACCTCCAGAACTTGAAAAAAACAAAAAACACTATGCCAGCAATTCATCAACCAGGTAATTAATGTCTAGAATACATGGAAGAACTCTATAAAATAAATATCAAAAATCATCCAACCAATGAATTCAGCTAATTAAATAAATAGACGGTTCTCAAAAGAAGAAACACAGAAAGTCAGGAAAATATTTGAAGAAGTATTTAATACCCTTAGCCATATGGGAAACAAAAATTAAAACTGCTTGGAGATTCCATCTTACCCCAAGCAGGATGACAATTGTCAGGAAAATAAATGACAGTCAATGCCAGTGAAGACGTGGAGAAAGAAGGGTGTATCTGCTCTGCTGGAGGGAATGCAAGCGTGTAGAGCCACCGTGGGAATCAGCGTGGAGGCCTTCAAAAGCTAAAACTGGAACTAGCATGTGACCCAGCTATAGCTCTCCCGGGTACAGACCCAAAAGACTATAAACTGACATTCCACAGAGACTCCTGCAGGACACTTACATCACCTCTCTATTCATGATAGCTAGGAAATGGAACCCTCCCTCAGTGTCTATCAGCCTGCGAGTGGATTTTTAAAAATGTGCTATATACACACAGTGGAATTGTATTCGGTCACAGAGAAAAACTGAAATCACATCTTCAGAAAGTAGATGCAACAGGAAATCAAATAAGCCAGATGCAGAAAAAACAGATGCCCCATTTTAATGTGTGAAATACAGATTGAAATGTGTGTGTGTGTGTGTGTGTGTGTGTGTGTGTGTGTGAGTGTGTTATAAAGGAGAGCAAGTTATAAAGGGGAGGAAGAGATATAAGGAAGGTGGGGAGGTGGGTAATGAGTATATGTGGCATCACTCTTATCACACTGGGGGAAGGAGAGTTGGAGAATGGCAGTGGAGGAAAGACTATTATATATATGTTTTTAAATGACATAATGAAACCCATCACTTTGTATGCTAACTTAAAAGTTGGATTTAAAAGGGTTCAGGGGAGATAGCTCAGTCAGTAAGACATTTGCTGGGTACCATGGAAAACTGAATTTGACTCCTAGGACCCTCATTTTAAAAGTCAGGTTTGGTGGCATGCTCTTGCCATCCAGGCACTGGAGAGACAGAGACAGGCAGATGGCAAAAGAGCTCTGGTCTAGCCTGTTTAGCCTAACTGGTAAACTCTAGGCTAGTGAGAAAATACCTAAAAAATCAAGGACAGCTCCTGAGGAATTAGGAACACACACCCAAGGCTGACCTGGTCCACACACACACTTCAGCCCTCAAAACAAAGGAAATGTCACCTTCTGCTGTACCAGGGATAAACCTAGAGGCACTAGGACCAGTGAGTTAATCACACACATGGCGCTGAGCATCACTTCACCACCTGGGAAACAGAGGCAGGAGACCTGAGCCAGTTCAAAACCAGTCCAGATTAGATATCAAGTTCAAGGCTATCCTGAGCTACAAAGAGTGGACCCTATTTCAAAGAAAAATTAAAAAAAGAAAGAAAGGAAGGAAGAGAGAGAGAGAGAAAGGAAGGAAGAAAGAAAGAAAGGAAGGAAGGAAGGAAGGAAGAGAGAGAGAAAGGAAGGAAGGAAGGAAGGAAGGGAGAAAGAAAGAGAAGAGAAAGAGAGAAAGGAAGGAAGGGAGAAAGAAAGAAAGAGAGAGAGAGAGAGAAAGAAAGGAAGAAAGAAAGAGAGAGAAAACCAACTAGCCAGCCAGCCAGCCAGCCCGTCAGTCAGCCACTCGGTGGCTGAGTGCTTGTCTGGATGGTGCCAAACCCTGTTTGATCCTCAGGAGAAAGAAGTTAGGGAGGGGCAGAGCCTGCAAGCATGAGAGAGTGTGTTCTCTCAAGTAGAGCTTTATAAATGTTATACTCGCAGAAGCAGGGAGCAGAGTGACAGCGGTTGCCAAGGGCTGATTGTCAGGAGACACAGGTCAAAGGATGCGATTTCAATAGTACAGGTGAGTAATCTGCTCTTAGGCATTGTGACTCAAGTTAACGATGATGCGGAGGATATTTAAGACGACTGAGAGAGTAAGTCTTAAGTGTCATGAGTAGACCTCCCCCAACACCTTCATCACTCTCGTAACAGAACAAGAAAATAGACCTAGCTCATCCACAGCTGACTTGGCTCAATCTGGAGTTGTGGTTCACTAAAAATAGTTTTTTTTTTGGGGTTCTTGCCACACTCTTGATGTTGATATATGAAGAATGAAGAAAGAAGAAAATCTTTTCTGCCCAAAAGTTTTCTTTTCTGTTTAAGAAGTCATCTCAGTCAGCAAAAAGATGGTCTGTATGAAACTTAATTTCATGTCAACATAGTATGAACTAGAGTCACTTGAGAGATGGGATCCTTAATTGGGAAAATGCTTCCACGAGGTTGAGTTGCAAGCAAGGCTTTAGAGCACTTTCTTACTTAGTGATTCAAGTGGGAGGGCCCAGCCCACTGTAGTGGGGGCCACTGCTGGGGGTCCTGGGTTCTGTAAGAAAGCAGGCTTGCCTCTTGTCACCTGCAGCAGTTGGGAGAGCTGGCCCTGGGGGTCATAAGAGCAGGTGAGCTGGCCCTGCCACTTTCTGGCTGCAGCACACAGGGGAGAGGGCCCTGCATCTCTCCTGGACAGCACAACAGTGTTGGCCCTGGTAGAGAGGGCGGGTGAGCTAGCCCTGGGGAGGGGAGCATGGGAGAGCTGGACACCCCCTCCCCCAGGGCTTGAGAGCAGAAAAGCTAGCCCTGCCCCTTCTCTAGCTGTAGTTGTGAGAGCTGGAAGGAGCTGGAAGAGTGGAAGCCCCTCACAGGCTACAGCACTTGGGGGAGTGGGTTCCACGCCTTGACTCCTGGAGCAGCACAGCGGAGCTGGTTCTAGAGGTGTGAGTGTGAGTGAGCTGGTCCCTAGAGCAGGAGAGCAGGAGAGCAGGAGGACTGACCCCGCCTCCTGCTGATGGCAACATTGGGTGGCCTAGCTGCAGCACTGCTGAAAAGCTCACCCTGGTAATGCAGATAAGGGAGAGCCAGCACGCTAACCAGCTCAGCTACCACCTAGGCCTGATCCAGGGTTCTGCCTTGGCCCACCCCAAAATTTATACCATCTGTGAGCAGCTGGGTTGCGTGAAAGGGCCAGTCCTGTTAGTCCAAAACTGCAGGATCTCCATGACACAGGGTAACCAGGAGGAAGCCTGGTAGGAGGATCCAATATTGATAGTGTCACAGAAGACAGATATCTCTAACCAGACCAATGACTGATTGCAATGAACATTTGCAAGGGAAGATGTGTGGACGGAGGGATCTACTGAGGGACACACTACAGCTCCCACGATCAGGTGTTTTCTATGCTTTCTTTTACTGTTGTTTTTGTTTCTGTTTTTGGTGGTGGTGGTGGTGGTGGTGGTGGTGTGTGTGTGGTTTATTTTGATGTGGAGATTGCAAAGGCAAAGAGAAGATATGAAGGGACAGGGAGATGAGTGGGACTAGGGTACATGATGTGAAACTCACAAAGAATCAATAAAAAGTTAAAGAAAGAAAGAAGGAAAGAAGGGAAGGAAGGGAGGGAGGGAAGGAGGGAGGGAGGGAGGAAGGAAGGAAAGAAGGAAGGAAAGAAGGAAGGAAGGAAGGAAGGAAGGAAGGAAGGAAGGAAGGAAGGAAGCTAGCTTAACAAGCCATGGAAAGCAAGCCAGTAAGCAGCACCCCTCCCTGACTTCTGCATCAGCTCCTGCTTCCCAGTTCCTGCTCTGTCTTGATTTCCTCTGGTGATGAAAAGTGATGTGGAAGCATAAGAACTCTAACATAGACACATGTTCTGACAGTGATACATGTCCATGGGAATGATCAGACTAATGACATGCAGTCCCATCTTTTCTCTGGCAAGAACACAGAGGCTGACCCCACCATATATATATATATATATATATATATATATATATATATATATATATATATATATATATACCCAGCAGATAAGAAACACAGCAACAAAGCAAGCCTGAGTTGGGTTTCTCCCCCTTACATTAATCACTATGCTCTGGTACTCTTGTCCCCAGGAGGTACAAGGAAGTAAACAAATGAAATGTAGTTTTGTTCCTGACAAAGTGAAACCTGTTGCAGCTATGAGCTAGTAAAGTAGAAATGTCAAGTGATAATAATGTCTAGGGTTCGCTGGGTGTCCGGATTGACACGGAAGTCCTGTCTCGCCATTCACTGTGGCAGAGAAAAGAGCGCATGCTTCAAATCATATGGTTGGCTACAAACAGATGTCTTAGATAACCACTATTAAAAACTAAACGAAATGAAATTCAATAGCTCTTCCTGGCAGGGAATGGCCCATACCTCACTGCCTCAGTGTGAATTGCCCATTCGAATAACCTGGGAAGAAGTTTTTAAGCCCCTAAATCAAGCCTCCTATCAGGGAGTCCCAATGAGTTGATTTGGGGGAGGACTCAGCAGTGCTGTTTTCAAATGCTCTCAGGCTGAATGGAAGGTTCAGCCAGCGAAATCGAGAAATCGCAGCCACCCTGTGGTGCTAATGGGCTTCCTTCCTTCTCAACAGCTCTGTCGCTGACTAGTCACTTAAGCCTAATGCCATAGTTATTCCTCAGCCTGAACTTCCTCCTCAATAAAATATTGGTAAATGCAGTTAACAACCCAATGAATTAAACTGAGGTAACCCATAAAGAATATAGAGCAGAGCTGGGATATGGAAGCACTCAAAATATTCACTGTCACGATCATGTTAATGGTGGCAGCGGAGATGATGATGATGATGATGAGATGATGATGTTAGTAGTGGTAGCTGTCATGGTAATGGTGACAATGATGATGGAGGTGGTAGTAGTTAGTTGTAATAATGAAACAATAGGAACGTTTTCCTTGGGGCTAAGGCCCCAATGAAATACATTTCATTACAGAAAGCAAAAATTATAACTTCAACCCATGAGTTATAATCCTTACCATGGCTTCCTTCACTTGAAATGAGCCTCTAGAATCCACCACAATCTTGAGCACATATGAGGAGATACGTAGGCTCCGTGAGGACATATGGTAGCTTGTATCTGCTGTTTACAAGACACAGGCACTCACTCAGGCACCCACTTACCTAGGGTTGAAATGAATGTTCTTGGGAACTCCTTGTCTGTCTATGATGACTTTCTGGTTGTCTCTGTAGTTGGCAGGATCATCCGGGATCCTGAATTTGGCTATCTGAATCTCAGAGTCACTCAGTTCTGCATGAGAAATTCTTGCATAGCCCAACCTGCAGGAGAATTAGAAATGGTTTCTAAAATGTCTCATTATAAGAATAATGACTACAGCAAAGGCCCAACCAAAACCCAGGGAACTCTAATGGCTAGCACCTTCTGAATTAAGCTAGTTTCTCATTACTAACTTGACTCTGAGTGTCATGACTAGAATTAACTTGATTTATTACCCTAAATATTAACAGAAGCACTGTTTTCATAACATAGTAAATAAATAAGGAATATGGACATAGATTTAATTAACTCCACTTAGCAACCTTGCTTTACTTTTTTACTCGAACGAATGTTCTATCTGTACAAACTGCTTCCCATATAATTATGCTTTGAGTTAATAACAGGATTTCTTCAGACTGACAAGTGTGCATGCTTACATGTTTTTTCTTTTACTTTTCAAAATCCAAATACCTTGTGCATATTTCTAGGCACATTTCCTAGTCTAAAATGAAAGATTTTTTAATGTCTGAAAAAAAAATGTCCATATCCTGTTTGGCTTCCAGTGTTCAGCTCTCTGGAAAAGTCAAAACACTTTATAGACACTGTCCAAAGAGTTCTCAGTGAAGTTCTCTGCCAGGGGAAAATGGACGGACCTCAGCAGCAAGAACCTCCGTTTTCATTCATTTACATCCTGCCTCTTCCAAAAAGGGCATTTGCATCCTCTTCAGTTGCTTACAGGTTTGATGACGTTTCCATGGCAGCATTTTAGGTTGTGGGAGTGACCAGGGGGTAAGATGAAGTCCTTGCTCCCAGTGACCATTTGTTCTAGTTGGTGGACAAATTAAACAAGTGTGCATGTAGAAAAACTATCTGGTGGTGATGGAAAAGTCCCGTGGGAAAGGCATGTGGAGAGGGGTTTAGGGAATCAACCATTACTGAAGGAAGAAAGACAATGAACTCAGATAGAGGGGAAGCGGGTGACAGAATCCTCAAACACATTTGGGTAGACTCCGTCCGACTCCTATCCAAGAGGGAGAGGAGAGAGTGGGAATCCATCGGAGGGGATGAGGCAGAGATCTGTGGTGGGTGCTGTGTAGAGTACACGCCATGGGAAGGTGGTAGTGGAGAGACTAGAGGAAAAGTAAAAGAAAGGAGGGCTTCAGCCAGAGTGGGGAGACCTGCAAGAGAGAAACAGAAACAAAGATTGAAGGTGGGTGGAGGTAGCCCACCTTCCCATGACAAAGAGAGGGACGAGAGCTGTGGCCCTGTCAGATGGGGGATCTGAGTTGTCACAGGTTAAGGCTTTGGGTTTAATCCTGCGCTACAGCTCAGGGCCCTTAGAAAGCACCATCTCAGGCAAATCTGGGCTATTTATTTCCTGGCTCTCTAAGATTGAAATTTTGACCTGCTTCTAGACCTTTGAGAATATAACTTGGCTTTTATTTAAATCACCCATTCATTCTGTGTTATTTTGTCTGGGGGCAACCAGGATAGAACAATGGATAAGCTGTAACACATGCTCGCATGCATGCACACATGCCCCCCCCAAACACAGAGAAGCACCAGTTATCATAAATAAGCTGAGTCTTGGTGGCCAGTCATTTTGTGCAACTTGGAACTGTTGTGTCTATTTCAGTCTACATCAACGCTTGTTTTCTAGAATTCTGATATCCTGTAACCAACAAATACTTGAGTGCAGAATGAAAGAGGAACAGTGTTCTCGATCTTAGAAATGGTTTATGAAGCAGCAGGCTCCTCCACCATAGCTCTTCTGAAACAATGAAGCAGTAGTTAGGCTAGCTCGCAGGCAGCTATCTGAGAGCAATGGCTGGGCCTCTTAGAGTCTTTGAACCAGTGTTGGAACTAGAATGACTTTTATAGCCCTTAAGTGGTTTCCTGGACTTCCTTCATGAGCGAACCAGGTGAGCCGTCCAAGGGCCAATAAGGTCTCCCATATGCTTATATTCAAAGTCCTTAAGAGGGGCCCATAGAACCTTACAAGATCCCCTCCTGTCCCCAGACTGACAGCATTCACCTGCTACCCTATCTATTCACCTGATACCCTTCCAACCCCAAGACATCCTGCAGCTTCCCTAGCATCACCCCCTTCAAACAGAAGGCTCTTGGGTTAGGGCCTCTGTCGCTGTATCTGGAAGGGTCATCTCCCAACAGTACCTTCCTTACTGTGCCTTAGCTACACACCATTGTGTCTAATAGTTTACAAGACCCTTAGGATACCTCTAACTTTGTTTAGCTACTTCTGTCTTCTTAGACTATTAAATGTCAAAACTGTTAAATCACGTAACCAACAAAATCAACGTTTATAAAGAACAGCAAAAATTAATTGCCCCCATGACACTTTGCCTTCTAGAATTCACAGAATTTGTATTTTTTTTTTTAACGCCAGTGCTCACCTGATCAGGCCCCGATACATGATGTACTCACACCATCTGTCTCGATCTGAGCTGTCAATATCCTATGCAAGAGCAGAGAGGAGAATGCTTAAAAGATAGAAAACAATGCTCTAACTTGAATTGCACACAAAAAGACAAAAAAGAGGAGAAAGAAAAAAAGGTGAACTAGAGCACAAATTGTTTCCTCACCGCCCTCCTGCTGATCCTCCCGGCATGAGTAATTCATTCACTCTAGAGATGTTTTCTGAGTAGTTAGTTCTTATGCCCCTCTCTATTGCTCCACTGGAGGCAGGGAACACAGAACGATGGGTAAGTCTGCAGCCGCACTGTGGTCTCGCCTCCTGCAGCTCTCCAAACCTGTCAGCCCCAGCAGAACCGAGAGCCTTGATAGCAGTCCCCAGTCCTCTACCCAGGCTCTGCACCCCAGCGGCACCCCAGGGCCTCAGTGGCTTGTTTGGAAAGAGCACAGAGAAGGGATGAGAAATGGCCTGGCTTCTTCCTTTGTTCTCCCTCGGCTCTCTGTGCAAAGGGAATCCCATCAGTAGATCTTCCGCTGCCTGGTACTTAACTTAAAACCTGGTGTTTTGTGGGTTCGTGGTCTGTGTTTACCAAATCAGATCATGGACAGAAATGCATTCAGGAGCAATCAAGGGTCTTTTGATGTTGAAGGCTTGGAACCAGACTCATTTTTCATCACAGAAGGAGAAAGAATTTTTTTTCTACAATGTACTGGGAAAAAAACTATAAATATGGAGATTTGTGGATGAAAGAAGAAATATCCACATCCTTCTTTTTAAATAGCCTATAAATAATATATTTATATTTGGCTTTTTACCACCTCTAAATTTTAACTATTAAAATTTAACTTAAAGTACAGTTTATATTACTACAAACGTGCCACATAATTTATGGTTTTTATTTGCTACATGATGTGTACCTGGATGTTAATCTTAGTTATTATTTATGTTATATACTCCATCTGTATACAAAAGGAAGTGTAAGTAAATCTTAGAAATTAAGCTTAAATGTTTAATAACTATAAAAGCAAATAAATAGAAGACATGTTCGGCTTGCCTTGGGGAAGAGATAGTAATTTAGTCATTTAGCTATAGATACTATGGCTAATCAGCTATACATCTGTTTAACTGTTATTTAAGCCATTAGAATTTTATACCATGTTGTAAAAATTTAAGACTAGAGAATTTAATTACTCATTTCTTAAGGAGAAAAATCTGTTCATCCAAGCATATATGATTAAAATCCCTCTGTATGTCAATGAACTCGTGGAAAAGCAATGTTAGAGACCATTACCAATCAAAACAGCTTTTCACCATTATACAGGAAACCAACAGAGGGTCAAATGAAAAGCCAAGTTGGAGGATGCTTCTCACACAGAGAACTGATAAGCCGGTGATTCCAAGCCCTGGATTTCCCTTTGACTCTCTTGGCACTTTCCTGAAAATTGGTGCATTCTCTCTTCTCTCTCTCTCTCTCTCTCTCTCTCTCTCTCTCTCTCTCTCTCTCTCTCTCTCTCTCTTTCTCTCTCTCTCTCTTTCTCTCTCTCTCTTTCTCTCTCTCTCTCTCTTTCTCTCTCTCTCTCTCTCTGTCTCTCTCTCTGTCTCTCTCTCTGTGTCTGTCTCTCTGTCTCTCTCTCTGTCTGTCTCTCTGTCTGTCTGTCTGTCTCTCTCTCTCTCTCCATCCCATAATAGCTATCAGTTGAATGTGATTTGCACACACACACACCTCCCAGGACTTCACAGGAAAGAAGCTTGGACTCATGATAGCCATGTTGAGGTGTGGAAATTCTGTAGGTCAGTGCCTTGTCAAAACTGGCTAAGTCAAGGGGGTGCCTCCTCCAGAGGGGCTTAACGCTGGTCTCACAGAGCCAGTTACATCTAGCTAGACACGCCAGCTGTCATAAAGTGAAGCGGCTCCCTGCACTTGCCCCTCTCTTCCTGGGGCCATTTTCAGTACCTTTCATCTGATGCAGTAGGATGGCCTAAGTACATTAGGCCTGCCTAATCTTATAATGCCAGCCTCCAAAACATTAAGGCAGGCGAATGTCTTTTTTCATGGACGACCCAGATACTCTGTGATGACACAGCCCAGAGCAGCAGGGTGCAGTGTTTTCCTGCGCTTCTTAAAGGACTCAAGGAAGGTTGCCCACACCAGTGGCTTGAAGGGCTGCCTGGTTCCTTGATCCTTATCTCTAACCCTGATTAAGCTCCCAGATCCTAGATCTCTATATCCTCTTGCCCTCTGGATATCTCTCCACTAGGCCAAACACGACTTAAACTCAGCTGAGTTCCTCCTCTTGGCAATACTGTCTTTCTTCCTGTCTTCTCTGTATTAAAGGTCACCATCCCAACCAAGATGAGGAGCACATTGGCTGTACTTCTGCCTAGTCCATGAATACAGGGGCCAACTCATCTCCCCGATGTTTCCCTTTTCCCAAAGATCTAGCTCCTCTGTGTATAGCCATCAAGATGGATTGCCCTACCTCCTTCTGTACAGTGAAGCACAACCATATGGCTGAATTCCAGCCAAAGAAATGAAAAGAACAAGATCCCTCTTCCTGGAATGTGTGTGCAGAGGAAATCTGCATTCACCCTTGGCCTCTTCTTTAGCCTCTATCTTCCCAAATAGAACATGGATGCTGTTTTACATAATTGGACCACAGGACTGGAGACCAGAGGAGTGGAGGCCATGTTGCGAGATGGGGTGGGGGGGCGGGGAGGAGGGAGAGCAACAGAGGCCATGGCCATTGAGGGCTGATTGAGTGGAGTCATGTTAGAGAAATAACAGTTCCAGACAACACAGAGTGAGTGTTATATCAGGGCTGATTCTCTACCAAGGCTTCCATACCAAGAACCATGTTTCTCTATCTTTCTTACCGCTGCCATCTGAGTTTCTGTCCCCAGCCAAAACTTCATTACACCATGTTCTCTGTTAACTTTCCAATGCTATGTTCTAAGGACGGAGCTCGATACTGAGACCCAATCAAACATGGCAACTGAGTTCTCATTATAAGTTAATTTATGACATATTCTGATGCATGGATCAGTCTCTTGGGGGTTTGGTTTGTGTATTACCCAGAGCTTGATTACATCAAGGTACCCTGAAGAATTGAAGTGTTTTAGACCTGGAGAGGTAAACACTACTCCAGGATCAATGGTAAGTCCCTGTGTGACCCCGATCTTTGGTAAGGCCCTGTGTGGCTGGATGCCTCTTTCTGATATTCCATTTCAGCTTTTACTCAAAGCCCTGTAACTAACTTTCACAGTGTGGTGGGTTTCATTTCCTTTCTTGTTTATTTGTTTGTTTGTTTGTTTTTCGAGACAGGGTTTCTCTGTGTAGCCCTGGCTGTCCTGTAACTCACTCTGTAGACTAGGCTGGCCCTGAACTCAGAAATCTGCCTGCCTCTGCTTCCCAAGTGCTGGGATTAAAGGTGTGTGCCACCACTGCCCAGCCTCATTTTCTAAGTACAGTTATAATAACATCTCACCAGCCCGTGGTACCCTTCCTAGATGTCTTTGACATTCTCTGCATCAAGGAGTGAAGTTGATGATTCTTCAGGTGAATGTGTCAAGAGTTATGATGAAAGCAGAGGTGACACTGTGCCACTGCAATCCCTAGAGGGCAGTGCAGGCTTTCCCCTTGTTTACTCACTCCAGAACCTAGCCACTGTAAGGGAGAAAGCCAATTAGCCCAGGAGTAGGAGTGGTGGTCCTGAGCCAAAAGCATCGCTTGTGAATCCTCCACACAGGAAATCCTGTAGTACCCGAGAAACAGCTCACTGGCCCTGTGGGGAGCACAACTGAGCTGTCCCCACGGAGCCCTGTCCACAGCACAGATTGGTGAGCAAGCTGATGCGTGTGTTCTGCGGTTTGGAAGCAGTGGGCGATGGAGAGCTTTTTTGTCCTCACTAAGCACAGATTACATCAAGCTGTCAGGGTGCTGGGAGGGTTACTCAGTTGGAAAGGGGGCTTGCTACACAAACCTAGGTTCAGATCCCCAGCACATATATAAAACTCTGGGCACAGTTGGCACACACTTGTGATTCTAGCCCTGGGAAAGAAGATGCAAGCAGATCCCAGGGGCTATTCCATGAGCTCCAGGTTCAGTGAGATAGCCTGTCTCTAAATAATGTGAAAAACAATGGAGGTCACATGATGTCAAACTCTGACCTCCAACCACACACACACACACACACACACACACACACACACACACACACACACGCAAATGCACACATACATATACTCCTGCACACAGACATGCACATGCACACACATACACACACACACAAGTGTGTAGGCAAGCACACACAGATACACACATGCACATATACACATACAAGCTTTTTGGGTCGGATTTTTTAAGTGTATAGGAATAAAGGAGCATCTAACTTAGTCCATTAAGCCATATTAAATCTGTTACCTTCACATTGCCATATTCTGTGAGTTGTATGTAATCTCTGGAACCAGGCTCTGAAGTGATATAGCCCAAAAAAATCACTTGATTTGAACAATTTTTCAATAGTTTCGAAACTGCAATAGCCTGTAGCTTCCTGTCAAGGTCATCTCTAAAAAGAAAAAAAAATGCAAAAAGAAGTCTCTTCATTATATGTGTAAATCAATGAAAAGAAAAGCAGGTAACCAAACTCCCTCAAAATATCCCCAGGTCTGACATTTCACAATGAACAAGACGTAGAACCACACTTCAAACTGGGCTTGACGAACGCTGGTCTAAGAAAAACCTTTCTCTAGACACCAGTGAGTCACGTTCATTCAAAAGTCTTTCTTAGGGCTGAAGAGATAGCTTAGCACTTCAGACTACTCGCTGCTCTTGCAGAGGAATGGAATTTGGTCATGTCAAGCGTCCGTGTCAGCCAGCTCACAACCACCTATGACGCCAGTGACAAGGCATCTGTTACACTCTTTTGGCCTGCTCAGGCACCCACACTCAGGCGTACATCCCCACTCATAGGGGCACACGTACACATAGTTAAAAATAAATCAAATCTTTAAGTTTCTATTCTAAACACAGAATCTGTTCAACCTTTTTTCAGTATTAATAGATCATGGCAGGTACGGAGACATGGCTCAGTGGCAGAACGCTTGCACATCCCCCCCTCCACACACACACAAAGGCTCTACGTTCGCTCTCAACATTGTGAGTAAATTTAACACACAAGTAAAGAAGAAAGTATGGCAGAGATGTGAGACCCAGTCATCAGGATCACAGCTAAAGAATGGATATTGAAGTAAATGATCCAGGGACAGTCATAAGAGGGAAGATTGTAACCTTCATAGAAAGCCCAGGCTTGTGTAACCTATACTGTTACTTCAACCGAACGCTTCCTGAATGTCTCCTCTGCTCTCTTGCCCAAATACTGGCTGGGTATCTTGCCTTTAATATACTAATTACTGTAGGTATGAAACAGAAAAGTAAGCAAGTGCATAGGGCTTTCGAGGGACTTACAGATTCAGAAAAAAAGAACATCATGCTTGATATGACCTATCAAGAGAATAGAGGCACCTTGGGAACGTCAAACAAAGTGAATTTAATATAGGGAATTGGTTACTCGAGAGATGAGAGCCCAATCGGGGAGGTTGGCAGCAATGAGACTCTAGCACTGTCTCTACCACTATAGGACAGACAGGCAGAAGTGACACTACAGAGTCAGTAGGAAGCTAGCTAGCACTGGCTGGAGGAGGATGGGCTAAGGCAGGGGCTTCCATGATGGAGGCAGGGGCAATCTAGGAACTGCAGCCACAGAAGAGACTCAAGTGCTGCCAGAGATACCAGAAAAAACCCAGAGAAGGGGTAAGAAATGCTCTGGCTTCTCTCTTTTTGTTGCCTTGTGCCTCTTGTTGACTAAATGCATCTAGAGAGCAGAAGGCAAAGGACTCTGGAAAATGGCATTCCTTGTACCGTAAGGACACGGGTGGGTGCAAGGAATAGATCCACGAGTAGTTGACAAACAGAGGCATTTTCCTAGAAAGATGGGTGAACGTTATAGGAACAGAGAGAGATGGGGGAAGGTCACCAGGAACTGAGAGGACTAGAGGGATCTGAAGGAGGGATTTGAAGATAGGACCTGGAGGAGTGTATGTGCTGAACAGTCAGTGTTAGCTATCACTTGTTTGTGAATGAAGAGAAGGTCACTTAGTGCCCTTGGATCCCAGCAGTACAGCTACTTGTGCCAATGACCCTATAAGGACAGGGAGTGTTGTTGTTCTCATTGTTGTTCCTGTGGTCTGGTTTCACGTGTAGATCCAAGCACTTCTGAGCTCCGGCTTTATTCTGAATTCTTCCTAGTTGTGTAACCCTGATGGTCCACATCATCTAACCTCTCTTCACCTAGTGTCTTTATCTATAAAAAGGACCACAATATGGTCATACAACATGAAGATTAAATGTGGCTGCCACACATGTATGGAGAGCTACCACCCAAGAAGCAGTCTTGGGTTCGTATGGCCATCTACATCTCAAAGGCCCAAATGACCAGCAACACAGGGACAATCAATAATCTAAGGTTTTTGGTTTTGTTTTGTTTGTTTGTTTGTTTTTGAGATTAGGAAGTAAGAAAAGCGATTTCATTAAAAAATAAATAAAAGTAATTTGTTAACAGTACTTCCTGGCATTTGTATACTATTAAGTAATCCAAAGAAACCCACTCATGATTCCCGAAGTGTGTCACCACAAAATCCACCAGTCTGTTGGAGATGTTAACTGTCATGGTTATGGCTGGTGCAATCTCGCCCTCTGGCGACGGAAGAAGGTGATGTTCCGATCTCACAATCGGGTACCGAGACAGCACCATAATCCTGTAGAGTGAGAAAAAGCAGAGCAGTCTGGTTCTCAGCCTGTCGTGGAGAAGGAAGTGCATTAAAAAGTCATGTCACGTGACAGAAGGAAGTGCATTAAAGTCATGTCACGTGACAGGTATCCGCCGAGGGGCACTCCGAGCGGGAGTGCGGTGAACACTCCTATGGAAGTCTGCTCGCTGGTTCATGGCCTCTCCTTATTCAGCTTTTCTTGCTGTGTTAATCACAGTACCAGGTGCGTTGTGGCAAATGCCATGAAGATGTGAAAAATGGCAGCATTGACAAAATGAAACGCCCACCTGGCTTGTGTTGTGACTGTAACAATATCCCAGGCCACTACCCGCCCACCCTCTCTCCCTCTCCCTTAACCTCTTTCTCCCCCTCTCTCTCTGCCTCTCAGCCTCTCTCTCTCTCCAGCTTGTTGTCTTCATGCATAGCTCGCATCATAGTCTCAGACTGTCTGATTTATTTCTTTGTGAACATGTTTCTAGTTGTCCTTCAGTCCCTGCAGAGGACTGGTTCCAGGATGCCCACAAAAACACACATGTTCAGATGGTTGTCCTATGTAAAATTATATCACATTTACTTACAATCTATACGTGTCTTCCCGAGTGTGTTAACTCATCTCTAGGCCCATACATTAGCTCATTTACTTGAATTCAAGAGAGTACATTATGGGTAGTGAATTCAAGTCTTACCTTTTTTGAAACTTTCTACTTTTTGGAGACTTTATTTATTGAGAGGGGGGAGCATGCACTCTTCTGTGCTCACAGAGGCCAAAAGAGGGCGTCAGATCCCTGAGAGCTGGAGCTTTGGTATTTGCAGAGATGCTCAGTTTGCTACCTGTAGTAGGATCCTAACTCTGGTCCTCAGGAACTCGCAGCAAGTGCCCGTAGCTGCCAAGCCATCTCTCTAGCCCCAGTCTTTGGAATGCTCTAGACTTTTCAAATATGTTCAATTTCAAATTGTTTGAATCCAGGAGTAAAGACGCTGATATGGAAGGCCAACTGTGTTCTTGTCTTTTACACTACGATGTAAGTTACCTGAAAATATCAGATAGGGCCAACCTTGTGACTTCACCCCAGCCTTGAAGGCCTGATCTATGTGAAGAAGCAGTCATGTCCAGCCCTCAGGAGTCACTGTGAAAATTGATGGCTACGCACTTCCCTGCCTCCCTGTCACCGAGTCATTGAGACACAGCCACAGGATGGTGTCAACTTCCCAGCCCAAGCCACAGCTGCTTATTCTTCAGGTCTCTGCTTAGCATTAATTCCCAAGCTCCACTCACCCCCAGGTATGATCCCTGGTGCTTGGCCCAAAATCTGTATAGAAACCCAGCTTCTCCCCCAGCCACATGGTTAAGTCGTTGTTCCCCATAAAGGGCTTAGAAGCATCACTCTCCAAAATGGTGATAAAATCTGCACCTGTTTGGGGGAAAAGAGGGCCAACAAGCAGCCAGTGAGGAAACAACAATATAAAAAGCAATTAGCAAAAGCTTTATGAATTTCATTATTGTTTGGTTTAGTTGAGGTGAGGGCTGGCCTCAAACTCATGATTTTCCTCCTTCTACCTCCCAAGTGCTGGGCTACAGATATATATATATATATATATACCACCCCACCCCACCCCAGAAGAGTGTTATTCTTCACCCTTGCCTTTACTCATAAACCCCAAACCAAATCATCCGTATATGTCACAAGAATATGGCTCAAATCTGTGCTGGGCACTTAGGATTGAATTAAAGTGTAGGACATTTTAAGGAAGGAGAAAAGCATGCCTTTTCTCTGTACTTGTAACTTCTTAATGTTTTTATTGTTTTCTTTGTTTGATTGTGGCAGGGTTTCTCTGTGTAGCCCTGGCTGTCCTGGATCTTGCTCTATAGACCAAGCTGGCTTTGAACTCAGAGATCTACCTACTTCTGCCTCCTGAGTGCTGGGATTAAAGGCATGTGCCACCACTGCCTGACTGATTTTTTAAATAGTCTTGACACTTTCCTCAGAAGTTCAAATAATTTTCATGTCATTTACAAATTCACAGCTTATGTTCAGAAACAATAAAATAGTGTACATTGGCTTTTTATGTTTTTGAGACCAGGGTCTTATGTATCTCAGGCTGACCTCTTAATGTAGCTAAGGATGACCTTGAACTTCTGTCCTATCTCCACCCCCAGAGTGCTGGAGTTTACAGGTATGCACCACCATGCCGGACTTCATTCAGTGGTGGGGAATGAACCCAGGGCTTTGCATATACCCACTAAGCCACATCTCCAACCCCACAATGACATTTTAGTCCAAGGCAAAAAGCTCCATGGGATTGGTATAAAAAGGAATTTATCAGCTTTCCATAGACTCTGGACTGATGTGTCTGTGAGCCTTCCAATCAGGACTAAAGCATTGTGCTCAAAAAGACCCTAGAACACTTCTCAGGTGGTGTGCTTCACGTGGAGAATAACCAGAAGGTTTAGTCCTTTAGGATCATGCTGCACACACCATGAAGTGCGCAGACCTAGGTCCTCACACACTGCGGGATGCTTCATTAAAAGAAAACCCCTCAAGGGCACAGAGACAAATAAGACTGGCCCTGGGGCTTTATGAAAACATTTTTCCTTTTTTTCTTTTTTATGTGCGTTAGTGTTTTGCCTGCAGGTATCCCTGTATGAGGATGTCAGATCACCCGTAACTGGAGTTACAAAGAGGTGTAAGCTGCCATGTGAGTGTTGGGAATTGAACCTAGATCCTATGGAAGAACAATCAGTACTCTTAACCACTGAGCCATCTCTCCAGCCCCTGAAAACAATTTTCACCGTACACTCAACTCTTTCTACTTTACAGTCCATTAGGTACCCAGCAGCAGATCCCCAGATGGCAGGAACCGGAACATCTCTAACAATGAAGGCATGAGATGAATCTCCTGGAGCTACCCAGTAGGATAGGCTGTTCAGGATCAATGAACTGATTGCTCCAAAGGACAGCTGTGGTGTGGGATTATAGACCTGACCACAAAGTGAAGTTTCACTGGGAACTTAACACACACACAGCAATCCTAAGACTCAGGAACTTGGTGAGAATAAAGGAAACAACAGTGGTTTCTCAGAACCTGGAGCCAGTTTCAGCAGGACTCACCCGTCTGCTTGAGCAGTTCAGCAGACCTCTCTAGATTGGACCAGCCTTCGTTGTCATATCCAAACCTAAAAGGCCAGATGGCAGCCGAGACCACTGTCGCTGGTGCCTGAGGAATTGTTGAAGTGATCATTTTTGTGTAACTATGAACAATGGAAGTTTGCGGTCCCAGCCTTCTTCGCCTCTCTCCTATTAAAGTTCATATTTCAGCAAAGAAAATCCCATAGACATTTACCCATATTTAATTCGTAAAAATGGGGAGCTTACCCTATGGTCCTCTCAAAACAAATTTGTGAACTTCTAGCCTAAACTTGGCTGATCAGACAAATGTTTGGAAAGTGTTTCTAACAATCACTGCTTATAGTAGTTTGTGTGTGTGTTGATGTATAGAACAGAACACTACCTATCCACAGTAAATTAATCCCACCACAGAAAAATCACTTAAAAATGAAGTTATACACATGTAACAGGACCCTATACAGCCTTAACAGATGAAGTTGGGCTATACATTTCCATGGGAATGAATCTCATAAAGATGATTTTAAGTTTTAAAAAAAAGTGTTAAGGTAAAACAATAAAAGTAAAAAGTCAGGCAATGGTGGCACACTCGTTTAATCCTAGCACTTGGGAGTCAGAAGCAGGCAGATCTCGGAGTTCGAGACTAGCCAGATCTACAGTGCAAGCTCCAGGACAGCTGAGGCTATATATAAAAAAATTTAAAAATAAAAATAAAAAAAGAGTGTTAAAGCAAGTTGCAAGCAATTTAGGTGGAACTAAAAACACAGACACATCAATATTGTTTGGGGTTCTATAATATGCAGTAACATTATGAATGCATGTGAATTGACTTTTTAAAAATGTTTCAGGATGGAGAAATGACTTAGTAGTTCAAAACGTGTACTGCTATTGCTGAGGGTCTGAGTTCAGGGCCCAGCACCCATACTCTTTGGTTCACAACTGCCTGGAACTCCAGCTCCAAGTAGCTCCAATGCCTCTGGTCTATAAAGACACTTATACTCAACTGCACATATTCATATGCAGGTACATGCACAATCATGTAATTAAAAATAAGATAAATCTCAAATAAGCAAGTAAACAAGGAAAAACCACCTTCATCAAGGTTAAATGTCATGTTTCCCCAATGCCCATTTGCTCAAACTGTCTGGGGAGATCGGAGCGCCCGTTTGGGAAGTTATGGAACATTTTGGACATGTAGCTACATTGGCAGGTGAGGGGCTATAAGGGTAAGGCTTATGAGTTTATGTACCCAATGTGTACAGATGGAACAGGCCACCAAACAAGCTCCCACCACCACAGAGAGCCCCAACCACTATGCTGCCCCTCCCCTGCCCCTCCCCTGAAACTGTGAGCTGGAATAAATCCTTCTCCCAGACTATTCCAACAGGCATTTTGTCCCAGCAATGAGATAAGAGCCTTCAGTTCCTGCACTTAGCAGAGGCAGGAGGATCTCTACGAGTTACAGAGTAGCCAAGGCTACACAAAGATATCATGTCTTAAATGTGTGTGTGTGTGTGTGTGCATGTATATATGTGTAGGCATGTGTGTGTGAGTGAAAGTCTTTGCATGAGTGTATGTGTGTGCGCATGTTCATATGATATTTGTGTGCATGTGTGAGCGCATGTATGCATGTAAGTGCATGTGTGTATGTGTGTGTGTGTGTGTGTGTGTGTGTGTGTGTGTGTGTGTGTGCATTCTAAATCCCTGCACTTCTCTGTATTACTCCACTCAGAAAACCTCTTTCTTGGACCACTAAAAAGCCTCCTACATTTTTTTCTTTTATTTTAGCAGCCATGTTCAAGTCTATTATTTCGTCATCCTTCACAGGTGTTTCACTGTGGTTTAGTGAAACCGGGTGTGATGAGGCCCTCCCCAACCTCTGCACCTGCATCAGTGTCTACTCCATAACACCAGCCCTACAGGCCACTCGAGTGCATCTCAAACACTCTAAGCTGGCTCTCCCTCGATCCTTTATACAAATTTCCTACCTGAATCACAGCTGAATTACATCTAAATAATTGATTTTTTTTTAGAGTCTCATCTCAGATGTCAGAGAAGCTTTCCCTCACCATGCAGACACTAACTTTGCATTTTACAATCTCTCTTCCTAAAAAGCTGCCTGGCCTTCTGCCAGTCTTTCTTTATTTGTTCTCACAAATACCATCTTTATCCACTAGAATGCAAAGTGGGGGAGAGCAGAGATTTTGTCCAGCTTCTCCCGAGTACCTCTGGCACCGAGCATAGCCAGAAGTAGTCAGTGAACATTTGCCAAATGAGTAAGTGAATAAGTAAACAATCAATAAATCAAATTCAAACAATTCCTTTTCAAAGAACTTCTGGCTGACACCAGGCATCCTCTTCCTACGGAGAGTACATTGTAACAATAATAACTAACATGTAAAAGGCATCTCAAAGCGCCCATATTGATGGCTTGTTATTATCTACTTACTAAGAAATTGTTACTGGGTGAGGCCTGGGTTTGGTCCTGAGGGGAGGAGAGCCAGAGACTCGTGGAATCTCCTTCCTTAGGAGAGCTTTTTATTTAATATGAAACCATTTTTTCCTGCTAGTACAGATTAGTAATATTCAGCAATAACTCTCAAATTCCATTTTATCTCAAACTGTAACTCTGGCTGCACTGTGAAATACAGTTATCTTTTTACCAGAACAGATGGAAAACATAGGTTTGCAATGACTTCTTCTTGCTTTTGTCTCCAGAGGAGTGATCAAACGTCTAAATGTTTAAAATTACAAAAAAAAAAAAAAAAAAAAAAAAAAAAAAAAAGTGGAGGACAATAAAATGTCCACATCATGCTAACATACAAAGTAGACATAATTCACAAAACCAAGGGTTGTTCCCCCAGACTCTCTTTGAATAGAAGACTCTCATATTCACATCTTCAGCAATCAAACACAAAATACTCTCTTCTTTTACAATTTATATTAATGAGATCATGCATGGGAAACTAACTGCATATGAAAAGCATGAGCAAGTTGCCATTATTATTTCCTTAATCATTCCATTCTATGACCAGCCTAAGAGTAAAGGGAATGGACCCAGGGTCTTAAAGTCATAATACCCAGGTCTAGCATTAAATCAAAATAGTGATATAGAAATAGCAGCAGAGGGGGCTAGAGAGATGCCTCAGCAGTTAGGAGTACTGACTGCTCTTCCAGTGGACCTGAGTTCAATTCCCAGCAACCACAGGGTGGCTCACAACTATCTGTAATAGGATCTGATGCCCTCTTCCAGTATGTCTGAAGAGAACAACAATGTACTCACATACACAAAATAAAAGTAAATACACCTACAACAACAACTAAACAACAAGCAAGATATAGTCAGCTTATACAACTCCTGAGTGTCTACTTAATGAGATCTAAGTTAACACAGCACAGAGGTGTTTAAACATCTACATTTGCTATAGTATTCACAATAGCCAATGCTTGGAACCAACCAAGATGCCCATCAATAGATTAACGAGTAAAGAAAATGTAGCACAAATACACAAAGGAGTTTTACTGAGCCAAAAAGAAGAGTGAAATCATGTCATTTGCATGAAAATAGATGCAACTGGAGACCATCATGTTAAGCGAAATGAGCTGGATTCAGGAAAAATAAATATTGTAGGATAATGTGTTTGTGAACTGTGTAAAGTTTACCTTTGTGCTACTCAACTGCTGGTCTCTCTGCCCTTATATCTTGTTCCAATATGGACACAGCACTGTAATGCTTATGCCAAGAATCTCCTGTCTCATGTTTGTGTAAACAGTTCTTCCCATTTATTCTCTGTCTTGTCAATAAATGCTGATCGCCTAATGGCTGGGCAGAATAAAGAATAGGGTGGGACTTCTGCCAACCAGAGGAAGGAGAGAGGGAAAGAGGGAGAGAGAGGATAAGGGAGAGAGGGAGCCTCAGGTCAGCTGGCAGGATAGAGGAATGGGAGCCATGAAGAAGGGATCCACAGAGTCAGATCAATAATAATATGCAAGCATCATGGGATGGGTCTGGGAGGTAGCCAGATTAGAAAGTAATGGTAGATTTTTTTTTTCGGTTTTTCAAGACAGGGTTTCTCTGTATATCCCTGGCTGTCCTGGAACTCACTCTGTAGACCAGGCTAGCCTTGAACTCAGAAATCTGCCTGCTTTTGCCTCCCAAGTGCTGGGATTAAAGTTGTGCATCACCACCGCTCAGCATGGTAGATCATTTAATTGCTTGGCTATTGAGGTGCAGTTCTAAATAAATATTGGTTTATCCATGTAGTTATTGGAGACAAGCATGAAGTAAAGAAATACAGTCGCCAGATTAATTTATTGTTTACATTTATATTAATAATTCATTTACAAAATATCACATATTTTCTCTCATATTTATAATTGAAAAAACACATATATATTATAAAAGTAGAAGGAGGACAGTGGGGAGAAAAACTTATCCAAAGAAAAGACGGGGACAAGAATAAGAAACTGGAGTGAATATGCATGAGATATGTATGCAAATTTCATGAAGAAACATATTACTTTACATGTTAAGCAAAAATATTTAACAGAAAGGGAAAAGAAAGAAACAGAGAAAGGAAGCCAGGTGCCAAAACATTGCCAAATAAAGGTTTAAAATCATATATAAATCATATATATATGGCGAGAGAGAGAATAAAACTTCATTTCAAAAATGTTAATAACTTACCCCTTGGCCTAATCTTCTCTCATAGGTTCTGTGCCGTAGTCCTAATCCCAATAATCCTACACCAACAAGCAGCCACAAAACTAAACAAAAAAAAGAGAAAGAATCATTAAGAATAAACAAAATTTAAATAACTTTTTCAGAATTATATCTATTGATACAGAAGTCTGCAGATGACATATATACATAACCCACAGTTTAAAACCAGGCTTTAAAGACCATTCCCTGAGGACATCCCAAGAGCAATAACATAAAGTAAAAATAAATTACAGAATACACAAACAAAAATATTTTTGTAGACACAAAATGGCAGGAAAAGATGTCCTGATGAGCCAAGCACGCAAAGACCTTAGATGTCAGAAAGTTAAGAATTGGAATATAAGGTGAATATGCCTAGTGTGTTTAAAAAGAAGAGAGCATGCCAAAGAATGGCTGGGTAATGTAAGGCTAAAGACAAAGCCATCATAGAAGTTCATAAAGAAATAAACCAGACTTTTAGAGATAAAAATATAGGGGTAGAGCGATGGCTCAGACAAGAGCACTGGACCCAAGTTTAATTCACAGCTTGTGGCAGCTTACAACTGTCCATCACTCTGGTTCCAAGAGATCTGACAGCCTTTTTTGGCCTCCATGGGCACCAGACATGCATGTGGTACACAGACATACCTGCTGGTGAACACGCGCACACATATAATAAAATAAAATTTAAAATAGAAATATATATATATATATAATTTAATGAATGAGAAAAGGTCAATGGGCAAGATTTAGGCCACATTAGACAAAGCTTCCAGGAGAATTAAGACAAGAGGTGCATAGAGGTCAGGGCTAGCAAAATGGCGCAGCAGACAATGGCTAAGCTGCCTCGACTGAAGACCTGGGTTCCATCCCCAAGACTCACATGGTGGAAGAGAGAACAGACTCTCTTAAGTTGTCCTCTGACCTCCATGCACATGCCCTGCCCCCTCACTGAATACATAAGTAAATGTGTATTTTTCAATTAAAAAAATAAAACAGAGGTAGGAAAAATTAAAACACTTAAAACACAAAGAACAGAAAAGAAGGGGCAATCCAACCAGTTGGCATTGAAAAGGACGGAGGAAAGAGAACAAGAAAAATAATGCTGAGGGCTTCCCAGATCTAAGAAACTTGGGAATCTTCAGAGTGGAAGAGCGCACGGACTCCCAAGCAGGGTGAGGACAAAGTCCACCTCCAGGTGTATCACCGTGAAGCAGTGGTTGCCAACCACATTGAGAAAAATCCCATCTTAAATACAATCTTCCCGTGCTATGATGAGACATATATGACAGCTTTTACATAATGGTGCAAGTCCTCATTTAGAAATATTTTGAAGACCTATATAGCTTCAATGTTGTCTATCCCTTTTTACAATAATATTTTGTGCCCTTGGTAAAGTTTCAAACTTTTAAAGGTAGAAACCAGTATGTACAAGTCCTACATAAGAGTTACCTAATCAACACGCTGCACACATTTACTAAACACTTGTGTGTAATCCACTCATTTAAAATGGCTAGATAGTAGGTGATGAATTAATGTCACGTGCGAGTCTATAGTTTGTCAACATACTAATGAAAGCATGTTTAATCCTCCAGAGAATAAGAGATGGGCTACATGGTATTAGCTACCGGAAGAAAGCGTCTTTTCCAACTACCTGCTAAATTTTCTGTGTTAGATACAGGCTATTTAGGGTTGAAATGCCACAGTACTGGGGATTTGCTTAAATGTGTTTCAGCAAACCAGAAAAAGACAACAAAGACAACCGGCAGGAAAATATGGCTTAGTGGTACTCTTAAATTCCATGTTGGAAAATATATACAATGTGAGCCAGCATGGTGGCATACACCTTTAGTCCTAGTATTGGGGAGTCAGCGGTAGAAGGAACTCTGAGTTCATGGCCAGCCTGGGCTACATAGTGAGTTTCAGCACAGCCAAGGCGACATAAAAAGATCCTGTCTGGGAAAAGAAGTAAAGGGGGGAGCTAGGAGAAAGGAAGGAAAGAAGGAAGGGAGGGAGGGAGGAAGGGGGGAGGGAGGGACGGAGGGACGGAGGAAGGGGAAAGTGTATACACCAAACTTTCTTAAAAGCACGTAAAACTATACTTACTAAGTTTCATGTATTTTTCACTGCGTCTCAAAAGCATTTTAGGACTGTTTTTTGCTTGAAGAAGAAAGTCGAGGTTTTTCTTGGGTCCAAACAGCATACTCAACCCAATAATTACCATTATGGTCCCTGTTCAAAGAGGGAGAGAGAAAAAAGGATGGAACATACCTCAGTGGTAAGGTCTCTCCTTAGCATGCATGAGGCCCTAGGTTCAACACTCAGTATCATACAAATTAATCCTTTAAAAAGTGGGAGGACTGGGGCTGAAAAGACCCAGTGGCTAAGAGCATTTAGTGATTTTGCAGAGGATAACCCGGAGATATCTAGCTGGTACTCAGCTGCAAGCCGCGTACAATATCGACCTGCTGCAACACACGCCCACTGGTCTATAGATGTTATGGGAGTAACCAACCACTTCTTTTTTTAAATTTAGACCCACTCACAAACATGAAAGCTATATCTGACACTGAGGCCAGGAACGTGAAACTAGACAGGTCATGAAAAGAAGTAGGAAAAGCCTACTTCTATTATTCTGCCAAATGGTCATAGCAATAAAACAATTTCTGGTGACCTTCTCCTCTATCCGTATATAGATCAATACCTCACTTAAGCTTCGCCGTAGAAGTTTCTTCTTGCAGACCATGTTGATTAACACAGAGACCCACAACTGGACAATGTACAGAGAATGTTGATTAACACAGAGACCCACAACTGGACAACATACAGAGACTGAGACTTCATAGTGCTCAGTCCTAAAAGGGATGTCTTTTACCACACTCCTCTCCCCTCAAAGCCCAGGAGCTATGCAAAAGAGGGGACAGAAATATTGTAACAGGATGACTCCAAGGAAACTGCCCTTACTAGACTCAATAGAACTGATACAGAGACTGTGACAGCAGGCACAAGACCTGCACAGATTCAAAGCAGATGAAATGCCAGTGCAGAGACAGGGAAGTAGGCACAAAGTCCCACCACTAACCAAGGAACCATTTGCTACAGATGTCTGCAGGGAGACGGTAAAGCAGTTTTTCTCAGTAGAATGACACTGGGTATTATCAACCACACGTCAAGGCAGGCCGCATGCTTAGGAGTGGTTGACCAAGGTAAATCAGACTCGGTGCCTTTTTGAGCACTTTTTGTTTGTCTATTTTATTATTATGTTTGTTTTTGTTGTTTTTGTTGTTGTTGTCTGTTACATTTATCAGTGTGAGTGTTTTCTGGGAAAACTGCAGTATTTGTAAAGACCAAAGTTCCATGCTAGCATTGCATGCATCCAAATATTAATAATGCACAGAGGCACAGAAGGAGAGCAACAAAGAGCATATTGAAATACTAGCATGCCCCATTCCCTGTTTTATTGCTTGTTTAGCTTATACTTTAAAAACCAAGTAAAAATCTGAATTCAACGGTCAACTGCCGAAGAGAGCAACAGCAGGGCACACGCTCAGGACTTGAATGAAATTGTTCAGCACTGGCTGGCGCAACAGTTGACAATTTTTATATATTATAACCTTAGTATCTGAAACTCCTCTCAAACAGGGTCCCCAAACAAACTGTCACACCCAACATGTTTTAGAATGAGATATAGACAAAGAATAACCATGTGTTCTTTGGAGATTCAAGACATTCTGAATTTAAACTCAGGTATTTAGGAAGTAGGGTGCTCGCATTGAGCAACCGTGTGTGCTACATCTGCTGCTTGGTTTGGACGACACCATACTATTCTTTTGTTTCATCATCTAGCAAAATGGATAGGGCATAAACAGGAAAGCATGCCAGCCAGTCAGGGGTTCAAACAAGTGACTTCTATTCCTCTGCTCTGAAAAGTTGTATGTGTGTGGGATACTTAACCAAGGAAAGTGACGAGACCAGTGAGGTTTTGAGACCTTAAATTTTAAAAGCAGAAGCAAACCAGGTGGCCATCAGTTTGCTCAGGCGCAGCAGACTTGGTGGTTCCATATGAGAAGTAAAGACTGTTAACTGGACGATAGCATACATCTACCACCCTTGGTAAGCCGAGGGCAGCATGAATGCTTTACACCCCAGACTATTGGCAGCAGTTTCAATGGGATCAAGGTAAATGTGGAATGGAGATGTTCCTAACATGGCTAGGACTCAATAAATCTAATACACCAAGATCATGATTACATTTTGAGAGAAGATGCACAACAAGCAAACAGAAACTTTTGAGATCTTTTTCCTTTGAAGGCAATCTTAATGCTATTAAATTCACAAATATGCTATTTTTATTACCCAATTCTAATTATCTAAAACACACATTGCAAACATACCAATATCTATTCTCTCCACAGCACCCATTCAACTTTGTTTTGGAAATGGGGAGGATAGATTCCCCTTAAATTGCAAGTCAATAGGTGTTTCTTTACAGTTAACTTTAGCAAAATTCATACAAAATAGTAATTAACAATGATCTTCTTTACTTGTTAACTCACAAGGAAACACCTTCAAAACTGCATTTTGTTAAAGTTTCTGTACTAAAATGTAGAAAAACTGAACTACACAAATATTGAAAAGTTAAAAAAAAATCCCTTAATTTTTTATTCCTCGTACCACTACCACAATTTACAGGGCAATATACCTGATGTAATGAAAAGAAAAAGAAAAAGACAAAGCTCCAGCAGAAAAAAGACCTCAGGAGTGTACATCTAATTGACACTCCATTGCATTAATCAATGGCTGCACTTTTTGCAAACTGTGGCTATGACAGTCCTGAACAAGAAGGGTTCCTGCTTAAGCCGCAGGAACTTTTCTGACTATGGACCATCGTTCCTTCTGTGGCAGATTTTTACAGTTCCTCTAACGCATTTGGGACGACTGTCTCAAAGTAACCTGCAGCTTTCCTGACAACTCCTCACTCGCTCTCCTGCTAAGAACTGTAGCCGTTTCTGTTTTATTTTAAAACCTTCTGCTACCGTATCCACCACTTCCACCTCCAGATCCATAGCCACCACCATAGGGACTGCCTGAGCTTCTCCCACCAAAACTGCCCACCTTCGTGGGTCCATAATTTGATTGTTGCTGTCCACTATAATTTCCAAAATCATTATAGTTCCCACCATCAACATAGTTACCTCCACAAAAATTTCCTCCTTCATTCCTCCACCTCCACCACCATATCCACCACCTAGGTTTCCATATCCTGGTCCACCACCTCCATAACCTCCTCTACTACTGTAACCAGGACCTCCAGCGTAGTTGCCACCATCACCTCCAAACCCATTATAGCCACCATCACCACCTCCATAACTACCTCTGCTGCCACCACCTCCACCACCATAGCCTCCTCTTCCACCAAAGTTTCCTCCACAACCCATAAAGTTGCCAGAGCCACTGCCACGACCTCTCTGTGATCCAGTAGACTACATGTCTTGTTTAGAAAGGGCCTTTTTCACTTCACAATTATGCCCATTAATAGTGTGGTATTTCTGAACAACAATTTTATCAACTATGTCATGATCATCAAAAGTTACAAAAGCAAGTCCTCTCTTTTTCCCACTCTGCCTGTCTTCCAGAACTTCTATGGTTTCAATCTTGCCATACTCTTCAAAGTAGTCTCTCAGATTATATTCTTCCATATCCTCTTTAATGCCACCAACAAAAATTTCCTTCACCGTTAAATAGGCACCAGGCTTTATAGAATCCTCTCTAGAAACAGCTCTCCTTGGTTCTACCACACGCCCATCAACCTTGTGTGGCCGAGCACACATTGCAGCATCCACCTCTTCAACACAAGAGTAGGTCACAAAACCAAAGCCTTTGGAACATTTTGTTTGGGGATCTCTCATTACCACACAGTTTGCTAGTGTGCCCCATTTCTCAAAATATTCTCTTAAGTTATCATCTGTGGTTTCAAAGCTCAGACCACCAATAAACAGCTTCCTCAGCTGCAAGTCAGGCTGGGGGCAACCAGGCAGCGGTTTTACCTCCATTTGAGATCAGACTCACCTCTTCCAACTCGAATTCAATCTATTATGTTTGTTTCCTTTCTTTTTTTCTTCCTTTCTTTCTTTCTTTCTTTCTTCCTTCCTTTCTTTTTTTCTTTTCTTTTTCTTTTTTCTTTTTTTCTTTTTTTGAGATAGGGTTTCTCTGTATAGCCCTGGCTGTCCTGGAACTTACTCTGTAGAACAGGCTGGCCTCAAACTCAGAAATCCACCTGCCTCTGCCTCCCAAGTGCTGGGATTAAAGGTGTGCGCCACCACTGCCCAGCTTATGTTTGTTTTCATAGAGAGAAAAAAAAATGTGGAGTTGGGTAGGTAAAAAGGTGGGGAAAGCTCTCAGAGCAGCTGGGGAAGGGGAAAGAAGATAATCAACATATAATGTGTGAAATTCTCAAAGAAAACAAGCAAAGATGTTTTGTAGAAACCTACTCCCCATTACCAACTTTCCTTGCCCCGTAACCGAGCTACTCCTACTAAAGAAGGTTCTCAAAGCTTTGCACAAAGCTGAAATAAAGCACGGTTTCTCAATTCTAGGAGTTGGGAGAATGAGCTAGCAAAGCTCATCATCCCCAGAGCTCCAAAGAAACAAAGGAAAGCACAACACAGCCCTTACATACACCTGTATGTACTCCACCAGGCAGTACCCCGAGCAAGCTGGAGGAAGAAAACAGCAGGACCCTGGAGAGAGCAGAGCCCGACAGAGTAGACCCACCTGAAAGAAACCACAAGAATTACAAAGTTAGCAGAGCCAGGCACCTGCAGAGAGAATGGAGGAAAGTGGGCATATACGAAGAAGCTGATTCTAACTGGCAGAGAGAGCAGTCAATTTTCCTCAACAGAGTGACACTGTGTTATCAGCCACACGCACTCAGGGTAGGTCGCACACCCAGAGTAGCTGGCCAACACAAATCGGACCCCAGGCTTTTTTATGGTTGCCTTGTTTGTTTTCACAAAGAGAAATAAAGTGAAGTTGGGTGGGTTGGGAGGTGGAGAAGGAGCTGGGAGGAATTGGGGTCATGGCTGTAAGTTCCTCTAAGGAGGTGAGAACTCGAGCCAAGAACGGAAATAGGGAATTCTCAAAGGTTTTTTTCTCAAAGATCCCGTTTCCCTTAGCGGTGAGTCTTCCAGAGTAGCCTGTCCTGGCAGAGGTCTAGGATGGTTAATGTGAGATGCAGTAACTGGGAAAACTGTAGTGGAGTGTGTGTGGAAACCCAACCTCTCCCATCCAGTACCCAACCCCTGGAAATGTCCTAAGAATGTGTTTACCTATGTATGGTCCCTCCCTGTATTCCAGAAAAGTTCCGGGTAAGAAGGAACACCTTGCTTTTCATCTCCAGAGCCTGACCCTGTGCCAGGAGCATAGTGTGTGCACAGTGAATGATTTTATGAGAATAAATGGGCAAGTATAAAACAGGAAGTGCAGACAAGCCAGAACTGGATCCCTATCAGCACCGATGCCTCCCAGCTCTCAAAGATTCTACTGAGAAGGACTTGCTGTGCTTTACTTCCATGTTAAAGAGGTAGGCAGTTCTCACTAGAACTCGCATCTATAATCCCGGCGCTTTGCAGGCCAAAGCAGAAGAATTAGCATAAGTTCAAGGGCAGCCTGATCAACAGAGTGAACTCCAGGCCAGCCTAGGCTACAAAGTAAGACTCTTATCACAAAAAGAAAGAGAGGAAGAGATTGACGATGCTGGTTTTTCTAAATACCTGCTACAAATCAGTATTTCCATCTTTTTCAGAAAAATAATTTTTAACATATTATAACATTTATTATATAATAATAAAATAATGTAATAAATTCTATATACTATAATATGTAATGTATAAAATAAATAAATGAAATATATTATATTATAATATATAAGTAAAATAAATTTACATATTTATATAAAAATAAATTAAGATAAAATAATAAAATAAGAGTAATGGTTAGTTAAATTAATCATTCAACATTAATTATAATAATTAATTATAATTAAAGGACACATTAATTATGTGAAATAAGCTTATGGATGTTGAATTTTGGTAAGTTTCTAACACTAATGTTTATACACAGGCTTTACCATGGTTTAGACATTTTTTTTTTCTCAACTAGTTCATTTTATTTGCTTGTTTATTTGAGGCAATCTTACTATATAGCCCAAACTGGGACTCCACATATAAACTAAGCCAGACTAGAACTCACAGAGATTAGCCAGCCTCTGCCTCCAAAAGGATGGGATTAAATGCTTGCACCACTCATCTTAAAAGCCACCTGAGTAATAAATATTGTTGAAGTGCACTTAATTGGAACAAAGTTCCAGTTTTGACATCCTTCTGGGTTTTCTTTACCGAGACTACAGACTGCCCTCGACCTTGTGCTTGTTTCCAGCCATCATAAAAGATGCTGAGTCCTGGCCAGTGTGAGAGAACTTGGGTCAGTTTCTTTAACTGGATCTGTTAGAGTGTACTCACCCAAAAGCACATCAGATCTTTCTCTAGCGTAGACGCCTCCAGGAACAAACTTAAACGCTGTGCACCAGGCACAGAAAAATACTTGTAAAACATAAAGGATCATACTGGTGGCCATGGCTCCTCCAGGGTTTGTCCCTGAATTCACAAGATGACCAAGAACTTGAGGCCACATAGAGCCCGTGAAGGCTGCCAGGACCCATCCCGAAACAGCGGCTGCCCACGCATGCAGGAAAAGGAGACCCATGGCCGAAGCTGCTCCTGTTTGTAAGAAACAAACCAAAAAAATGGAAGAGGATGCGTCAGGCAAGAGAACAGCAAAGCTCCTGGCTTATCCAGTTCATCGCAGGTGAGAACCCAAAAGGACCGGAAGAGGCCACTGGTTCAATCTCATCTCCCCAGAAAATGCAGCAGCTTAATGTGGTCTGCTCAAAATCACAGCCGGCACTGGCCCTCCCAAAAGTCAAATGGTTTAGCAAACCTCAGGCCAATGTTTGTTCTTTGGGAAGAGGTTAAGAGTGGGCATCGCAGTAGCTAGCCTTACAATCTTCATGGTAATAGGAATTGAAATGATTTGAGGAGTTAGAAATATGTTCATTAAGTACAACCATCCAGATTCAAGAAAGCAGGAAACATGAGGTCTGTGTGGTTTCTAGGACTTTTCTGGTAAGGCACTTTCTAAGTGATCATTGCCTGTTTGTGCGCTGTCCGGCAGTATATGCACTGGTTCTTCACCCACACAGACCCAAGAGAGAATGCCAGTAAGATTCCAGAGACATTCCCTGTGGGAGCAAGTCTAGACTCTGTCCATTGCTTTCCTAGAGCCTGTCAGGTCAGGACTGTGCATTCTATTCTCCCTGGTCCATGACAGGCAGTGACTTAACCAATGTTAGCCAATGCTAAAGTCATGTAACGTTCCTCCCAATTCCTGTAAAATCAGCTTTAATCCATCTATATTGGGTCCTACATAGAATATATATACATTTGTATGTATGTATGTATATATGTATGTTTTTTGAGACAGGGTTTCTCTGTGTAGCTTTCACTGTCCTCGAACTCATGCTGTAGACCAGGCTGGCCTCAAACTCATAGAGATCCACCTGCCTCTGTCTCCCAAATACTAGGATTAAAAGCACGTGCTGCTACCACCAACCCAGCTACAGTATATACATTTTCATTAGCATTCTTCAAGATATCTATAGCAGACACTTCACGGTTTGGGACAATGACAATGCATTCACAGGTCAGTTCCACGTACCTGTTACCCACCAGGCTAACCCAGCATCACGAAGCCATGAGGAGCCCGATAGCATCAGTCCACTTGAGAAGCCCAGCAGAACTGCACCTCTGTAGATAAATGAAAATAAAAAGCAAAATGAATAATCAAGCAAGCATAGATCAGAAATATACTGTCTCTAGCTACATCCATTCATATCACACCGTGGATATGAAACTGCAGAGGTAATGAGAGCCATTGGGAACAAGTCCACAGAATACGCAAGGAGGGCTGATGACATCACTCAGAGGGAGAGCATTTGCCTAGCATGCAGGAGACTCTGGAGTCAATATCCAGTGCCAAAAATGAAGTAAAGCAAAATAGAACGTTGAAGTAGCCAAACATCTAACAAATGGCTCCTGTAGTCTCTCTGTCAATGTAGACGCAGTAACTGAATTCTCACCTCTTAAGTTACAGCTCATCCCAGCCCCCTGACATTTCAAATGATTCTACCGAAGACCAAAGGAAAAGCCACTGGCAGAGTTTGATGTGGCGTTTTCCTCTTTCTCTACCTCCATTCTATCCCAGGACTGCTTTTATCTAGTGTCTGTGTTGCTAAAATAAGTGACAGTTTGATTTATTTTTAACTACCACAAGCTATTCCATTGTTTTGCAATTTTTACAAAACCTTAACAGGAATTAAGAATTTAAAATGGGCTGCAGAGACGGTTCAGCAGTTAAGAACAGTTGTTGATCTTGCAGAGAACCTGAGTTTGGTTCCCATCACCCACATGGTAGTTCACAAACATCTGTAACTGCAGTTCCAGGGGATTGTACCCTCTTCTGGCCTACACCAGCATCAGGCACCCTCTTCTGGCCTACACCAGCATCAGGCACCCTCTT
>NW_022196905.1:66208565-66224991 GCF_008632895.1 Mastomys coucha | reverse complement strand
CAGGCACCCTCTTCTGGCCTACACCAGCATCAGGCACCCTCTTCTGGCCTACACCAGCATCAGGCACATACACATTGCACAGATAGACATGTAGGCAAAACACACACTATATATATATATAAAATGATAAATGTATATTGTGTGTATACATATATGTACACACACATATATATATACACATATACATACACATACATATATAATTGAAGTAAACTTCAGTGGAAAATCAGTAGCAATGGGAGCTACAACAAAGCATTGCTTAAATAACTGAAATCTAATCTTACATTCAGCTCTTATGACACACCAGGCACTGTCTTAGGATTTTCACCTGGGTTATTATCCATTTAATCCTCTTAAGTTTATGAGGAAAACAATACCTTTCTGCCATTTGCAGAGGAGAACACAGGGAAGAGTCTTGGCTTCTAGTGACACTGTGATCTGTCCAACAAATACCCAGTGTTGGCACCAGAGGGGCTGAAAAGAATGACCAGCTGACGCCATGCCTTTCCCCGCCACAGGCAAGGGATTCTTCAGAGTCCCAGGAGGGAATATGGAGACCTATTCAGCCCTCAGTTCCATTCAGCTTCCCCATAATCCTCCAGGACTCAGCAAGCACCCTTCTGGCTCCTCCCCTTAGCGAACAGAGCTGAACTCACCCAAAAGGATTAGGATCAGGCCCTGGGTGGGGATGACCACTCACTGCCCATCTGGAAACAATGGAGACCTCTCCAAAGATCCAGTGAGTGAGGAACATGAGGCTCCCAAAGGCGGCACCTGGCAACAGCCAACTAGATCGAGAGGTCCTGCCCGTGGCGACCTCACTGGGCTTCTTCCCCTCAGGGTTTCTGTAGTCACCATCTAGAATTTTAGAAACAAACAAACAAGGAAAAGGAAGAAAGAATTGCTCTCAGTATCAGCAATGGCCAGTGGCCTCGAGAAGCCTATTGTAGAAAGGAGATTGCAACCTACGAAGCTGAACACACCGAGCTATTGGATGGAGGGATCCTTTCCAGCTAGCTCTGGGATGGTGGTAAGAGGGGAAGTGGGCGAACCTGACAAGTAAAACTGCAGAAAGCTACTAACCTCATGTGAAGCTAAGGGAGGGAAAGAAATATGGGCAGGAAGAAGGGGGGTGTCATCTGGAGAGAACAAGCGTTATCCAACTTTAGTGCAACATCCTCACACAAAAACCTGCTTTCTCACGAAAGAACAGGATCTCGTGGCACACTCTGGGTACCCACGATCCTACCTGTGTGTTGGTGAGCCTCAGCTATGTGAGCCCCCAGTCCTTTACGGGACTCGATTCACCTTTACTGATTTCTGAGGTCTGCTGTCTCTAATCCCAGTTTACAGGTCAGAGTCCACGCCCACAGAGATCAACTAACTGGTCCAAGATCACACAGCTAATGAAGAGAAGCTGACATGGATGCTCTAAGGCAGTGTGCCTCCTTAACTGAGTGTTCTGCTGGCCTGATCCCGAGCACTGTTTAACCAGAGACTCTCATCAAAGCCACAGCCTCACACATTAAATGAAGGCCATGAGAGGCAATGGTGGCAGGAGAATTTCTTTGTACCCACATAAGAACCTACTGCAGAGAGGCTTCACAATCCCCATGACAGAAGGACATGGACAGAAGGCAGCCCTGGGGGCTGCCTGGCGGACCAGTGGCCCAATTTTTACTGGGGAAAAGAAAGTTGTTATGACAAGAACAGGGTCAGCGGAAGGAGACGGCTGAAAGCTATGGGGAGGGGAAGGGTCAGGAGTGGGTGGTAAGGACAGAGAAGGGTCCAGGATCTGAGGATCAAACAGAGTGCAGAAAGAAGGGGCCATCTGCGCTGTGTTCATTGAATAAAACCCAGTCAGCTGTGGCAAGGGTCTCCAGCCCCTGGAACCCAACACATCTTCAAGCAGAAAGGTGAAGAATGCCACTGTGTTCACATGCCCAGAGGGTCTGGGGTTTGGAAATAAGGTCACAGGGCAGATGGATGCCATGAATGGAGACTGGCATCCTGTGCTGAGAAGTGGGAAGAGGGCGGAGCTGAGCTGAGCTGAAGTACCCCATGGACACGTGGACACGCCCAACCATGGTTTTCCCCCTGCCTCCGTAACAGCCCATTGTGTCTGTTACTATTCAACAGGAGAGAAAGTTCAAATGGAGCTATATTGCAGGAAAACTATTTTTACAACGTATCTTGGAGCTAGGAGCTTAAGTTAGTTGGTAGGATGCTTGAGGTCCTGGTTCAATTCCCGGCACCACCACAGGGGAAAATTCTTTTTCAAATGTGCTATTACATGGGAAAGAGACAGAAACCACCAGAGAAGAACCCCAAATAAACTGAGAACATCCTTACCTGTGCCACTTTGGTTAAACACAGCTATGACACTCAATGTCAGAATCACTCTGTTGGGCATCTGATAGCTCCAAACTGGGTTTAATGATGTGTACCATATTCGGAGGACTAGGAGAAGAACGTGCCCCAGAATGAACCCCCAGATTTTCAGGTACCTGGAAGTGAAAATTGTTTATGAAAGACTGTAAGTGTGGATTCAGTGTGCCCCATCCACTGTGGATTTGTTTCACAGAGTGTGGATCTACAATCCTGTTGCCAGTGACTTTCAGTGATGTCCCCAACTTAGCCTTTTTAGAGTACAAGCCTATGTATAGGTCTAGGCTACTTAAAAAAAAAATTCCACCAAGTACAATTTGTGTTGCCATGGGATCAGCAAGATGCCTTAGTAGGCACTTGCTGCCACACCTAACTACCTGAGTTTAATTCCTTAGGACCCATATGGAAACACAAGAGAATCCATGGGGCTGGAGAGATGGCTCAGTGGTAAAGAGCACTAACTGCTCATGAGTTCAATTTCCAGCACCATCTATAATGGAATCTAATGCTCTCTTCTGGCATGTTTAAAAAGAGTAATAGTGTACTCACAAACATAAAATAAATAAATCTTTTTTCAAAAAAAAAAGTTTTAAAGAAGAGAATCTATTACTAAATGCTATCCTTGAGCCACACATACACATGTACACTGTACACACACACACACACTGAATAATTTTTTTAAATAAATACATCTAATTTTTAAATGTTTATACTTTATTGGGGCTGGAAGTATAGCAAAACAGCAGGGAGAAACTGAATACACACTACGCCTGGGTTCGGTCCCTACTACCAAGAGCAAACTGAGTGGGGGCAACTGTTTGAACCTTTGCTTTTTGAAAAGGAAGGGGGACTCTTACCAAGCCCCGTGAATGGGAAAACTGTTCTGAACTCAATGGTCAGAACTCGGCCAGGGGAACTGGTCACACCTGTTTGTCTGTAGGTAGCGCCGACTTGAGTCATACCTCTGCGATCCACTTCCTGCCCACCAGGTCACAGTTTGCACTATCAGGGAAGAAGACACACCAAGGGCAAGGACCATCAGCCGAAGCTTGGCATTCGGAGCCTCAAAGGAAGCTATGCTGCCTACAGACAGGGAGAGGAGGGGTGAGCTGGCAAACAGGCCTGGTACTTGACAATCTACAGCATTTGCTAAGAACCGAGTCTAGTACAGTCTTAACCCTGAAGATGATAGAATTAACACACGCCTAGACATGTCTTTAATCTTTATTCCTCTAGGTAGGATTCTCACATAAGGTTCGCAACGTTAAAGTATACGACTTAATAGGTTTGGGGCACATTCAAAGTTGTCAACTATCACCACTAACTTTAGAATATTCTCTCTACCCCCTGCCAAAATTCCCCTTCTCCTTTCTCTCCACCCCCATACCCTAGCAATCACTAACCTTTCTGTCTCCGTGGATCTTCCCTATCTGGGGAATTTTACATAAGCAGATGCGTATATATGTAGCCCTTTGTTTTGTGGTTGGCTTCTTGCCCTCAGCATAATGCTTTCAAGGCATATCCAAGTTGTAGCCTAGATTAGTCCTTCACTCTTTAATGACTAAATAATAGTCCATTGTATAGATAACCTGTACTTTGTTTACCCATTTGTCAGTTGGTGGACACTTGTTTGTTTCTGTGTCTAGATTTTCATGAATCACGCACGCTGCTATGAACACGTGTACACAGGTTCTGCACAAACACGGGCTTGTATTTTTTTTCTAGACTATACAACAAGGTTTAGAGCTCTGCTTAATATCCAGGGTCCTGCCAGCCAGTTTCCCAGAGCTGCTACGCCACTTTACCCATCTAGCATTTCCATTATCAATACGTGAAAACTGAGTTGTTTCACATTTTGCCAGCACTTGGTATTGCTTGTCTTTTTTACTTTAGCCATCCAAATGACTCAAAATATTTATGGTCAAAAATAATCTAGGTCAATGAGTGTAAGTTAGTTTCATAGTTAATTGTGAGGTGATTGATTTAAATATCTGAGATGTCAGAGATGAGAGTGCGTATAACAGTCAGGGGGTGAATTCAGGGGACTTCAAGCGAATCATAGCCCAGAGCAGCCTCTGTTGAGCATCACCTGTGCCCAGCAGTCACTAGGGTCAGCACTTGGCAGAGATGGCCTCTTCATTCTCCATCCTCAACTCTGACTTCCCTATCTAACCATTTCATTTCTTTTTTAAAAAGATTTATTTATTCTTATGTGCATTGTTGTTTTGCCCTCATATCTGTGCAAGGGTGCCAGATCCTCCGGAACTGGAGTTAGCAACAGTGTGTACTGGGATTTGAACTCAGGTCCTCTGGAAGAGCAGCCAGTGGCTCTTCACCGCTGAGCTATGCCTCCAGCCCCCTGCCTACCTATTTCTATCATTCTCCCACACAGGGAACTGGGTTTTCATGAAGCAACACAGGGATTGTCATTACTAGCTGTCATGAAGGGCAATACTGGTTGTCAACATCAGTATGTGCTATCACTAAGAGACAAACTCCAGAGCGTGCCTTCAAGGGAATTTCTAGGGTGGACTGATTGTGTTGGAAAGACCCATGTGACCAGGGTCTCACCTTCCTATTGCGATGGGTTGTATCCCCACACCATGAGCCAAACAAGCCTTCCGTCCTTAGGCTGCTTTTGCAAGGTACTTTGACATCGCAATAAGAAAGGCTATACAAAGACTAGACCCAGATTTACTATGACATGCTTAGAGTCATGGAGAAAATCCTGCCATAGAAGCCACCTTGAACTATGATAAGAAACTAAGTCTTGCAAAGCGAAGGCCACATAACCCATATGCAGAAGCCGTAAGGCTGCTGCTGTTCCCAACCAAGCAGTTGCTGCTGTCAGTGCCAGGCAAGCGGCTTCACTTCTGTCCCCTGCAGCTAACCGCTTCTGATGGACACTATCTTTGCAAAGGGAAGCTTCCAGGGCTCTCTCCCACTATTGCTTCTGAACTGGTTCTAAAACTAAGAAGCTCAACCCCTTCGTGGGGAGTCTCAGAAGTCGCTGCAGCAATGTTCTGCCTCCTTCCAGCACCGGGAGGGCAAAGGGTTGCTATGCTTTCCTGGGGACTCCAAACACTGCTCCTGGAACCATGATAGGTCAGCTTCCAGACGGATCTGCCCAGTGCCGCTCACCAACAGACCCCTAAGAAAGGCTCAAAGATGCCCCCTGGGGCTGGGCAGGAGGGTGAGGATCCCAGCTTTCAGCTACAGCTCCAAGCAGTTTCAAGCTCACATTTTTTTCCCTTTTTAAAATCTATTCATAATACTCCCCTTCCTGTGGCTGCGTAATATTCCCAAGGTTCATAAGCATCGATTATCTAATCTGTCTCTTATAGACGGCATTTGGGTTGTTTCTATCCTACCAATATGAATATTCCCACAATGATTCACATCGTGTATATGTTTACGTAAGGCACTTTAGGGTGGGGTTGCTGACAGAAAGGCTATATGCAGCTTGCAGTTTGGGTAAAATGCTGCTAAACTGATGTCCATAAGCTTTATGCTGATTTATCTACCCACCAGCCATTCACGGGCACTTGTTTCCCATCCTTCTAATTCAGGGTTATGTTTTTTTTTTCCCTGCCAATCCATTTGTGAGGCTATAAATATGTATGCATCCTTATTGCTATGAGTTTTCTTTAATTTTTATTACATTTGTCTATTGTGTGTGTGCATGTGTGAACACGTGTCTGCTCACACAATGCCTCATGTAGAGGGGAGAGGACGACTTGTGGCCATTGGTTCTCTTTCTCCTGACTGGAGTCAGGGATAGGATTCCAGTCGTGGGGCTTGGCAGCAAATGGCCTTACCTACTGAATCATTTTGATGGTCCAATTTTATTGTATTTTTAAGAACTAACTGTATTTCCTTTCCAGAGACTACTCACATCTTCTGCTGGCTTTCTGGGGGCATTTTTTTTTGTCTTTTAATATTGGTTTTATTGATATTATATGGGAAACAGCATTTCAAATAGATTTCACCTGCTGTGATGTTTCTGATACATAACTCGTTCCTTATGCAGTACTATTGAGCTATCTTCCTCATCACTTCTAAGTCTTGTCATAGTTGGCCTGTTCTCCTAGGCACCTTTTTCCTCCTTATTCCAGTGAATCTTAGATGTTTCCCTCTCAGGCATAGATATTTCTTTAAAAAAAAAATGCATTGACTCAGTATGGTTTTCCAATTTTACTAAAATTTTTCCGAGCTGATAGTAAGGAAAAGAAACTGGTGACTTTTCAAAGTTAACCATTCCTCAGGCAATGAACAGTCTACACTGTTTCGTTTTTGACTAACAGGAGAATCCCCGACACTGAGACCTTACCTACAGTGACGAGCCTCAGCAGACAGAGGGTCCACTTCTTATTGACGAGTTTCCAGAATGGGGGAATTGTTAAGAGTATCGGCGAGAGAAAGGCTACGCCAAACAATTCCAGCCCTGTGAGCTCCAGAGTTTGCAAGGGAAAGTAATAGATCATGGGGCCCAGTCCGTGGTAGAGAGACCAGGAGACGTAGCCTAGGAAAAGGGTTTAAGAGAGAATATGAGCCTGGCCTAGTTCTTGATTGTGCATCCTGACGCTCCACTCTACTCTGAATTTCCTGCCTCTGGCTCAGCTGGGTGTTGCTAAGAGACTCCGTTCCTTCCCCAGCAGGCAGGGTGGAGGACAGACAGGTTGTTGTGAGTCTGTCTGTTACCACCTCTTTGTTCCCATAATTATATAGTCAGAAAACCGTGTCTATGCCTGTAGATGGTCCCTTTAGTAAGATAGCATAGGCTGGACCATCAGAGATGAAACTGGCTTCCTGTCAAGATTCTGATTGATAGCTGGGCAGTGGTGGCACAAGCTTTTAATCCCAGTACTCAGGAGGCAGAGACACGTGGACCTCTGAGTTTGAGGCCAGTCTGGTCTACAAAGTGAGCTCCAGGACAACCAGAGCTAAACAGAGAAACCCTGTCTCCACTCCCCACACCCCCCAAAAAAACCCCACAAAGGATTCTGATTGATAAAATACTCTCACCTAATTTGTCTCATACATATGTAATGAGAAATATCATGAAACTAGAGAAGTAGTGTTCCCTCCACCCTACTCTAACTTACAGCCTCGAGCCCTTTAGTTAAGCATCAGACTTTTACTTGTGAATAGACCATTATAAACCTCCCTTACTGGGCAGGGCTGGGGCACCTCTGTGGGCACAGGTTCTGTGATCTTAGACAATAATGATAATTAAGGCAGTGACGTTCGCCCTGTGCCAGGCTGAGCTGGGTTTTAACCAGATAGCTTATTCCTCATATAATCCACATCCTAGGAGGTAAATGTATACACCTTATGCCCCCTTCTACCAAAGCTGAAACAGTTCGGGCAAACCAACAACACAAACCTCTGAGAACCGGAAAGTTTAGTGATTGCCTGGCGTGGCCCAGTACTAAATGTCACAGGGAGCTTAGACCCTAGCAGAGCACTTAACTTTCTCCCAAGTCCCTTTCTCGGGCTCAGGTTATTAATCCGCAGGCGTCACACTACCTAACAGTTCTCAGAATGAGATCAAGCCTCCTGAAGAACTCAGTGTCACTCACTTCACACCTCCCAGTTTACTAGGCACCCAGGGAGGCAGAAAAGAAAAAAAAAAAAAAAAGGAAAGTTTCAATCCCTCTTGAGACAAGGCTGCCCCGTAGAAACTCTCGTTCTCAGGAGAGTGCCCTCCACAGGCCAACAGGATGCTTGCTTCCAAATGAACCGCACGACTTAGTCATTTCCCAAGTTTACCTTTCTAAGTATATTAAACTCAAAGTTTAAGTATACATCTCCCACAGAAACAGAATTCTAAATCCTCGATACTTCGTGCAAAACTACTAAATGAGCCCAGGAGACTAGAGGCAGATGCGTTTTGGAAAACAAACAAACAAACATTAGTATACTCGCAGCTACCAAGACCCCTCTAAAAGGGAGCCAGAGCCTGGGTGCTCACCTACAGCCCCTGGGGAACACAGGTGCCCTTCCCTTGGGAAAGCTAAGTCCAGTAATAAACTGTACTGAAGTAGACTTGAAGGTCACGGTCCGGGACCGCACAAGATCAACGCAGACACAGAGAAAACTCTCCATGCAAACCCAGGGCGGCGCGGGAGCTGCGGAACCCGGGCCAGGGAGCCTCTATCTGGTTTTGTCTCCTTCGCTTCCACCCGGGTGCGATAAGCATCTCCATTCCCGGCGCCGGGCCTCTTCTCCGGGCTCTGTCACCCCCGCGGGGAACAAGCCCAGCCAGTGCGTGCCAGGACAGCCTCGACTTACCCAGCAAGGTCTCCAGGACGATTGCTCTCCACAGGCCTGGCATGACTGCGGCCACCCGGAAAGCCGCGAGGACCGTCCCCTCGCCCCGCGTGTGCCCCGCTCTCCCTGCGGGTTCTGCTCGGTCTGCCTGCTTGGTGTCCCCGAGTGGCTAGCGAGTCTGAGGCGGCCGCGGAGTCCTGGCAGGGTGCGACACCTCCTCCCTGGCACACCTGCGCGCCGCCCCGCCCGACGCCACCCATGCCTTCAGCGAGGCTGAGGACGTGCCACCCACCCTAGTGCAGCCTTAGCTCTCCAAACCTTCCACCCAGCCCGAACAAAGTCTGCTGGTTCCCATCCCACCCTCTACCCCTAAGAGAGAGCACATGGAAGATGGAGCCCCCCCACCCCTCCCCCAGAGGAAGGGAACAACCCAAATAGGTGATGTCATCGTTTAATCTAAGTCCACGCAAAGCGGTTTGTAGAGCGCTTGCCTCCAATGCACACAACTTTGGGCTCATCTTCTGTGCTGCATAGACAGGCTGTGTTGGTGTATAGCTAAATCCCCAGTATTTAGCATTTAAAAACCCAGAGAATTAGGGTGAGCAGGTTAAAGTCCCAGACGCTGGGGCTTGAGTCTGAGAAGAGAGCTGGAGACTCGCACCTAAGCAGGGAGTAGTGTGAGTCTCCATCTTCTTCAGTCCAAGGTGACTCCACGCCTAACCCCTTTTTTTAGCTTTGATAGTAAATACAACTCAGGAACTGTCAGCGTCATCCGGGAAACCAACGAAAGTGGAAGAACTTGTAAATAACAGAGCAGGTGAACTATGGCCGAGTGCCTAAATTTTAAGAAATAGCTCAAAAATGGTCACAAGTCCATGGAGGCCTTGAACTAAGAGTTCCTGATCGCCTTTGAAAACAGAGATAGATGGATAAATGTACAGATTAAAACAGACCCTCTAGAACCCTATCATCTGGCATCAAGCGATTTTTTTTTTTTTTGTAACCTTAACAAGACAGTTACACATGACAAAGAAAACTTTTTTTCCAGCAAATGACCACAGAAAAATTAACTACGCGAGTGGGAAAGGATCAAGATGAGCCCCTACTTTACACAAGTACAAAAACCAACGCATACAGGCTCTGTAGTTGTTTGAATGATAAGGCCCTCACAGGCACGGATATTTGAATACTTGGTCACCAGTGGGTGGTGCTAGAGAGATGGTATAGCCTTCCTGGAAGAAGTGCATCACTGGGGGTGGGCTTTGAGGGCTCACAGCCTCTCCGGTCCGGACTTGCAGATCGCTCTCTGCTTCGCGGTTTCTGTTGAAGATGTGCTCTCTGGGCTTTCCACACTGGCCTCCTTGCCACAAGTCCTCGATGGGCTCTCACTCTGGAACTGCAAACCCAAATAAACTCTTCCTAAACTGTTGCTGGGATGTGTTATCACAGCAACAGAAATACAGCTAATACAAAGACCAAAGACTAAATCAAACCATGAAAAACCTTCCTTTTAAAGGAAAAGGGACGGGGAGGGGAGAGGTGTAGATCTTCATGGTTTCAAGTCTTAGGCAATGGATTCTCAGCTCGGTGACAAAAGCATAAGAGGTAAGAAAGAGAAACGATGCATAAACATTGTCCTCTGAGATTAAAAGCTTTCAGCCAGGTGCAGCAGTGTGCCCCTGTGTGGGGGTGGGAGGTAGCTAGGGAGGCTGAAGGGAAGATCATTAGCCCAGGAGGTTGGAGTCTGCCTTTGCAACAAAGCAAACCTTCATCTCAAAAATAAATAAAAATAAACCAACAAAAAAATGGAAATATTTTTGCTTCAAAAGACTGAAAAGACACCGGGCGATGGTGGCGCATGCCTTTAATCCCAGCACTTGGGAGGCAGAGGCAGACAGATTTCTGAACTCAAGGCTAGCCTGGTCTACAGAGTGAGTTCCAGGACAGCCAGAGCTATACAGAGAAACCCTGTCTCAAAAAACAAAAACAAAACAAGACAAAACAAAAGACTAAAGAGGACTCAGTAGATAAAGGTTCTTGCCATTAGGTTTGACAATCCAAGGCCATCTTTGGGATCTACACCATTGAAAGAGAAAACTATTAACAAGTCATTCTCTGACCTCCACACTGATGATGAGACATTGGTACTTTCTCAATCTCTCTCTCTCTCTCTCCCTCTCTCCCTTCCTCCCTCCTTCTCCCTCTCTCTCCTTCTCTCTCTTTCACACACACACATACACACCACATAAAAATAAATATAAAATATCTTTGCAGAGAGTAAAGAGAGCTGAGTGTAGCTTAATGATAAAACATGTCCTCAGAACACCCCATGTCCAGAGTTTAAACTCTAGCGTGTATTCACCGACACACCTGGGCAGGGGATGGATAACCATGAAGGGAGACACTGTTTCTAAGCTATACATGTTTCAGTTGTCAGGTTCCATCTCCACTTGCTGAGATATTTGCCCTACTTCCTCCTTCTGACTTATTGAAGATTGTCTATGAGTTTTCCTACTCTGGATATTTTGCATAGATAGACTCATACGATGAGCATGTGGCCTTCCACTTCTAGCCAGAAGTCCTTGGGCAGTGTAGTGAAAATATGATGCAGTTTTCGAAAAGGTGTTGGTGGTATTGGTTGCCTTTTTAAAATTTTTCTTTCTTTCTTTCTTTCTTTCTTTCTTTTTTTTTTGACTAGAAAACGGACAGGGAGGATTGAATGCCCTTCCACTGACTTCTCATGGTCCTACTCTGAGATGGCATCTCATAGAAAACTGGCTATCAACTCAGTGCAAGTTTTCCTCAAGTGTGTAATCTGTCCGGCTGTAAATGTGTTGAATCCCAGGGTAGAGATTCTGAATGAGCCAGCTCTCTGTTACAGCATGAGGAGTTGCCAACACATGGCAAGCAAAGGCTGAATCTCTCTCCCCTGCAAACTCTGCAGACATCCACTGCCAGCGTGCTCTCAGAGTTAGCCTCACGTTCTTCAGTCCTGGCTGCATTCATAGCTGGGTGGTGGAGTGTTATTCAGTCCTAAAAAGAAATGAAGCAGTGACTGGTACAAGCTCTAACTGGAAAGTATCCCACCACGGGACACATTGATTGATTGCCTGGACTCATTTATATGAACTATCTAGAGTGGGGAATCCCGTAAAGGCAGAAAGCCCTGTGGTGGTGACTGGGAAAAGGGGGGAGACCAGGAAGTAACTGCTCCATGGCTGAGGCTTCCCTTTAGGGGGTGTGGTAGTTTGACTATGCTTGGCATAGGGAGTGGCACTGTTAGGAGGTGTGGCCTGGTTGGAGGAGGTGTGTCACTGTGGAGGTCCCCTCCTATGTTCAGGCTCTACCCATTTCAGAAGAGATCTTCCTCCTAGCTGCCTGAGGATGCCGGTCTTCCGTTTGCCTTCGGAACAAAATGTAAAACTCTCACCTCTTCCAGCGCCATGCCAGTCTGGACACTGCCGGGCTCCCTGCCATGATGATAATGGACTGAACCTCTGACCTCTGACCCTGTAAGCCAGCCCCAGTTAAATGTTGTCCTTTATAAGAGTTGCTTCAGTCATGGTGTCTCTCCACAGCCCTGAAACCCTAACTAAGGCAGGGGTGATGAAAATATTTTGGAGTTCAGCTGTGGTGCCAGATATCTAACAAATACACAAAGCCATTTGACTTCACCCTTTGAGAAGATAAACTTAATGGCATACAATTTTACCTCAATTGAAGATGATGAGGCTCCTGGTGTGCTACCTGCATTTTAAAAGTATGAGCAGCCTGTGGCAGCACACATATGTAATCCTGGCCCTTGGGAGGGGAGGCAGAAGGACAAGGAATTCAAGGTCATTCTCAGCTACGTAGTGAGTTCAAAGCCAAACTGAGAAACAGGAGTCATTAGAACACTAAAGTTAAAACAACAACTCATGTTTAAGATGAACAAAAGAAATGAAAGAAACTCAGTGAGCATCAGTGTTAAAGATAATTACATACTTCACACTCACTATGGCATTCCGATTTAAAAAAAAAAAAAATCAGATGCTAACATTTTGACAAGGATGGGGAGACCATGCTGGCGGGGGCAGAAAGTGGTGCAACTACATTGGAAAACATTCTATTGGTTCCTCAAACAGTTAAATATGGAAGTACTGTATGACCCAACCGTTGCACGCCAAGGTATAGGTACAGGAGAAAAGGGGCAACGTACAAAACCTATGGACAGATGTTTACAGTAGTCCCAAAGGGAGGCAGTCCAAATGCACAAGCTCTGATTATAGTGTTATATACATACAATAGAACACCATTCAGCAGTGAGAAAGTATTGCTATATACAATGGCACGGTTGAATCTTGACACAGTGTTAAGAGAAAGAAGTCAATCATAAAAAAAGAAATTGTACAATCCTATTTATGAGAAATATCTTAAATAGGCAAATTGAGAGTGACTAAGAGTAGTTTAGAGTATACTCAGGAATATTTACATAGGTGGAGAAGGAAATGGGGTGGTGAATCCAGTTTCTCATATAGTAGATGACACTTCTAAAATTAGCTTGTGACCAGTAACTTCCCAACTGTCAGTGTGCTGCCAGCACTTCCCTGCCCATGGCATGCTAAGTTCATGAATCACACGGGATGAGAATTACATCTCCAAAACACTTCGAAGTGTTTTGGGTGGGGCTGCAGTTTTGGGTGGGGCTGCAGTCGGAGTGCCAGGAGTCCTCCGCAAATGAAGGACATCAGCAAAGACATCGGACCCAGCCTTGTCCTGCCTCGGTACCTCCCGGTTTTCCTCTGTATTGATTACATTTCTCACTGCTCTGACAAACAGCTGGCAAAGCAACTGAAAGAAAGGAAGGAAGGGTTTACTAGGGCTCATGATCTGAAGTTAAGGGTACAGTCCATGACTACAGGGAAAGGCCTGGCGGTGGGAAAGGCCTGGCTACTACAAGGCCTTCCTTCCTGCTACACTACATGCACAGTCAGGAAGCAAAGAGAAACAAAAGCTGATGCCTGCCTCCCTTTGTTCTTTTTATTCAGTTCAAGAGTAGAAAGACCCTCATGGACACACCTCGAGGTAGGCTTTCCTGGGTGGCTCTGAAGTCAGTCCGGTTGACAATTTCCGAAGTTGTCAGTTTTCAGACACTCTAAATGAAACAAAAACCACACATGCCTTATTGAGCACTGTGCATCTGTACAGTGCTTTGCTAGTTCGTTATAAAGTTTCTCTTCTTAGTATCTAACTTGCTACTGTTGCTATTGGCCTTCTGTTTTATTTCATTCTCTTTAGCACTTCCATTGCAGCTCGCCACAAATGTGTCTGGAAAATGCAGTCTCTCTGTGAGCCCAGAAAAACACGAACATGAAATCTTGGTGAGCAGCTGCCTGTCTCTGCTACAAAAGTCGACTTTATAGAGACTTATTTGGAGGTTTAAATAGATGAGAAGCTAAAGGCCTTCAGGGTAGCACCTGTGGTGTTCAAAGAACTCCGGATACTAGCGAGGTGGGGGGTGTCATTTGGTAAGCCGCCATGATGTTTGGCCTAATGCAGGGGAGGTCTTCGAGACAAGTCTGACAAGCTTAACAGTGACATCTCTGTCCTGAGAGTATTTTAATTGCCTTCTTGAGGCTTTCTGTAATCTTGTTGGCATTCTCCCAACTGCAGATGCCACTCAGGGTACAGGGAAAGGTTTCATCATCGGCCCCCATCAGTCTCCAGAGAGAGAACAGTGCCCCACTCTAGACAGTCCTCTTTCTGATTTTCCAGTCTGGTCTTTCATGGCACAAGTGGGAAAGTTCCCCCAGGCTCCTGAGGCTCTCCTGTGCCCCTTTAATGAGTAGGTGAGTTAATGTATCCATAGCTGGTTAATTATGAAGCTGCATCTAGTTTCCTTGCTAGGAAATCATATGATCAATGAAGTACCTGCCTCTCCACCTATCTTATTGCTTTTTTAACTACAGAGATTATAAAATGTTTACACCGAACCCACAGGATATGAGTTATTTGGATCCTGATAACAGCCATGTTCAGCCTGGCCTGCACAGTGTGTGTGCAATGGTGTCAGCTTGCCAATTGCAGCTACGACCTCCATTTTCATATTTATAGTTGGTTTGGCTTGCATTTAAATTTCGGTGGGGTCTCTTTTTCACCCTAAATCTGTTATTGACATTCTTACCTTCCCTGGAAATGAACAAAGACCCTGACAATCACGTCAGCTGCTTCCTCGTCCCCTTGTTTGTAGAGCATGACCATGTAGAGTTCAGTCAGAACACAGTGAGACTGTTTTTCGTTTTATCAGAAAACAAGGATCTCTGGCATGACATAACCCTGCCTATTGCGATAAGGATCTGATCTCCTGGTGAGAATTAGAAACGCTCTTCTTTAAAGAGATGTGGTGAGAAGAGCCATCACCTCCACTGCCACCAACACCTTCCCTCATTTGGTTTATGAGAATCTCCACACCGCCCATAGAAAGGGATCGGTTCCTGGTTTGCAATGACTTACATCTGTGTCTCCCAGGGACCCCCACAACCATCCCAGGTCAGGGGCAGCAATAGTTAGCACCGTGAAGCTGGGACGTGGGTGAGAAATGAACCTCCTACTGCATGTCTCATTGAGGTACCACACGGTTTCCCCTCCTTGTCAGCGAACCAAGGGGCTTGGGGTGCTACAAGTACACAGCACAGATCCAGCACACATTTAAGACCTGGGTTCTGTCTCCACCACTGCTGAGAACAGACATGGGAGAGGCAGAAGAAGAGAGAAAGGAAAAAGAATAGAAAGGAAAAGAAGAGAAGAGAAAAGAAAAAGAAAGAAAGCAGGCAAATCCACACTCTAGCCTTCCCAGGCCAGGCAGCTTTGTGACTCTAGCTGTGTCTGTCCTCTAAGAGGTAAAGTCCAACGAGAGGTTTTGTAGTCACAGAGACACACCCTTAAATTGGGTGTTGAGACGTTAACATCTCCCTTTAGCTCTCTTTCCGTTTGGCCACCTTGCATCACAGCAGCTGTCTCCCCACAGGCCTGAAAACAATGGAGTTCCCAGACTGTGGGCTCCACCCTCAGAAACAGTGAGCTCCCACTGACCTTTTCTCTCTGTGGGTGGATTGTTTCTGATATTTGTTACAGTAGCAGAAGAAAACTGACTAACTCAGGCAGCCTCTACTCAAAGAGGCAGAAAATGTTTTGACAAAGAGAGTAATCTACTGCAGTTCTTTCTTACAAGCACTCCCAGTTCCTTTTGTTCTACTTCATAACTGATTGACAGCTCTTTACCCATTCGCTTGGATCACTTTCCTTTAGTTGGCTTGAGGATTTCTGTTTGCTTTCCTTGCTTGCCCAGTATATTGAGAGCATTTTCTCATGGCAATAGGTGATCTTTTCCTGTATGATCTTTACCAGTGTAATGATTCCACGGCATAGTAACATATAATTTACTCAGTTATCCATCCACTTTGAAATCTGTTTACACAGTTTTTATTCATGGTGATGCTCAAGTAAACAAACCTCCTAACTTTTTGTCACCATGCAGATTGCTCAAATTAAAATTCACGTCTCCCACTTCCACTACCAAATTAAATCAGTTCTCCACATGCTGTGGAAGAAGAGGATTGCGGGGTAGGACACAAGCCACCCAGTTCAGAGGCCTTGAATGGATGAAGTCAGTGACCACACAAATGCTTTCACACTCAGCGATGATTTGGAAAGGACTGTAGAAGAGTGTTTCAATATCCTGTTTGATTTTGTTTAAAAGAAGAAGAAGAAGATGAAGAAGAAGAAG
>NW_022196905.1:66205560-66208289 GCF_008632895.1 Mastomys coucha | reverse complement strand
AGAAAGAAAGAGAGAGAGAGAGAGAGAGAGAGAGAGAGAGAGAGAGAGAGAGAAAGGAAGGAAGGAAGAAAGAAACAAAGAAAGAAAGAAGAGGGCGTTATTGATTCATGTGATAAAGAAGTTATCCCTGAGGCAGAAAGACTAGATGTAAAAACTGTGGGTCCTCTTGTTTTGACTGGAGTTCTCTTTAAAGAGAAGATAAGAGAGTAAATCAAGAAACAAAGGTGCCATTTCCTAAGACGTTGTCATAACAATAAAAATGTCAGCAGTACCTGCTTTGTAGTATTGCATCAAGTTCAGCTTATCGCCAAGATTCCACATGTCTTAAAGAAGATGTGAGAGGCAGACCTTTTAGGAGTGGTCATCATCAGCTGATCAGAAAAGGCCTTGAAGCAGCCAGTGTACCAAAAATTGAAACTGAGAAGTCTGCCAGCACAGATGATGACACTGATGTTGATGCTGCTTAAAAGATGGATGCAATGTAGCTTAAGAGTGTAATGCTACAAAGTTGCATTCTTGGCCAGAAATGCAACATGTATGCACAAGGGTGAAAATAGCTGACCAAGATGTCGCCCTTGCTACTAAAAAGCCATTACTGTGAGTAGTCTATCATAAAGCCCAATGAGAAGTCTAGAGAGTTCATACACACCAGTGAGCAGCTATAGTTTGGTGGACACATTTGGATCACATTTATACAGTTATAAAAAATAAAGATTTTATTTTGGTCAAAACAAAATTTTTTTTTCATGTGTCTCCAATAGGAATGTAGAACTTCTCAAAGAAGATGGTTCCTGACTCAGTTTCAGCTAAAGTCACCATGATGTCATTAGTTCTGCTTAAAGGGTTTCCTTCAGTTTGTGGCTCCAGAGAGCTGGATGTGCTTTTTGCAGCCCCTTCAGTGTAGTTACATCCGTTTCGGTCTTGGAATGTAAGACAGGAGAAACTTTCCATGGAAGACAAGGTTACTGTCTTAGTTAGGGATTTACTGCTGTGAACAGACACCATGACCAAGGCTACTCTTATAAGGACAACATTTTTTTTTCCTTTTTTTTTTTTTTTTTTCAAGACAGGGTTTCTCTGTATAGCCCTGGCTGTCCTGGAACTCACTCTGTAGACCAGGTTGGCCTTGAACTCAGAAATCCACCTGCCTCTGCTGGGATTAAAGGCGTGTGCCACCACCGCCCAGCAAGGACATTTCATTGGAGCTGGCTTATATGTTCAGAGGTTCAGTCCAGTATCATCAAGGCAGGAACATGGCAGCATCCAGGCAGGCATGGTGCAAGAGGAGCTGAGAGTTCTACATCTTCGTCTGAAGGCTGCTAGTGGAAGACTGACTTCTAGGCAGCTAGGGTGAGGGTCTTAAGTCCACACCCACAGTGGCACATCTATTCCAACAAGGCCACACTTCCTAATAATGTCACTCCCTGGGACAAGCATATACAAACTGTCACACTCATCTAGCTACCAAACATCCAGATTGTCCTCCTCTGTCCATCAAATACAGTTGCTACTAGAAAGAAGCTTCAGACTGGAGACTACCCTGATTAGATGACCAGGATAATGCTGGGGCTTGCAGCGAAAGTATGAGGACTGGAGTTCGGATCCCTGGTATCCACTTAAAAGCTGGGAGCAGAAGCAAGTATCTATAATTCCAGTACTGAGAAGAGGGTACAGAGACAGGATCCCGGGGGGGCCCAATGGCCACCCAGTCTTGCCTCACTCATGAACTCAGTGATTCAGTGAAAGGCTGACCGAAAAATTAATGTGGTAGTGCACACCTTTAATCCCAGCACTCAGAAGGCATTGGTAAGCAGATGCCTATGAGTTTGAGGCTAGCGTGATCTACAGATTGAATTACAGGATAGCCAGGACTACACAGAGAAACTCTGTCTTGAAAATAAAAGAAAAAAATTAATGTGGGGAACTGAGGATTCCATCGAACACCAACCTCTGACTCTGCATACACACTCGCACCTGTGTGAGTGTATGCAAGTGTGCACACGCATCCACTCACACATTCACTCACTCATACACAGTGCCAATGAGCCTTTATCTTACGTCCCTTTAGGCAAAAGAAAGAAGAGAGAGATCAGGGTCGGTAGGATGGCTCAGTGGATGAAGGTGATGACAAACAAGCCTGAAGATCTGAGCCCCATCCCCAGAACTCAGGCGCTGAAATGAGAAAACCAACTTCAAGTTGCCCTCTGACCTTATCACATAAATAAACAAAGGTAAGTATAAGAGTGTTTCTCAAGAACGAGAATCAGGCCACAGCATGAGCCAGAGCTACTCCCTTCCCTGGAAGGTGAGGCTGCTCCAAGTGTTTGGTCCATGAGAACTGACCAGGGAGATCCATCCAGTCTCCCCATTCAGAGAGTCCACTGCCAGATTTCCACCTGAGATTGCTTGTGAGGTCACCACATTCTGGAAACACTGGGAACATGATGTGCTATTAAGTTGGAGCCTTAGAGCAAACTGTGTTTGGAACCTGGCTTGACAGGTGATTGGCTTAGGGCCATATTTCTGAAAACAGTAGCTCTGTATAACCAACCAGAGTAGAAATGTTCTCTGCATGGGTGGCCGGAGGCCATGGTCACACTGCTGCCATGCCTCAGCTGGGAACATACTTCTGTGCCAGCACCAAAGCCATTGTCCCCACATTCTGCCCCTTACTGGAACTCTGCAGTCTCCCTCTGCCTTTCCCACTCCCTCTCTCCCTCTCCCCTCTC
>NW_022196905.1:66200306-66205550 GCF_008632895.1 Mastomys coucha | reverse complement strand
TGTACTGTCTGGCCTAGAACTCCTTATGTAGCTCTTGCTAGCCTTGAACTCGCAATCCACCTGCCTCAGCCCCCCCAATCAAACACTGGGATTATAGACATGTATCACCCACACTATACATCTGGCTTCAGCAACCATTTCTGCCATCTCCTTCAGAGAGGGTCAATCAAATGTATGTCCCTGGGAAAAAGAAACCAAGACAAAATTAAAAGTGGTCGAGATTGCCGGGCGGTGGTGGCGCACGCCTTTAATCCCAGCACTTGGGAGGCAGAGGCAGGCAGATTTCTGAGTTCGAGGCCAGCCTGGACTAGAGAGTGAGTTCTAGAACAGCTAGAGCTATACAGAGAAACCCTGTCTAGGGGGGGGAAGTGGTCAAGATTTTTAAGGCAAATATCCAGGAGAGATGTGTGGCAAAAGCAAGGACAGGAGGGGGTGGGGTGCTTCAGCCAGAACATTGAACACCTGAACAAGCTGAAGGAAGGAAGAGCCTCTGACTGTCATGACCTCTGACAGTTCTCTCGAAGGCAGAGCAGGAGAGGAGTGACTCTGCTCTAGGAAGAACTCTTTGTGCCCTTTCATAGTGGCACTTTCCAAGCAGAAGGGAGACCTATGGTAAGCATCAAGTGGGAACCTGAGGCTGTAGGTGAATCTGAGTCCTGTGCATGGCTTGAAGGCACATCAAGGGCACACTGTGATGCCGGCCTCACTGGATGCTGGGTGATGGGTGATGGACGATGGATATCCAGAGAGCTCCCTAGTGCATGGCTGTATGAAGCACGCACACAGCGTATATGTACTAAATGAAGATTCAGAACACAGGGCATTTCAAAATGCCTTCCTCTTGAATCAGTATCAAAAGTGGCTTTAGTTTCTGTTTCTCCATCTTCAATACAGATTATTTCTGATACAAATCGCAGCCCAACAGAAACCTTTAAAAATGCAGCCAAACAACTCTCAAATATTCTTTGGCACTAAGTTGGAGGAGATCCAGCTAAAAGGACATCACAGTGAATACTTCATTTATTGTCAGAACTGTATCAGGGAATACCTGATATCTCACACAATGGAGATCCCTTGACTTAGAACCATGAGAACATTACTGGAGCAGCTAAGTCAAAAGTCAAGATTCTGTAGAGCCAGCCACAGTTTAGAGGGGCAGCAGTAGACTCTTGGCTCCATGCATGGTCAAATGCAGTGCCTTCTGAGTTCTTCAGACCCGGTGTGATGCAGTTCACAAGCAGGTGTTCTGAAGGGGCTGCTGTCTTTGTCACCAAGGCACAAGGGCTAAAGGACTGCTATCGGGACGTGGATGTCTGATTCAGGAACTTCGAAAGAAATCTCTCAGAACTGTTTCTCTTGTGAGCATTGTTCAGGGTGTGCAGTCATTCTACCATGACTGCACAAACACGGCCAGCACACAGACAATACCTATTCTGTGAATCCACCGTAGCTGCTCTGAATCAGGCTTTCCATCCACATTCACTTCCTTTTCTACCTTTAATCATAGATCTAAGTAAAAACAAAGGCAAACAGACAAACAAACAAAACATTTCAAATGCCAGCCTGGAATCTTTCCAGTGATGAGCTACAGGCTTTATTTTAATCATCAAGATTTTACCGAAAACAGTGCTGCCTATGCAGCCTACACTCATAGTGAAACTCGTTGTGAATGCTTGCTGAAAACCAGCTGAAAGAAGCAAAACTTTATAACGCACATCTTCGGTCAGAGTATTCAAGATGCAGAGTGAGGCAGGAGGACGGTGAGCTCAAAGTCAGCCTGGACTACATCGTGAGTTCCAGGCTTGCCTGGGTTACATAGTAAGACCTTTTCTCAAAAATAAGTGTGTGTGTGTGTGTGTGTGTGTGTATGTGTGTGTATTTCCCCCCACCCTTGGGGCTGGAGAGGTGGATTAGCAGTTAAGAGCATCAGTGGACCCTGGCTCAATTCCCAACACCCACAAGGCAACTCACAACTGTCTACAACTCCAGTTCCAGGGAATCCTACACTCTCAAACAGACAAACATATGGGCAAAACATCAATACACATAAAATAAATAAATCACTTATTTATTTATTTGTTGTTTGTTTATTAATTAATTTATTTATTGCTACAGTTGCAGAGGACCCAAGTTCAGTTCCAGCACCCATTTCAAGAGGCTCATATCCACCTGTAACTCCAGCTTCAAGTGATCTGACGCCCTCTGCTGGACTCTGCTGGACCTGCATTCATACATACACATACCTATATATAGAAACACATCTACAAACATAATTTTAAAAATAAATCCTTAAGATATATTTGTAGTTAAACAGAAGAAATTTTTAAATCTTACAGAAAGAAAAATTGTCATGGCAAATTTTTTTTGATAATTTTGTAATTATATTTATGTACAGAAAACTTAGTGTACATTTAACCTAATTTAGTGGCCAGTTCTTTAGCCTTTGCCTTTTCCAGCTTGGCAATTTGAGCCACAGACTTAGGACCCAGGACGTTACCTTCCAAGTGGCAATGGATCTTGTCATGTCTGTCATTATAATTGGTCCTAATAGCTTCCACCAGCTTAGCCAGAGCACCCTTGTCTTCCAAGTTAACCTGTGTGAAGGCAACAGTGGTACAGGTCTTCCTGTGGACCAGGCACCCCAGCCTGGTCATTCCCTTGATGATGCAGTAGGGCACCCCCATCTTTCGGCACAGGGCAGGCAGGAAAACCACCAGCTCAATGGGGTCTACATCATGGGCAATCACCACCAGCTGAGCCTTCTTGTTCTTCACCAAGGTGGTTAGTGTATCAATTGCTTGGAGGACACATGGTCTCTTAGTTGGGATGTCCCCTTTGCCAACAGCTTTCTTCTCAGCACGGGCCAGTAGCCTTTGCTTCTTCTCCTGCTTTGTCTCTGGCCTGTACTTGTGGGCAAGCTTAATCAGCTGAGTAGCTGTTTTGCCTGTCCAGGGCCTGGGTGAACTGGTTAAAGGCAGGAGGTACTTTGAGACGCTTATAGAGGATGGCTCTTTGCCACTGCAGCCTGATGTAGCAAGGCCATTTGACGAAGCGTGTTAGATCTCTTTTGGGCTGGATGTCCTGCCCAATGCCGAAGTTCTTGGGCCTCTTCTCAAACAAAGGATTGACCACTTTCTTGGCCTCCTGTTTCTTGACGACAGCGGGGCCGAGACCACCTTCTTCCCCTTCGCCTTCTTTCCTTTGGGCATCCTGCTCGGCTGGTGGAGAGAGCTGCCTGCCAAGGCAAGCTTTACTCTCAGGACCTACCTGCCCAGGACTGGTTCCTGCCTGTAGTATCTGGTTCCAATGTCACACAATGAGGACAAAGCACCTTTCCTGAGCCTGCCCTTTCTCATCTTTGTTCCTAGTCTAGAAACAGCCACTCCTACGTTGTTTCTGAATGTTTAATTCCATACTAACCTTTTCTTTATTTTTAAATTTTTTGAGATTATTTATTTATTTTTTATCACGTGAGACTTTAAACCCCCACTCTCATCCCAGTTGCCCTCATACACACATGCATGCACAGTATCTACTAAGATACACATGCACACACACTATCTACTTTTTCCATTTAGTATAGGTTGTCTTATGACATCTTGAAATTAAAATCAGTGGTATGTCAGTGCCTAAAACATGCCTCCCTGTGCTGCATAGATGATTTACAGTCTGGACATTTTGGGTCTTGACTCTCTTGTACCAAGAGTATTCTGAAAAAGAAGTTGCATGTGGTCAAGCATGCTTGCTGGCTTGCTTTAACTTTATGAGTCTGCAAATGTCAGCATCTTGCCATGTGGCCGGCCTTAAGTACAATCCATTCAGAATGATAAACTTGCGGACTAGGAAAGCCCTTATCAGAATTATTCATTGCCAGCTTTGGCTAAGTGTAATTCCAGCTCCCAGCGATCTGACACCCTCTTCTGGCCTCTGAGTGCCTGCACTCTCCTGTGTAAATAACTACACAGAGATATACACCCTCACATTTAAAACAGAATCTAAAAAAGGATATTGTGAGTCTACTACGGGCTGAGTGCAAAGTATATGGGCCCTAAGTCTCTAGTTGCTAGAACATCCCCTCCTTGTGAAGCATTCTAGGACATTAATTGCCTAAATCAATTTGGTTCCCTGTGTCTGACACCCAGTCTCTGCACCAAGGGAGAAATACAGAAAAATCAAGTAGGTGGTGAACAAGAACTCAGTCCTTTGGGCTAGGGAGATGGTTCAGTAAACTTGAGTTTGGATCCCAGTGTGAGTTACTTTTTTATTGCTGTGAAGAGACACCATGACCTAGGCAAGTTATAAAAATAAATGAATGAATGAATCTTTCCATCGGGGGCTTGCTTGCAGTTTCAGAGGGTGAGTCCGTGATCATTGTGGTGTGAAGGACAGCAGCTGACAGGCAGGCATAGTTCTGGAGAAGGAACTGGGAGCTTCTGACCCCTTGTTCCTCAAGCAGAGAGTGACTGGGCCCATTCCTCCCAAAACAGTTCTGTCAACTGCTGGCCAAACGTTCAAATGAATGGACAGGAGTCATTCAAATCGCAAACCCCAGCACCTGAGTAAAAAGCCAAGCACAGCTGCACTGCACCGAAACCCTAAGTGATGGGGAGGCAGAGACAAGAGGGTCCAAGGTTTGCTGGCCAAGCAGGCTGGCTGAATAAGAGAACTCCGGGTTCAATGTGAGATGCTTTCTCAAAAAATCAGGAGGAGATGGGGTGACAAGATGACTCATCAGCTAGAAGGGTATTTACTGTGCAAACCTGACACCTGAGCTTGAGTTTCCCTGGGGCCCACAGAAAGGTGACAGGAGAGATCCCAACTCCACAAAATTATCCTCTGACCTCCACATGGGCTCCATGGGACACGAGCACATGAGAGCGCACATGCGAGCACACACACACACACACACACACACACTCCATGCATATACATACAATAATAAAAATAGCCGGGCGGTGGTGGCACACGCCTTTAATCCCAGCACTTGGGAGGCAGAAGCAGGCAGATTTCTGAGTTTGAGGCCAGCCTGGTCTACAGAGTGAGTTCCAGGGCAGCAAGGGCTATACGGAGAAACCCTGTCTCAAAAAACAAAAAAAATAAAATAAAATAAATAAAAATAAAGTTTGAAAAAGTGAAAAAAGGCACACATCATTGACCTTTGACCTCTGCATGCACATGTGTATATACATACAATATTGTGTGTATATATATACATACACATATATGTATATATATATATATATA
>NW_022196905.1:66195827-66200296 GCF_008632895.1 Mastomys coucha | reverse complement strand
GTAGATACATACAATACACACACATGCATGCATGCACACGCACATGCACACAAACTTAGTCCTTAATGACATCTAAAGGTTGACTGGGACACATGGCTTAGATAAACAATAAGGGTGTCTGAGTGCAACCCTAGGCCAACAACACCAGTAGCCCCTGTCCTAAAAAACCGCTGGTCCCAGCTCCTGCCTGCATCCACAGAGCTCTTGCACACTGATGCTGTGGACAGAACTAGAAGGGGAAGGTGGTAGATAAAGCAGACCAGCAACTCCTTCCCATCAGCTCATCCCGGGGGAGCGTTAAGAAAGGTAAATCTGAAGGCCAGAAGCGCTCCCCAGTCAGTGGGTACTGAGCATTCTGTGACACCAGTGAACCAGGCGTGCACCCCCTGCCTGGGTACTAGGGCCAGCTGCGACACTACACGAGGCTGAAGGGGAGGAGCTCTGACTATCCCAACTGCTCCAGTGTGAGGGTGGATCATCTCATCCCAGCCAACTCCTTTGCTCCGCTCCCCCAGTCCTAGGTGTGCTATCCTGGAGATGCTGGAGGAAGAAGACAGAATGAGAATCCTGGCACACTTTTATCTAGATCTCTGAGATGCAAAGCAGGCTCCTTTGGGGCAGGGATGGATTTGCATAAGAGCCCAGGACTTTCTTTGAGAAGAAGAGAGTGGAGAACAATGCCTGTTTTTAGAGAGCTGGAGACTCAGAACTGGCTGGTGGCAATTTTCTAGGAGATGATGGCATTTGGGAATATGGAGCAGATCATAACAAAAGAAAGCTTTTTTATTTAAAATAAATAAATAAGTAGAAGGTGGCAAGCTTTCAACAAGAAGTCCCATGACACCCTGATATTTGTGCCCATGAATATATCCATGCAATATTAATTTAAGAGTACTAACTCAGTGAGGATGACCATGGAGCAGGCTGTGAAGAAACTGTAAGCCATAACCGAAGAGTGTAAGATTCTAAGTCAACTAGTCACATACAAGAAGCTGGATGCAGCGGTAGACTCCTGTAATCCAGCATCTGTAAGACTGATATGGAAGCCTGGAAGTTCAAAGCTAGCCTGGGCTACATAGTAAGACTCACTCTCAAACAAAACCAAACGTAGTCTGAGCGAGAGTAGCGGTCATGCCACGACATAGCAAGTACTTAAACCATTCAGCCTAGACCTAAGTTGTCCAGACTTCCCAAGGCAGTAGTAGACATATTAAAATGATCACATGGTTACAAGGAATCCTAACAAGCTTGTGTCTTAAAGCTCTGATGTGATCTCTCCTGGCTTCCATTTAGGGCGCTAGTTCTTAACCTTCCTAACGCTCTGACTCTCAATACAGCTTCTCATGTTGGGGTGACCCTAAACCACAAAATTATTTTTGTTGCCACTTCATAAGGGTGATTTTGCTAGTGTTATGAACCATAATGTAAATATATTTTTGATGGTCCTAGGTGACCACTGTGAAAGGGTCCTTCGACCCCCAAAGGGTCATGACCCACAGGTTAAGAACTGCTGGTGTACAGTATGCATCATTTATAAAGTCCATAGTGTTGGGTTTAAATCACATCTTAGACATTTCCTAGTTGTTTCATTCAAAGATGCCCCAGGCTTCCTGATGCACCCAAGGTCGAATCATTATGGGAGCAAAACTACACCAGTTTCTTATTTTCTAGTTCATACTTTGGAATGTGCATTCAGAATTTTTATTTTAATCCTGAGTTCTCTTTGTGTGTCAAGTTGCCTTTCCATTCCTCAGTGCACACGAAAGCGTTTTCCATACAGACAGAAAGAACAGGGTACTAGCTGCCCCCCAAACCCTGGCACTTCCTGGGGAATAGAGTAACTGTAGTGAGCTGTGGCAGATCTCCCGTGGTGTGAAAGACCCTTGTGGGGGCCCCAGCAATGTGTTCACAAGGCCACGCATTTCCATGGGGTATTCAAAACTGAGATATTCTAACCACAGTTGGTTCAGACAGCAGCTGCCCTTTGCATGCCCTCATGACAAGGTCGGTGGAGTAACTGCAGACAGGGGAGAAGAACTTGATTGAAGCATGCTTTAGCTGTAACTCGGAAATATTGCAGGAGGGGCAGAAGTCAGGTCAGAAGCCACAAATATTCCTTCTCACCATTTTACTTAAGAGCTGAGGGCTGTTGTTTTTTTAAGATGAAAAGAAACACAGTGGGACATGAAGCAAATGATTACTATGAATTAAGGCAAGAGGGTCAGGAGAAATTAGCCTGACATTAAGGAGCAGATTATAAATGAAAGATTTCAGATATTGCTCAAAGGCATTAATTAACCAAGAAGAAAATAAATCCCAACTAGAGGTAACACATAGATTTTTTTTTTTTGACTGTTTGATAATCCTATTAGTGCTGAAGCATGAATCATCAGAACACCGAGAGGATATTTAAATTTCATGTTAATTTTACATGGCTCAGTGGAGCCTGTCAGCCTGACAACCCAGGGTCAATAGGGTAGAAGGAGTTGACTCCCACTAGCCGTCCTCTGACCTCTGCAGACACACCATGATGTGTCCACCCACACACATGCACTCTGTCCCCACCCCAGAGTTTAAATAAATAAATAAATAAATAAAAACTATTTTAAAAAATAATACTACATAAATTTTACCATAAGATACACATTGTCATGGACTGGCTGATGAATTAGTGTTCAGGATCAATTACTGCACAAGGAGACCAGGTAACATCCTGGAGTCTTACATGGATAATTGCCATGTGCTCAGATTTGACCACAAACCTCCAAATAGACATGCTATCAATGAACTATTAATCTGGGAAAAGAGATTCTTTTTAACTCTAAATGGCAAAGAAGCGTTGATGAACCAGGACAGAAGAAAGTCTAAATTGACTAACTGCTTATTCTTGCTAAAAAAAATATTGCCGAATCTCTTTTCGAAGATTTCTCTTATTTTAATTATGTGCATATGTGTGAGTACCAGCGGGGGGCACTATCGGTCTCCTGGAGCTGCAGTTACAGGTAATTAGAAGCTGCCCAACACGGATTCTGAGAACCAACCCATCTCTCTAGCCCTCTTATCAGTTTTTAAATATCGAGAAAGAATTTTTAATATGGAGGGGTGCTAGAAGAGGTGGGTGGGGCAGCTGGTTACTTGTTAAATGGCCTCTGTGCTGTGAGCTATTTGTTATCAATCTTTGGAAATGTGAACTTACTGTAGTTCCTTTTCTTATGCTAAAATGTTTTCTCCACCAGTTTTGTATTTTCCAGTATGTGAATGTGAATATCTGTGTGTGTGTGTGTGTGTGTGTGTGTGTGTGTGATTTTAAAGAGAGTCCTTATAAATGAGTAAGCCACAGATTCCACAAAGCCTGCCCAGAAGTATCCGTCAATAGCCTGATAAAATGAGATTACCGTGGTCTCTGGGGGTCTAAACTGTACTGAATGCTTGCCACCAGGTGGCAGTATTGTATAGCAATTCCAAATAACAGCATTTGTAATGGAAGACGTCAAGATGAAAGATGGATGGATGTCTATATTTTTGAGACAGGGTTTCTGCTATGTAATTCTGGTTGCTCTAGAACTCACTATGTAGACCAGGCTGGTCTAGAACTCACAAAGATCTGCCTGCCTGTGCCTCCCAAGTGCTAAGATTAAAGGCGTGCTCCACTACTCCTAGTGAAATGTCCTTTTTAATACTGCCTTGTACCAAATGTTTCATTTGGGGTTTGGATGCGTTTTGGAAAAGATGCGAACCTTGCCTGTATCTATTTCGTGCAAATAAGTTGCTCTGTTCATGAAATAGCATACCAATCCTCACTCATGCTGTAACCAGCAACCTTTTACCAGTGTGTGTACTTTGTTTTGGAGTTGTATGACATTAGAAAGGATTCTAAAATGAATATTCTTCCCTATTACTCTTCTAGAGAGGTCACAGTGCTTGCATCTAGGGATAGCTTCTAAACTTCAAAAGCAAACCCTCATTTGCAGGCTCTGACACACACAAAACTAAAAGCATGTCCTGTTGATGAACAGCCAAGGCCACTACAAGCATGACAAGTGTGAGAGCAAAGCAAAGATAGCACCCCCAGGTCCTCAACATGGCTGCCCAAGGATACAGAGAGAGCACAGGATCAATAATGAGGACCAATGTGTCCATGGGGCTGGCTTTGTGCTGAGCTGGGTTCCGAATTCCCTGCAGTTGTATTGACTTGAATAATGCTCATTAGTTATGATGTCAAGTGATGCTATTTCCCTGCTTGCGTGCAGATAAAAAAAAAACTGGGTCACAGCTATTATATAACTTACTGGTATTGTTTAGATCTTAAATGTCCCTCAAAGGTCAGCGTGGTAAAAAAGCCACTCATGGCACTGTTGGGAGAGGGGAAACAGAAGTCTGATGGGAGGAAATTAGGTTACTGGTGTGTGCCTTTTAAGGGCATGGTGAGGGTCTCTCTCTCTCTCTCTCTCTCTCTCTCTCTCTCTCTC
>NW_022196905.1:66174431-66195769 GCF_008632895.1 Mastomys coucha | reverse complement strand
CCCTCTCCCTTCCTCTCCCCCTCCCTTTCTCTCTTTCCCCAGCCTTCTCTCTCTGCCCTCACAGTAAGGTAAGCAGTTTTGCTCCCCCTTTCCTCTGTTCCCATCTCTTCTGGCAGAGTATGCTGCCTCATCAGAAGCTCAGAATCAACAGGCTTGGGCTGGTGAGATCAGTCAGTAAGGTGTTCGCACGGAAGCGTGAGGACCGGAGTTCACATTCCAAAAGAAAGCTGGGCAGAGTACTGAATGCTTATAGTCCTGGTACTGGGAAGCCCTCCTGAGGCTTCTGAGTCACTGAAAAACCTTGTCTCCAAAAATAAAGTGGAAAGCAATTAAGGAAAGTACAGACACACACAGAGACAGACAGGGCACGCACACGCTCACACACACACACACAAACACACACACACACCAGACTAAACAAACCCATCATGGACTGAAACAAACAAAACAAAACAAACCTGTGAGCCAAAAATAGACTTTTCCTCTATGCATGCTGGTCATTTTTGATGTCTGTCACAGAGCTGGAGACCTGAAGTCATGCTGTCAGTGGCATAGCCAAGCTCAGCAGCCTGTCTGTCACACAGCTGCCAAGCTGTCCCACCTTCTGGTACATGCCCAATCTGCTTTGCTCCCATCAAGAGAGGGCATCACTCTAAATCCATCAGTAGGCCATCCCCAAGACTATAAGCTTTGCGACAGGCTAGTCTTTAAGCACTGGGAGAAGATGGGACTGTTTTCACTGGCCCCACCCATTGAGAATGCTACCCTGCTCCAGAGAAAAGAAAGAATCTGCTTCCCCGTTCTATCGGTGGATCAGGATAGCAGCTGGTGTTGGACCACTGAGGCTTCTTGACACTTGTTCCTCTTCTGTTAGCCTCTGCTTGTCAAGCTCTCTGAGAATAGAGGGTGCTTTCATTCCCACCCATTTATCACCCAGTCCCAGGTCTTCCTGCAGCTTCAGCCCTTCAGTTCCCAGGAAGCCTGTCTCAGGGAGGCTTCCAGGAGCCGCCCATTAGCCACCTCCTCCTCTCTAGGCTTTGTCCCTCTTACCCTCCCAAGAATGCTTCCCTCTCCCAAGTCTTCATCCTTCTTCTTCAGACACCCCTCCCCCTTGTCTTTCTCCTCCTCTGACTCACTCCTCTCCTTCTTGTTCATCGTTCTAGCCTCAGAAGTCCCCAGAGCCTGAAACTCCAGCACTACGTTGTTCAAGTCTCTTCTCTGCTCGGCTCATCTTTCTTACACTTTGTCATGCACCTTACTCTCTTGGATTGCCCTCCCCACAAGTCCAAAAATCTCTCCCGCTCACCCACTGCATTCCCTTTGTGATTTGCCCATTTGGGTGATGGCAGTGCCATGCCCCAAAGCTGAAAAACACTGCACCATCGACACCCATCCCTTCTCCAGAAACCGTGTGATCAGCAAGAGGTGGGGACATTTCTTCCACTGTCCCCAATCTTACCCTGTTAGCTTGCACTCACTGCCAGTCTGCTAGGACAGCCTCATAGTCCTCTACATTAGCATGCTAGGATACCTTTTTATGTCTTCCAGCCTTTCATCCCCACTATCCCATCTACCCCCAACTTCCTCCCCATCACGCTTTTCTCCCTAAGACAGAGCTGCCAGTCCCCGACTCTAAGATCTTAGGTGGCTTCTTTGAGTGTGTACCATGCCCTAGCAATGATGTCATTTAAGGACTGCCAAGCCCTTGTTCAATAGCTCCTAAGTTCATCTCTGCCTATACATGCCCACTCTGTTCCTTTTCTCAGACTGAATAATTTGGCCACATGGGGGCACTTTTGTCCACAGCTAGACAGTGGAGAGACTGTAAACCTCTTAGTGACTGGACCTATGGATCTCTATCTTACTCTGCCCCAAACTATTTAATCCCCCTGTGCCTTGCTTGTTTGACCTGTGGAATAGCTACGACATCCTTTCCTGAAGGATGATTCATTGTCAAATATTTATGGAGCATCTGCCAACACATGGAGCATTGCTCCCAGGACTCAGTAAATATCAGTTCCTTCTGTGCTGACTTCTGCGCACCTACTTCCTCTCACTTTTTAAATGTGGCCCCTCTACTTCAGCAAAGCGACACTCTCAGTACTCAGCACTCAGTACTTGGTACTCAGTACTCAGAACCATAGCTATCATTTTCTTACCTTCCTGCTGGATCTGTTTCCTCTCGTGGAATGGAACACTGTTAAAGTAGACAAAGTAGTTAGGAGGCTGAGGCAGTGGGATGACAAACTTCATGCTAGCCTGGGTTACACAGAGAGATTCTGTCAAAGGAAGAGAGACCGGGATGGTGGTGTCTTTTGTGTCTTTGTATCTTAGGCATCTCATTCTGTGCATAAATCCATTGAAGAGAAAAACAACAGCTGTGTTTACCTCCTGTTACCAGACTCTCGGACTCTTAGTGTGATCCCTGGAAATGAAGTGTTGAGATGCTTTTGTTGAAGTATCCTGGGCATTTTCATATTGCGCTCAATAATTGCTTACCCTGATAAAATAAAACCTTTTTTAACCGCATTCTCTTACAGAGAAGGTAGCTTTGAAGCCCATTCTTATATTTTGTAACATTTGTAAGGAGACCATTTGGTAAAGTAGCTCGCTAGGAAGTAGCCATTGTCTTGGCTTGTTCATTTGTTCATTGTTTTAGCAAAGTTTCAAACTGAGGTGGTTAGCCATGCCAGCTTCTCCTGAAGCGTTTATTCTTGTTAGTTTTTTTCTGTCTCCCCTTACTACAATGCAAATGTCCAAAAGTCTGACACCATGTCTGACTTACTGCTGTGTAATCAAAGCCTAAAGCAACATTTAACACTTGTTGACTAGGGGTTGGAGAGATGGCTCAGTGGTTAAAAGCAGTGACTACTCTTCAAAATGACCTGAGTTTAGCTTCCAGCACCCACATGGTGTCTTACAACTATCTTTAATTCCAGTTCCAGGGAAACCAATGCCCTCTTCTGGCCTCTGAGGGCACCAGGCACTCACACAGTGCACAAATATACATGTAGACAAAACACCCAAACACATGAAATAAAATAATAACAAATACATGTTGACTAAATGATGAATTTATATATGCTGGCTTCTAATATTTAGTAGATTATAAGTCACAAAAACATTTTTGCTTATCAGTATGTGTAAGAAATTAATGGAAGCCGGGCAGTGGTAGCGCATGCCTTTAATCCCAGCACGTGGGAGGCAGAGGCAAGCGGATTTCTGAGTTCGAGGCCAGCCTGATCTACAGAGTGAGTTCCAGGAGAGCCAGGGCTACACAGAGAAACCCTGTCTCGAAAAACCAAAATAAAAAAAGAAATTAATGGAAATACTAGATGTTCTAATATTTCCTCATAGCTCCATTTTCATGACCCACCAGTGATCTGAGTTCTCATGTCACACATTTCCTTGAGTTTCTGAGCCTTAGTCTATCTACACTTCTACAGCCCTCCTGAACCCAGAGTCCACCTTCTCCTTCATTGCTTGAAGATATTGCCTCTTCCTCCTAGGGGAAGTGAATAACCTTGACACAGCCCTTCTCAAGGCACCTCTCCTGCTTGGGTGTTCACCGGACTCAAAGTTGCTGTCCCATCTCTCACACAGTTGGATGTCTGCACATTCTCCTTTCTAGAATTCTCGTCCAGCCTGTGCCTGAGTCATACTCGTACAACTTTCCTTGACCTCTTAGATCTTTTTTTTTAGGTGGTCTTAAAGAAAACAAGGCAGACCCTGTTCTGTAGAAAGCATGAAGGGCAGGGTTAATTGTGGGTTTGCTATCTTAAAGGAATGTCAGTCTGTGCACTGTGTAAACTACTGCCCATTCCCTAGGCAATCCAAGTGTACTTTTTTTCTCTCTACCTATTTCGTTGACTGTAAATAGAATTTCAAGATAAAGGTTACTGTGGCTGGCTTCTTTTGTGTAGTGAGATGTTTCCAGGTGTGCTCACACCAAGGTGTAGTCTGTGTAAAGAAGTACTACTTAAGAGTGGTACCATCCCATCTTAGACCATAAACGGCTAAAGCAGCCATGCTTTCTCACCTTTGTATCCCGTGGACCATCTTGCAGTTCTTTGACCAAGAAAATAATGTTTCAGGGTTATTTAAGAATAGTCTGTTTTTCTGCATTTGCTTGCTTGCTTGCTTCCTTGCCCGCACACACACACACACACACACACACCTGTCCTTCACATAGCATCTCCCAAGGAAGCCTTCCACCTTCGTTCCCAGAATAAGGTCAATTTCCCTGTGACCAGTCAGCAGATGCAGACCAGAAAGTTCTGTGCTAAAAAAAGATATTTTTTTTTTAAGTTAGCCCAGAAGAAGCCGGAAGAAAGAGGTGAAGGCTGAGAGAGTTATAATGTACTGAAACCTGGAGAAGGCAGAGCAGGGTGATGGTCATTTTCCATAAGGCTAGAGAAGGAGCTTCCAAAAGAATGTGTCATTACTGCACCTGCCAGAGTCACCACAGAGCAACCTTGGTTTCTAGTGGAGGGAATGAGCAGTTGTTTTCTAACCGATCTAGTACCATGGACCTCGGTGTGAGCACACCTGGAAACATCTCACTACACAAAAGAAGCCAGCCACAGTAACCTTTATCTTGAAATTCTATTTACAGTCAACGAAATAGGTAGAGAGAAAAAAAGTAGACTTGGATTGCCTAGGGAATGGGCAGTAGTTCGCCCCATGAACACACACACACACACACACACACACACACACACACACACAGAGGCTCATGAACACAGAGAGATCAAGACTAGTCTGGGCTGCTTAGTGAATCTGAGGTCAGTCTGGGCTACATAGGGAGAACTTGTCTCACACACAAAAAAATTAATAAATAAGCAGAGTTGTATGCTTGAAGGTGCATTTTATACTGTGTAAATTACATCTCAGTAGAGCTGTGTTTCATTTGTGTTACTGTTCTGAGTGGGTACAAAGTGACAGGATCTTTATAAAACTAGGGATTTATAAAAGCACAGCTTTTTTTCTCAAGGAATACACAACTGATGAGATAAAGAATAATCAGCCAGGCAGTGGTGGTGCACGCCTTTAATCCCAGCGCTTGGGAGGCAGAGGCAGATGGATTTCTGAGTTGGAGGCTAGCCTGGTCTACAGAGTGAGTTCCAGGACAGCCAGGGCTATACAGAGAAATCCTGTCTCAAAAAAAAAAAAATAATAATCTATATGAAATGCTAAAGAATATTCAAGCTATCCCATGTGCAAGATGATAAATTACACCAAGAGAATATCTCCACCATGAGGAAACCACTCCTAACATTTTTAATATCATATAAAAACACTAAGTGCAACTTAAAAGTCCAATATAAAAAGTGATCAAATTATGACAATCCCTCTGTGTGGAAAGGTGTGTTGGTGAGAATTTGGAATACCATGGGGGAAATCACAGTGAATTTTTTTGTAAATGGTCCAAGAAGATAGAAAACGGGGTTGCCTAGTCTGACCCCCACATCATCAAGCATATCTATGCTCAAGCTCAGACTATCAATAGAGTTAGGTGGCACTCCAGGCTAAGCAGGGATCATTTAAGAAGTACAAATGGCAGCTAAGGACTATGTGGTTCCGATGGTGGAGGACTTGCCTAGCATGAACAAAGCCGTGGGTTCCGTCCCCAGCAATGGACACACCAGCATGGTCACACATGCCTGTAACCCAGAACTCAGAGATGGAATGCAAATGAATCAGAAATTCCAGGTCAGACTGGAACGATAGCTCAGCGGTAGAGTGCTTGCTTAGCTTATGTGCTTCAAAGTCCTAGGTTCGATCCTCAGTCCTGGGGATCGAGGTATGGGGAGGCCAAGGTCATCTAGGGCCATAGAGGGAGTTAGAGGGCAGTCTAGATTACATGAGACCCCGTCTCAAAATTAAAATAAATAAAAGGTACATGTGGGTATATGGTAAAATATTCTTGTTCCCACAATTGTCCTTTAGTTCTTGGCTATCCTGCCCTAGAGGCAACCAGGCATGTGCTTGGAAAGTCAACAAGCACACCAGGACAAGAGACCTCCATTATCCAATGGGTAGGATGGTTTCTAGGGTGGGCATCTATCGCAGGACAGAAGGGGGAGACATGGTGTTTCTAACTACCTCTTCTCGCAAGCAGTTCACCCTAAAGGACCACAGTGCATGCCTTCCCTAGCACGAGGTATGCTTCCCTAGCCCTGGTATGCTGGGGCTCCTTTGATCCTGAAAGTTTTTTTCCACTCTTCTCCCTAATCCTAAAATCGCTTTAACTGGAACTTTTCATGCATCACTGAAGACAAAAGGCTGCAGGTGGCAGCGTTGGGGGGGGGGGGACGAGACATGGAAAATTTATCACATTAAGTAAGGCAAGACTGATCCTGAACTACCACTGCCAGGCTGACTTTGGGGTCCGTGCTTATCCACCTGCTGAGCTTCCCCTCTAAATTAACTAGCCTGTGTCTTCTTAAATATATTTTAAGAGGAAAGGGCCTCTTACTATTGCCTAGCAACTTTGTTTCCTTTGGTGCCCAGAGCCTCATGCATACCAGACAAGCACTCTACCACTGATGTACAACCTCAACCCATGGCTTCTTGTTGTTGTTGCTGTTTTCTTCAGATTTGAATATAGCATTTAATGTTTAAAGATGTGTCTGTGTCCCTCAAGGCTGCTTGAGAAACACTGAACAACACGGAATAAACGAGGAGGGCTGAGTGACAGCTGAGTCCACTGACTCGGTCCCAAGGCACCAAGGTCACACTGGCCACCTCGCTCACCCTGTGAGCCCACTGGCGTACTCGACATTTTCTAGGAGTCTCCTGGAATCCACCCCAGTTTTTATTGCTAAATTAATCTCCCTAAAACACAAATCTAGTATTTTATTCTCCTGGTAACCCCTCTGTTCACTCCTCACTGCCCCATAGCTGTTCACAGAAGGGACATCCAAACGCCTTTAATTCGGCACTCAAGCTTTGTGATCTGACTGCAACCTGTCTTTATCCATTGTTGGTTTGTTGAGCATCTATTGTGTGTCTTCCATTTTTGCCAGGAACACATCTTAATCCCTGTCAAGCCAAGGCCCCAGAACTAGCTGACCTACTTCCTAGCTCTGTGCCTTTATGCACAGTCCTGTATCCCTCCCTCCAACAGCACAGCTCCTATCCAGCCACCTCAGTCTTCCATCTTAGGCCTACTTGTAGCCTCTGGGAACCTAACAGAGCCGTAAGGGGCATAACAGTTATATCCATGCCTGCCTCCACACGTTTACAAAATAAGTGTGCTCCTGAAAATGATTTTGCCTGACCAGCCTCCCCAACCCCATCCCAGGATCAGCTCAATCTTTCCCATCATTTAATGTTTCTTGAGCTCAGTCTGTGAAGTAGGTACGTAGCCTAGCAACGGCCTACCCATTTTCCAAGAGCTCATGTTTTAAAAACACAAGTTAGCTCCAGGAACACGCGTGTGCCGGGCTGGCTGACACTCAGCCAGGAGTACCTGTATGGGAAAGTTGTTCAAGTTGGTCCACCTCCAAGGTTCCCCTGCTGCGGTATTCCATCCAGTCTCGTAGGGAGCCAGAGAGGATTGTATCCAAAGACATGGAGAACTGAAACGGCATAAATCTTATCTGTGCTGACTAGTTAAAACTCACATTTGGTGTAAAAGATGCCAAGCGGGAGAGTCTCCTGTGAGTTAACGCAGTAATCGTGAGAACAAGGGAAACATTTTCAGACGCTCCTGGCAAGATGGTGCCATCCTTCTTGGCCTGTGACTGGGAGGCCTCTGCCAGCTTCTTGTGCTTACTTCCTGGGCTTTTAGCCATGTTCACTTTCTACTCAATTTAAAGACTCTACCAGGAGAGATGGCTCAGCAAAGAGCATTTGCTGCTCTCCCAGAGGGCTGGTTCATTTCCCTGCATCCACATCCATGGCTCACAACGAGCCCGCAGCCCTAGCTCCGGGGAATCTGGTGCCCTCTTCTGACCTCTGATGGTCTGGACACACATACGCATGAAGAAAAACAATCAAAATTGATCTTGAAGGACACTATAACTCACCTCTGTTAGTGACTTGCCTAATACATCTTGAGAGGTTTCACCTAAAAATGAAAGGGGCACTAAGTTCCATATACCGATGGCTAGTACGAAATCTAGAGACATCCCAAGACAATTTGGCTTTGGATCCGCATCATTTTGACTGTCTATAGTCACAAAATTCTAATCAGAATCTTTGACATAGTATAGCCTCCCCCTCCTTCTGGGAACTTCAGTTCACACAGGTATCTGTGGCTCTATCTCTGTCTCCAACAGCACAAATATACCTTATTCAAAACCTCCTCTACAACATCCTAGAACATACACTACACAAGAAATTCATTCAGGTGCAACCTTGCACCAAGAGTTCTAACAGATGAGGAACAGGGACCCAACCAAGTATTGTCACCAAAAGGGAAAGTAAATCTTACAGCAGATTCTGAAGCCAGCCTGGCTCTGTGAAGGAGAAAAGACACACACACACACACACACACACACACACACACACACACACCGGGGGCAGGGGGACAAACTAGAAATTATAGCAAACTATAATTACTATGGCCTTTGGAATTAAGTGCTGAATATTGAGAAACTAAGATCAGGCATTTCTCAACTTCAGACACCATTGTCTCTTCTGCCCCCATCTGGCTAGCACAAATTCTACATTCCATCAAGGGCAAGGGCAGGAAGGAAGTGAGAGGAGAGAGCACTGACTCATGCCTCCCTGGGCTTCTCCTGCAAAGGCCTTCATTCATTTGCATGGGGTTGAACTTCCTTTGGGCATCCAAGATTACATCTCCAGGGAGGAGTGGGAGGCCTCTTCCTGCGTGGACTCACATCTGCTCTCCTGCTGCCAGCAAAGGGCTGTAATGCACGGCCAGGAGATTAGAAGATAATGATGTAAATGCCCCTAAATTATGACCAGACACGGACAACAGAAGGCACTTCAAATGTCAGACAAGAGGAGGAAATGACAGAATATAGAAGTGAATCTGCTATCAAATATATGTTACATGCAGCCTAGGAGAGATTTGAAAAAAATCCCTTACAAATGTTACAAAAATAGGAATGCGAAGATGGCTATCAGTAAATACCTGCTGTACAAGCACAAGGACCTGGATTCGAACCTCCAAGTCTATGCAAAAAGGTAGGGCATAGGCCTCTAATCCCAGTGCTTAGGAGGCAGCAACATGAGGCTCTGAGGTTCATTGGCCAGCTACAACTGGCAGGCTCTCACAAGGTTTCAAAAGGGAAGGTGGAAAGCAGAGGTGGTTCAGAGTATAAAGGCAATTTCTACCAAGCCTGATGATGATCTACGTTCCCAGGACTCACGTGGTGTGTGAACTTTGACCTCCAAATGTGGACACCATGACATGGACACACACACACACACACACACACACACAAAGAAGTGAAGCAAGATCAAGAGCTAATGACTTGCCATCCATTTCAGAATGGGCTTTGTATTCACCAGGACCGGCTGGCTATGTATTTAATAGACAGTGTAGAGAAGATGGTAGATTAGAAAATCAGGTAGATTAAACTTGTCACTTCAGTTTGAAAGGTGTCATTGCCACCTGACCTGTGATTTTTAAATTACAAAGCATAAGGGACATTGAACAAACATTTAACCATTGCTAAAATATTTGAGAGAACACAAAGGTAACTGCATTTGTAAACTTGGCTGCTATACAAGCACTGTCTGAATACTCCGAAAGGTCATGAAGTTGATTGTCAAGCATTAGAAGCACTTAAGAAAATTAAGTATATTTTATGCATAAATGAAGCTGAAAATGTTTAAGGGACTTTAATTAAATTTGTGAGTGGGGGGTCAATATTCAAGGGAACTTAGTCTGTCCAGATGGGCTTACTTAAGCACGTCTCTACAGACCATGAGAGTGAAGGCTCTTAGTCCCTCGGCTTTATAAAAAGTCTAGCAAGAGTTCAAAATTTAGACTAACAGCCTGAAAAAATCAGTTCTTGTATTGGAAAATTAAATATTCATAACTTTAAATACAGCAGAACCCTCTACAAGTAGGTAAATTACAAATGAAAAGGGCCTCCTGTCAAGCATTGAAGCGTCCTGGTGACAAGACATGCGACAGGAAAGCTTCCCAGAATGTGCGTGCGTGGCAGATGTCATGTTGGATGTCTTTCCGATCTCTCTTCACATTATTTTCTTTCTTAAGATTTTATTTTTATGTATGGAGGTGTCTTGCCTGTGTCTCAGTGACTTTTCTAATGCAGTAATAAAACACCATGACGAAGGCAGCTTATCAAAGAAAACCTACCTAGTGTTGGTAGGGTGGAATAAGGGTTGGAAGGGTCATCAATATAAGAGCCCACTAAAGTAGACCAAAAAGTATGCATACAAGAAAAGAGTATCAGCTTGAAAGCCATAGAAGTTGTTGGAACCAGTAGCCTAGAAAGAGATGCTTGGGAGAAACAGCATCTGTAAATGGACTCTGGTACCCAGCAGCTAGGACTGCCACCTTCGGGGAGCAACTATTTCCAGTGTAATACAAAATGTTCTAGCATCAGAGAGGAACTCTCCAGTTTGCTTTATGTTACTAAGTGATCGATTGCTCACCTGACACAGCCAGAACAAAAGGAGAAAACAGGAATAGGGAGTTTTCTCTGGAGAACTTTTTAGCACTGCTTAGTCAGATTAACCACACAGGTGCCCTCTGACTCAGCTATTCAGTGCCAAGCACAGCCCCTTGGGGACATTTCTACCCCGTCCCAGGAGGGGCATGCCCTCTGTAGCTGGGAGGATGATCACCTAACGTTTGCCCAGACACAGCATTTTGTCACGAGTCAGACACACAACAGGACACAAATATTTTCAAATGTGTTCTTAATAACAAAACAAAACAAGAAATATAAAAAAATATTGCTCTGCTATAGTTGCTTCAGCTGAGGTTCAGTCTTGGAGGCGTCTCTGTTTTGAAGGTTTGGCTTCCAGTTGGGCGCTATTGAAAGACAGTGGGAACTTTGAAGGGGTAGGGCCTTGTGGAAGGACTCAGGTCACTGGGGGCTCAGACTTGAATGGGAGAGTGGGAACCTAGTGCCTTCTCCCTCCTCTCTTTTGCATCTGAACTATAAAGTGAGCCACTCACTCCACTTGCCAAGAAGTGCCCTGTAGCCAGAAAAGCTTGAGACAGAAGCTTCCAAAGCTAGGAGCCTAGATTAACTTCTTGTTGATTACTGCAGGCGTGTGTTACAGTAATGGAAGGCTAACTCATACGAACATAAAGCAAAATATCATTAAATTAAAAAACAACACATTACTCAAACCAACGACCTGCATTTTTCAAAGATGGACAGATATAAATTCCACCATTTGGGTGGAATAAGGGTTGAAAGGGTGGTAGATATAAGAACCCACTAAAGCAGACCAAAAAGTATGCCTACAAGAGAGAGAGGGAGGGAGAGATAGATCATTGAAAAATAACTGTACTTTTTGGCCAATGGAATGGCCAAAAGTTCGTGATTGGGAGCTTGTCCTTGTTAGTGTCCCATTGCTGTAAAGAGACACCATGACCCAGGCAACTCTTAAAAATTATTTAACTAGGGTTTGCTTATGGTTTCAAAGGCATAGTCTATTATCATCATGGCAGGGGTCATGCGTGGCACTGGAGCAGTAGCGGAAAGATGCATCCCAATGCAAAGACCACAGGAGAACAGAAAACTTGATCCATTATGGCCTTTTGAAACCTCAAAGCCCACCCCCTAGTGACACACTTCCTCCAACCAAGCCACATCTAATTCTTCTCAAATAGTGTCACTCCCTGATGGCTGAGTATGCAAATATATGAGTCTATGGGGGTTGGGTTGAGGGTGCATTCTTATTCAAACCACCACAGAGCCCTAAGATTAGGTTAGAGGACTAAGAAAACAAGTTACTTCAACAACTGCAGCATTAAGACCCTTGCCTTTGTAGGTCCATTCATCACGGCAAATCGGTCTTGGCTAGGTGTGGTGGTACAATGGGCCCGCAGATCTTAGCAGGCTTCCCAGACTTCAGCACAGGTGATACCGTGCTGGAAGGACCTCTCAGGCCTCAGAACCAGCACACAGGCAGAAACACCTGCCAGAATGAGAACAAAGATGTAATCCGTCGAAGTCCATAGTTCTGGGGAAGTCCCTAAATGTACTAACCTTGCTTTTCAGCTTCAATAGTTCTGCGTCTGGCTTGCTGTTCTTGCTAACTAAGGTGGTCAACCCGGGATGTGGTGGTTGTCCTGAAAGGCCCACCCTGAAAAAGGCTTGGACTATACGAGAGTACTGAACACCCATTGTAGTCACCAGCCAGCTAATATAGACTTTCTATGGGCTTGAACACATACCCTAGTGGTCTTCTGGGGCACACCTCACAACAGTGACAAACACCAGTAATCCCAGCACTTAGGAGGGAGAACCACAGTGATCAGCAGCTCACAGTTACCCTTGGCTGTGCACAATGTTCACACCAACGTGAACTACAGGTGAACTCAAAACAACAACACAAACAAAAACAAATTCTTGAAACACTTTAAGTGTATTAATTTTATGGGTTAAACATCTTTAATCTGAAAGCACACTTTTATTTAGGACTTAAAAGACATTGGGCTATTTTTTTTTTTTGCAGGACCCTGCCTTAGTTAGGTTTTTATTGAGGTGATCAAACACCAGGAGCAAGAGGATTTGGGGGAAGAAAATCCCCTTTGTATATTTGGCTTATGTTGGAAGCCAGACCAACCCAAGACTTTCCAGAGGCCCTCATGGAAGGACAAAGAGAATGATAGTTTTGTGTCCTTGTCCAAGAGCAAACTTGGCAAGATCCAGTCTGGGACTGGGGACAGAGACTCAAAGGAGTTAAGGTTTTGGGACCTCGGAATGCAGCGTTTTTCCTCTGGAGGGCTGTGGTTACCAGCCCTAAGGCAGCAGGGTCTGAGGTATCTTGTGATCTCTTTGTCAGCACTGTCTAATTCAGCTTCCTGCTGAGCTTAGGCATTCCCCCCTGCAAATGGTATAGAAGATGCTGCACTTCTCGACAAACTTGCTTGGCATAAGTCATAAGCTTGTGCAAGACCATCTCCGGGTCCCAGCTCTCTATCTTTCTTATTTTCTCATCCCAGGTACTCCACCTCAACACTTTGCCATGTGGGACCCTTATTCCCGTGGGTTTGAGTCAAAATTACGTATCCCAAGTCATAGTCAATCGAGGAAACCCAAGCCAGAAACTCAAGGCAGAAACCTCAAGGCAGGAACTAAAGCAGAAACCATAGAGGAATGCTGCTTATTGGCTTGCTCCCTATGACTTGTTCGCCCTACTTTCTTATAGAATCCAGGACCACCTGCCCAAGGATAGCACTGCCTACAGTGAGCTGGGCTCTCCGCATCAATCATTAATCGAGAAAATGCCCTAGAGCAGCGGTACTCAGCCTTCCCGATGTTGTGATCCTTGAATACAGTTCCTTATGTTGTGGTGACCCCAACCATAAAATTATTTTTATTGCTACTTCATGGCTGCGATTTTGCTACTCTTATGAATTGCAATGTAAATATTTGTGGTTTCGGATGGTCTTAGGTGACCCCTGTGAAAGTTGAGATATTGAGAACCCTAACCCTACAGGCTAGGCCAATCTAATGAGAGCATTTTTTTCAGTTGAGGTTCCTTCTTCCCAGATGCTCCCAACTTATGTCGTCAACCAAAAGCCTCACCGAGACAGACTCTAAAACTGGGCTGAGTCTTAGCATATCGTGCCCACTGTAAGGATGGGTAAATTGAATAAATGTGTAAGCTAATGGAGAACGGCGTCTTATAGGAACCAGAGACAATGCATCATGAGCTAAGGCAGTTTTTGAAGTCTAATACCCTCCCTAGGGTAGCAATTTCTAAGTGTGCTGGAGAACTCGGGTGCCTGGGATCATTCTGGAGTCTAAGGAATTAAAGAAAGGCTCCCCAACCAAATGCTCCATTGGAAAAGTGCTGAATTAGACAAAGGAAAGCAGAGGTTCCTACAGTATGACCTATCAGAACCTTTCCTGATGCACTAATAGAAATTCTATGTTTTCCAAGTGAAGGTTGGAAAGCCAGCCAGTGGGGTTTCCCAAAGCAGCTGGCCAGTAGGATCCTGTCTCTGTGGTGTGTGTGCTGAGAACTGAGACCTCCCCCCAGGAAGAGCAGCCATGGTCAGCTTCTGGTCCAGGTACAGATGAGTGGATTCACCCACAGGAGTCTAAGCCCAGATCCTCACCTCACCTGCCCAGCCCAGCAGATCAGAGCTACCTACCAGTGAGCCTGGTAGGAGGAGCCAAAAGGACAGGGAAAGAGTTCCTCGGTCTCTAGGCCACCAGGACAACAGTTGGAGGGAGCAGGGACCAAATTGAACACAAGGGCAAGCTTGTGGGAATAGCTGACTATAATTCCCCGGGTCTTAGACATGAAAGCATGTGGACCTTCCATTTGTATTTATGTCTGGGGTGGTCCTCCAATCTGGGCAGCTCTGGGCTAATGGTTATTCTAGGGAAAAACAGAACACTCAATTATTTCCATTGTACCATTCCCCAACTGCCCTTTCGTAACCAAAATGAAAGTCATCCATTTCCCCAAGGCCTTTTCCCCAGTAGCCTTAAAGCCCAGGTTTGGGGGTTTGGGTATTCACTACCTCAAAGACTCAGAACCATTGCATGCCGGCTTTCATTTATTTCCTCAGCTCCAGAAGGCCCTTCTGTTCTCCATCTCTGCCATGGTCCCAGCTGCAGAGCACACACAGAGTCAAGGAGGACATCCATGTTCACGGAAGTCATAGTTCTGGCTGATCGATGCTGCTCCTGAGTTCCCAGACTGGAATCCAAGTCTCCGTAAGTACTGTCGCCTCTTATTCCAGCAAATCCACTCTCTGACTTTTTTTTTGCTCTCTTCTGTGTCCTAGGCTGACCCTGGGGACCGCCCCAGGACATGCCCTTGTCTATGCAAGCCCTCAGTTTTAGAAGGAATGCACAAGGGTGTGGGGCGGGGGGAGGCCAGATGATGTCCACACATCAGTCATGTCACTGAGCAACCCTGGGATGGATCTCTGTGATATGGTGACAGTGCTTTCGTGTCCACACTTGGCAAGTGTTACACAGAGGGGTATTTCTCTGCTCCTGATGTAGACATCAGAAAAGACTGGATCTTCACTCTTCCCTGGCAGAGCCCTTGATGGAAAAGAGATGGGACCATTCCAGCTTAAGATTCAAATACTCCACCTGGACCAGGCTCCTGATATTTTATACAGGAAGGTATCTGAGACCAAATTACTCACATAGCCACTGTACAGTTATCCAACATAGAACACAGGCCCAGGCTATTCTCTCGTGAAAGGTGTCCTTTGTAGGGAGTGAACAGTTCAAGCTCTGACTCATTCAGGCAAGAGGTTATCTAGAGCAATCAGAGACAGAAGCAAGGGAGAAAACACCCTTTTCTCGATAGGGCCGGGAGGACAGTTGACACAAATCTAATGTTTTTGGAACATTTCAGTAGGAAATGGTCTATAGTCTGGTGAAGGGAGACTGGGCCTAGCCACCAGCTTGGACTTATTCTCAGACCTCTAGAAAACCATCCTTAATACACACATTGGGAATTAAGAGTCCAGAACTGAAGCTACAACTCTACCATACAAGTACAGTGTTAACAATGGGATCAATTAGCAATAGGGGACACGACAGAGAAGGACCTCATAGGCTCATACGATCTCATAGAATCTCATATGACCGACAAGGCCATAGCCAGAGATCCAGGTCATGGTCCCATGAAGTACCTGGGCATCATTTAGAAACCACCAGGTAACAACCTGAAAGAGACTAATTTCCAGTAATAATAACTTCTGCAAGACTGCATAGGTGTCTATTTCTGTTGCAATACCAAATAAACCAAGGCTGGACACTGTACAAAGAAAAGAGGTTTGGTTTTTTTTGTTTGTTTGTTTTGTTTTGTTTTGTTTTTTCGAGACAGGGTTTCTCTGAGTAGCCCTGGCTGTCCTGGAACTCACTCTGTAGACTAGGCTGGCCTCGAACTCAGAAATCTGCCTGTCTCTGCCTCCCAAGTGCTGGGACTAAAGGCGTGTGCCACCACCGCCCGGCTGAAAAGAGGTTTATTTAGCACCCAGCATTTGAGGCAGGAAATCCAAGGTCAGTCAATCCTAGTTTTTCAGCCTCTATGGAAGGTCTCATGGCAGATGGCATCATGGTTTGAGCAGCTGTAAGAGGAAGAGATCACATAGCAAAAAGGAGTCAGAGAGCAACATAAGAGTCTAGTGCCTTCTTTTCTAACAACTCACAGGAACAAAGAGGGTTCTAGGACAACTACCTTAATTTATCCTGAGGAGAGACACCCAGGAACCAAATGTCCTTGGGAAACAAGTCACATCTAATCATGGCAGGCAGGGTATGTCAGCTTGGAGAATGGAAAGAAGGCATCTCCAATCTTGAGTTAACTTCAACAATTCAGCTTCAGAGAACACCACTGTCAATCACATGGTCATCTTTCAGGCCAGGCTCAGCTAGTCTGGTTCTAAAATATGGGGGTGTGGGGAGGATGAAAATTTCTGCTCTCATATTTGAAAAGTCGAGTATGTCGATAGCCCTAACAGCCAGTTTGAAGCGGTGCTATAAATAGAAAACAGCCTTTCCACGAGGCTCTCTTGCCATTTTGTGTTCTCAAGACGCGATGATACTCAAGGGCACTGTCTGCTCTTGATCAGTGGTCCTTGCTTACAATAAATTCTTTTGTGGCTCATTCTGGCCAACTGATAAGAACAGGTCAGGAATTGTCTGTCTGTGCAGAATGGGAGACAGGTCATTATAGCTGGCAATAAAGGCAAGAAATAGCCAGTCATTAGACCTGGGAAGCTATTTCTGCAACTTCAAACTACAGGCTCTGTGTGACATATTCAGGCCACTTGTGAGCAGGCAGCAGAGGGAGGAAAATGTATCCCCAAAGTGGAAGTCCAGGAGAAGGCATGCTCAGAGCCAGCACTGGTGGGGGGCAGCTCCCAGCAAGCACCTGAGGAGGGTCCACCAAGTTCCCTCACCTCTCTGGGATTCTGAATAGATACTTCCTAAATTTCTGGACCCAGTTTCTCCTTATAACAGATGCAGAATTTATTCACCACTTGGGAACAACAACAACAACAAATCAAATAAAAAGCTCCTAGAGGCTGTCATAGGGTTTGCCTTGAACAAGGCTTGTGACACCCATGAGAACTTGTTAGGGATGCGCATGTCCCTACCTCAGGACCACTGATTCTGATGCTCTAGTTCTGACATACAGACGACCACAGGCATCTGGAATGATGACCAGCTATTGGGAGGAACGGAAAAGAGCAGCAGAGCCCAAGAGGTGGCTCAGTGAGTAAAAGCACTTTTCACACAAGCATGATGGCCTGATTTGGGTCCCCACAACCCACACGGTAGAAGGAGAGACATCTCCCACAAGTCCTCTGTGTTCCACATGCATGCCATGTCATTCACATACCCACCCACAAACTTACACGTACACACAAAAAAAGTGGAAAAAATGTAATTTTAAAGATCTGTGCATAATCTCGTAAGTTAATGCTCTCTATGGATTCTCACCCAGCTAAAATAAATAATTGTAGTTCTGGGTTCCTCCCCTCCTCCCAGGGTCAGTACACTGGCTCAGAGAGGACTGGACAAAATCTGGAATGGTAAGGTCCAGGAGGGCAGATTGTTGAGCACATATACTTTACTTGGGGAGAACTAAGGGTTATATAGTTTGGGAGAATATCCATGGAGGGAAAAGGTCATTGGCTGAAAGGTAAGGTACTGAGATGCCTCATTTGCATGGGGAAGTGGTCCAGGCGCTCGCTCGGCTACAGGACTGACCACCTGTGACCGCCTGGCTGGGGGGCCTCTGTGCTCTGAGGCAGGCACAGAAACAGGGAGGAAGCTAGTTCCACTCCTGCTGTTCCCAGGATGAGATTTTAAAACCTCAAGCTTTGAGATTTTCGAGATTTAAACATGCTACACCTCACCAGTTCCTCTGGTGGCACGGTCCATGTGCCCTACAAATAATTGTGTCCATTGTTTTTGTAGATTATTTTCTTCTTGGGTGGTCCTCATAAGAAATATCATTAGCGCCGGGCAGCGGTGGCGCACGCCTTTAATCTCAGCACTTGGGAGGCAGAGGTGGGCGGATTTCTGAGTTCGAGGCCATTCCTGGTCTACAGAGTGAGTTCCAGGACAGCCAGGGCTACACAGAAAAACCCTGTCTCGAAAAAAAAAAAAAAAAAAAAGAAGGAAAGAAATATCGTTAGCTTTAAACTGATGTCCTTTTAGCACAGTTATCAAGCAAATTACTATTCTTTATTGGGGAAACTATTGAAGTGGGGTGATTGATAAAAGGAGAAATAAATTTCATAAATTCAACTACATAAACATAGTATACCAGCATATGTATAATATGTAAGATCAAAAATCATCAATGTTAATTAGTATCATTCATGAGTAAATAAAAATGCATCTAGACTTAATTCCATTGTATACTTCACTTTATATATGTCAGCCACCATGACAAATGAGAATCTACCTAGCTACAATAGAAAATTAGAAGCTCTTTCATTTATAAATAAGCTCTTCCTTAAATGGTGTTTCCAGTCTTCTACCTTTGCTCGGCAAAATGCAAGGAAAATTTTCCATTTACATTTTTAACTGTTATTTTAGTCTCTATGTATGAATGTTTTGTGTACGTATGTTTGTGCAATGTGTGCATGCCTCAAGGCATTGGGTCCTCTGGGACTGGAGTTTCAGATGGTTGTGTGCCGCCATATGGACGCTGGGAATCCAAACCAGGTCCTCTGGAAGAGTAGTCAGTGCTCTTAATCACTAAGCCATCTCTCCAGCCCCCAAGGGAAGATATCTTGAGCTCCATAGCAGCTGTGATTGATTACATAAGACTCACATAAGATCAAGCTAGTCAATATTCCAGCATGGATAGGGGATAGGACTCTGTGTTCACGAGTTGAAGAATTAATTATTTACAGTTGATGGCTGCTGGGGGGGGGGGGGAAGGCAGGGTTTTTGTTTGTTTTAGAGGCATGATCTCTGGTAGGTTGTTTATGCTCCAGTGAACGACCTCACACTCATGCATTTGTAGGTGGCACTGACTGGAGTCAGTGGGCTATCTGAGAGACAGAGACAGAGAGAGAGAGAGAGAGAGAGAGAGAGAGAGAGGGAGAGAAAGAGAGAGAAATCAAGGAGAGATGATGGGAAGGATTTGGAGGTAAGGAGTGCATATGTTCTTTTAAAAAGCATGCTGTACACATGTTACATTATCAAAGAATAAATAATAAATATTATCTTAAATTTTTTTTAAAAAAGTAGCATGTTTCGAATTCTAGTTTTTTGGACACACTATACATTTATTCTGCAGGACAACACTTCATTCTGTTTACACAGAGAGATGTGATCCTGACTGAGGAACTCTCCAGGGATCCTCTTCCTTCTCAACCTCTTCTGACCATTCCCAGACTGCAGCTGCAGACGCCACTGCTCAGCCAGGCTTCCCTTTCAGTCTGTACTCCTTAATTTTGAGGGAGTGTGTTTTTGTCACCGGGAGGCTCCACAGGCTAGCATTTGATGCGACCTCTACATTCCAGCAGCATATGAACCACCAAAAGAGAGGAAACATCCCAGGCAAAATGAAATTTGACCTTTAGAAGGCTGGGGTGAGTGGAAACACACCCAGTCTTTATTTTTAGCTCACTTTCAGATTTAAAGTCGTTTGGGGGCAGGGGGGGGGGCTTGACTAGCTGATCAAATTAACATGTAATATCTTACATTTTCTAATGTAAATTATTTACATATTTACAAATAGGTCATCTGGGTGTTTTCAGTGTCCAAAGGTGGTCCCCAGTGTAGGGTTTCTAATGAAATCCATTAGAGAAATCTGTGAGAAAGCCGGGCTGGAGAGAAGCACCCTGGGCATGTCTACTGTACGCAGATCCTGTGCGCAGCTCATCTGGTTAATCTCTGCAGAGTCTCCGGCACGTGGGATGCTTGGCTCCCCACAGGTGAGGAGTCCAGTAAGTCACTCAAACGAGAAGTGCCAGAGTAAGAGTGGGAGCATAGCCAACTCCTAAGACTGCAGCCTTCCGTCATTTAGAGGACTGGGGGACCACCAGCTGAATGGAGCCACAGAAGAGCGTGTTTCTCTGCTGCCCACACACATCATCTGGAGTGCTGAAGCGTCCTTAAGCAGTCAACACATCCTAAGTTCTTGCTGTGCCGTTCTATTTCTGGGGTTCTCCGGGGAGGCGGGGAAGCTCTCAAGCATAGGACAGTCCCTTAACCTAAAGAGGGTCTGGCTCATTGGCTGAACAGTGTGGAGTGGTGTCGGCACTGTAGCTCTCCTAACTAGGAACAAAGGTCCTCACAAATACAGCTCTGTCTAGGTGTGACACGCAGGAAGTGCCAAGATGCCACCCCCTGTGATGTGTTCCATATAAGAGATTCCAATTCCCCTTGTACAGTTTGAAAATATAACTCACTGATTACAAGTACAGAACTGTGACACGGGTGTGGTCAACCACAAGACCTTTTCCCCGGCCATAGTGCATGAGCCCAGAGTGGAGCCAAGCAGAGGTTATTCTGGAGCTTAAAGCATGGTTAATGGAAGAAATTCCCACTTGGGAGGATATGTCATGTAAGTTGCCTGCTGCCATCTTTCTGGAACAAGCCTGCCTGCAAAATGAAGCCTGAAGTGGCAATTGGTCTGGAGAACCAGCTGGTTATGTTGGCACCAGTCACAGGCTCCGGTTATCAGGGGCTCCACTCCCATTCCTGTGAGCTGTCCCGGGAAGTCTCAGGTGTAAGATCCTCAATAGTTGCCTTTGGTTTTAAGCCACTTGGCTTTCTGTCTCTTGGCATCCATAAGACTTTGATAAGCACTGTTGATTATTGCTGCCGGGAACTAAGAATGCCTTAGGTTTCAACAAAGTCTCCAGTAACTCCATGCCTGATTTAGTTTACAACTTCCCGCAATGAGCTACTTGAACTTGACCCATATTGCCGCTCATTAGCCTTCTATTGATTCATAAAGAAATAAAGCACCGTGGAGAACAGTCTTCTGATAAAGACTGTTAGAGATAGTGATTGAATGTACACAGGCAGCCCTGGGTGTAGTCCAGTAGTGGCATGCTTGGCTAGCGTGTGCTAAGTCCTAGGTTCTAGCTCAAGTAGATCCCACATTTTGAATAAGAAATGGGAGCCTCAGATGGTGCTGGCTCAACTGGTGGTTAACATGTAGAAAAATGCAAATCGATCCATTCCTTTCTCCTT
>NW_022196905.1:66151239-66172685 GCF_008632895.1 Mastomys coucha | reverse complement strand
TTCTTTGTTTTTTGGAGGGGAAACTTGGAATGGAGAAATTTACATGTAAATAAAGAAAATAAAAAAAATAAAAATAAAACAAACAAACAAACAAAGAAATGGGAGCCTATAAAGTGTCCTCCCGGGGTTTTACCTCATTGCCTGGTTTCATTAATGGCAATATCTATTAGCCTTTGCATTTATAGAACATGAGCCGACTGCTTATTCTGCAGGTGTGTTTACAGAGTCTCCCAGAATAGCACTATGGGCATCATGCTTTAGGGGGCTATGCTGGTTGGCTGTCACCTGTTACATGACAGTAGCACCTCTCTCTGCTGGTGACTTTCCAAAAGGTCTCCTGCCATTGCCAAACACTCCCTAGAGGACGCATTGCCTTCAGTGGAAAACCACAATTCTACGCCAATCACTGAGCTTGGCCATTTGGTCATTAAAGTCTTCGTTGGCCTCTACCTTTTGTCCTCAAGGAGCACACACTAGTTTTCCATATTTAGAATTGGTAACAATAAGAATGCTTCTTTAGTAACTGCTGAAGCTGCCTGCGCTGCTATGTTAGATAAGCTCCAATAATTCATACTTATGTACACACATGCAGAAAGAGAGTCTGATTAGACTACTCTGCATTTTGTAATGGCCACAATCATAATCAATAGAACAAAGGCATCAATCAAGATCGGATTCAACGGCCATCTCTCCTCTAGACCTCTCTTGCCTGCTCTCACATCTGCGTCTGTGCAGTCCAGGAACGAAGCTTTCAGCGTGAGCTCATCTTCGGGTCGCCGGACTTATCAAATAAAACCATGGGACATTCAGCTAAATGTGAATTTCCAATAAACACAAATAATCATTTACTATGCCCCCAGATGTTTCTAAACACTCAATAACAACAAAACACACCTAGCAACAACAAAAACAAAAATCCTACAGGCCATAGATTGTGGGACATTCTCTATCTTTTGACTAGAAATGCTGACTCTGAGTCTACTCCACCTTAAGTTCTGATGGTTTGAATTTCACTAGAATTCCTCTCCATCAAGTACTTAAAACACAGATGCACCCTTGTCCAGAGTTGCTCCTGTGGGCAGAACTGGTCAGATTCTGTGTTTATCAGTGTTTCAGCCAGAGTCCGACCAGGAAAACAGAGAACTAAAGCATTAAACGTAGATCTTTTCTACATAAAGTTCACATTTCAAGGAGTGATTGGCTCTGAGCAATCCGAAGGTGGTTTTGTTGCTGAACAAAAGTAATTTTAGATTTATAAGGTATCTAAAATATAAATATTTTATATAGTCAATCCCTGGCCAAATGCTTTTTTTCCCCCTTAATCTAAAAATCTTTCAACTTCCCTTTGTTTCAAAAAAAAAAAATCTAGTAAGTTTTTATTGTGGGTTTGCTTAACTGGTGAACCAGGCAAAAGTTGAAAGTAACTCAATGCATGGTTGCTGGCCCTGGTCCTGCTGAGACTGAGGGGTGAGGGATGGGGCAGCTTTCCTGACAGCAGGAGGGAAAATGGCTACGTAAGATTCCAAAGCACACTCCTGTCCATGTGTGCTCCTGCCTCTGGTCATGAACATTTGAATTCCAGAGTCCACATTGTGCCACCATGCACTTGCCCTTGATCTTTTAGATGTATTAATGTTATTTTGTGTATATGGATGTTTTACCTCTGTGTGTGGCTGTGTGCCATGCGTGTGGAGCTCCCTCACAGGTCCCAAAAGTAGGCTTGGACAGTCATAAGCCACCACATGGGTGCTGGGAACCAAACTCCAGTCTCCTGTAAGAGCAGAGATTTTAACTGTTGGGCCATCTCTCCAACCCCACAGATGTTCTCTTCAATGAGTGGAGTGGACCTCTGGCCATGATAGTCCAAACCAGTACTCACCTGCTTTTTGATGGTGCCTGTCTAGCAACCCAAAGTTTCTAATTCTTATTTACCAATGTGTTCTAAGCCTTCGAGACACAGGCATTTAATAAGACACTAAAAAGATATTAAGGTGAGATAGATGATATTTTTGTATTTGTATTGACAGACAATAACTGTGCAGATTTATGATACCTTAATGTATGACTACAGTTCTTAAATTGGGAAATTAGCATTTCTCTCCTTAAACATTTATCATTTCTTTGTATTAGGAACTTTCAAACTTCTCGTTTTTTTTTTTTAAACTTATTTATTTTAATTATATGAGCACACTGTAGCTGTCTTCAGACACACCAGATGAGGACACTAGATCCCATTTACAGATGGCTGCGAGCCACCATGTGGTTGCTGAGAATTAAACTCGGGACCTATGGAAGAGCAGTCAGTGTTCTTAAATACTGAACTATCTTTCTCCAATCCCCAAATCTTCTCTTCTAGTCCCCTTTTATTCAAATTTAAAACTTTGATCATCATTATTGTGTGGGTATGTATGTATATAGTCTCTCTGTGTGTAAGTGCAGGTATGTGTGTGCCAGGAGGCATCTATGGAGTCTAGAGGACAGTTGGTAGGAGTCAGTTCTTGCCTTCCACCTTGTCAGGGCCAGGCTTCTCTTGCTAATTCTAACTACAGTGCTACTCCAAGCCAGTTGGCCTGAGCGCTTTCGGCAGATAAGTCTTTGCTTCCCATCTCATCGGAGGAACGCTGGGTTCAGAGATGTACTGCTGGATCCAGACTTTTATGTGGGTTCCAGGTGATTGGGCAAGCATGGAATGTGGCTGAGGCCTCTAGTCAGCCTCGCACCTAGAGTTGTGAGGTGTTTTATTTTTTCTCTTTATTTTAAAATAACAGTAAATTTGTGTAACCATTAAAAGTCAGCTGGATGTAGCTCCCTGGGGGAGTGCTTGCCTATCTCTTCTCCCCCCCCCCTCACACACACACACACACACACATACACACACACAAACATGGCCCCTGGGTTCTATCTGCAGCACTGCATATAAACAACAACCAAGGCCCATTTCCGTGTAACTGTACTTTGTACCTGCTCCACCCAACCTCTCCACACCCTTTCTGCATCCTGGTAAGAAAAGATACTACTCCCTACTGCTACCTCATGAAAGCTACTTTAAGATGATTGCTGGTTTTACTGCCTTGCTAATCACGATTGCATTGTACTACATTAGGCTATTTTCAAGGCAAAATTCGACCTGAAGGGGACTCCCTTCACTAAGGGTAGTGGATACAGAGGCAGTCACATGGCAGAGTCTTCTGGATGATTTAAAACATTTTGCCAGACCTCTTATCAAATCTAATTTAATCCTTACTATTTTTAAACTTTTAATGTGGTGAGCAAGGAACTGGATCAGGCATACCCAGGCCTCCTCTGCGCTTTTGTTGTCTGTTTGCCCACATGTTATCATTTTGGCTTCGTGGTTTCTTTTATAGGAGATCTTCTGAGGTCGTTTATTTTATGGGGACTAAATTAATTAAAACCAGAGGATATTATGGAAAAAGGAATTATGCAAATATCTCTGAGCACTGTTGGAAAAGCACAAAACAAGACTAAAGAAACCATCACCAATCCTTCTGTGTTCTGGAATGGTCTCTATCCTCAGGACACTCTCCAGCCAGTGGTAAGAAAGCCATGTGACCTGAAGATCCAGTGAGGTTCCCATGATGGTCCTGTGTTTGCTGTGTTTGTCATGCTCCCCCTGAGATGCACAAACTATGCTGTGCCTGCATCTAAGACAACCAGGTTTTTTTTTAAAAAAATGCGAAACCCTTTTGTTATTGCTCTTTGAGAGCTGAAGACAGAACCCAGAGCTTTGAGCTTGGTAGGCAGGAGCTGCGGCCCTCACCTGCACCCTAGCACCTCATGTCTCAGAGGCTTTTAGGAGAACGGCAAACTCAGGTGTGGGGCTGACGACCTATCTGCTCCATTGCATCACTACTGTGACACAATCACAAAGTGTCTGCAGCACAGAGGGCCAAAGGACTTGTCCTAATCGCACAGAAGATCCTCGGTCACAAGGACCAGAGACCAGACCGTCTGAGCATCGTTGCCAGCATGCCTTCCATGACACCATGAGTAGACACGACAGGATTGAATCCTGATGTGCTCCCTCCTGCGGGGCACTGTGATGAGGGGAAAGACTCAGTCCAAGATCAGTTAGAAGGTGGCAGGCTTAGCCTTTCTCTGGCAAAAGATTTCCAGGTTTCTACACACACCACGGGAGCCTGCCTTTCCAGGGCCTTTCTTCTAGCAGTCTACCCTGATGAAAAGGATTGTTAGATTGATTCATCAAGCATCCCCTAGAAGAATCCCTCTAGACTTTCTCTGCCAAACATCCAAGGGTATTTTATTCGTTGTGACAGTATTATGCTGATATACGTAGATTACATTCAAGGACAGCTATTCAGAAGGGTGCCTGGTGGGACAATCTGTTGGGAATGATAAAATGTCTCTGGAAATGTGATAAGATAAATGGAGTTACAGTTCCCTTCTGCACCGGCACAGTTTAATCAGGAAAGTGAGCACACCGTGAGTATTATGGGCTTATAAATCATAGAGTTATGCTTTAGATAATTCAGTGTTGCCACAGAAAAGATTCCAGAAGCACCAGAGAGGAGTCCTGGGCCTCCTGGATGGAAATACACTGTCAGAGCTGCTGCTGAATGTTAGGTAAGGAGGAGCGACAGAGACTGAGAGCTCCTGTGGCTGCATGCTTGCCCAGCATGGTCAAAGCCTTGGATTCAATCCCGTCACTGTAGAAACAGGACATGGTGACATCACCAGCAATTCCCATTTCGGTGGGGTGGAGGCAGGGGAAATGAGAAGCTCAGAGATAGGGTCCATTACATAGTGAGTTTGAGGCCAGCTGGGGCTACAGGAGACTCTGTCTCAAACAAGAAAAAACAGGATCGACAATGAGGGCAGTGTCGAAAGTTCTGGAAGGCTGCCAGCTCTCTGTAGTGTCCGCCTGTGTGAGCTCACTGTAAAGTACTCTCTCCCACGACAGCTCAGTCGTGGCAGGTCTGGATCCTAGCTGATCTATGGGACAGGTAAGAGCAAAGTGGAGCTGCCAGCGTCCTCCACTGCCCCATCCAATGCCTGCGCAGGGTATGTCATGGCTGCTGCTTCTTCAACCACTCTGCCCCCTGAGGGTTTTCTTGGGGTAACTGTATCCCTAAATGGTTCCTGTTTGATACTTTAAATAAATCTTCCAAAACTCATGTTGAAATTTAATTGCGTTCATGTCAATATTAAAGGTGGGAGTTTTCGGAAGACTTAGGTCATGAAGGGCACCCACAGGATGAATGGTAAGGCCACTATCATGTGAATGGGTTGATTATCACAGTTTACAGAAATATGCCGTGTTTTAAAGTAAAAATGAATTTGACTGGATTTCCTTGAAGAGATGCAGCCCCTTGCTCTTAGACCTCCTGGACTCTAGACTTGTGAGTCTAATCAGCTTCTATTCTTTACAGTTTCCCCAGTGTGTGCCATTCTGTTACAGTGACAGAAAATGTCCTAAGGCACTCCTATGCTGGTGACTGCAAGCCAACTTCCAAATTATAGCTGAGTGAGCACTGAGCGGGAGTCCTCAATGTGTCCCACAGAGACAATGCATGGCTAAGCCTTGTACTTTGTTAAGAACTGTAGACCGGAGTGTAGGATACTCAAGGCTCTGGGTCCAGTTATGGCTGTGCTTCTTCTCAGGGGATATGGCTGCTTTTTTTCAGGACATCTACTCTGTGTGGAGAAGTGGCAACACTGACTAGGCCTGAACTGGAGAGAACAGTGGAATTGGGAAGCAGAAATGTATCCCTGGCTGTACTTCGTGCCTTTGCCTGTGGCAGGTCCAGCTTTCCCAGGAAAAGATGCAGAACTGCTTATAGAATATGGATTTGAAGAGAACTCTGGCATCACTCTGGATCCACCAAACATCCTTTGGACAGCATCTCACTATGGAGAATTTTGGCCTCACTACTTAGCAACTGTAGGGACCTGTATATTTCTATGTTGTGTAAAACTCTATGTGCTCAAACGCATTCATTGTAGCATGAGCAAAATCTGAGGACGACCTTCACATTGGTCTGTGGAGTTCTGGTTAACTGAGAAAATTGGGCAAAAGTCATGAGAGGTGATCAGGGAAGTTCATTGTGTGCATGTGAGAGGCATGGTGAACAAGAGAGTTGGTGGCATGAGAGAGAGTTAAGATGAGAAGGCTGCTGGGCAGTGGTGGCGCATGTCTTTAATCCCAGCACTTGGGATGCAGAGGCAGGTGGATTTCTGAGTTTGAGGCCAGCCTGGTCTACAGAGTGAGTTCCAGGACAGCCAGGACTACACAGAGAAACCCTGTCTTGAAAAAAAAAAAAAAAGGAGGAGGAGAAGGAGGAGGAGGAGGAGGAGGAAGAGGAGGAAGAGGAGGAGGAGGAAGAGGAGGAGAAGGAAAAGGAAGAGGAGGAAGAGGAAGACGAAGAGGAGGAGGAGGAGGAGAAGGGCTGATGAGATGGCTCAGCAGGTAAGAGCACCGATTGCTCTTCTGAAGATCCTGAGTTCAAATCCCAGCAACCACATGGTAGCTCACAACCACCCGTAATGAGATCTGACACCCTCTTCTGGTACGTCTGAAGATAGCTACAGTGTACTTATTTATAATAATACATCAGTCTTTGGGCTGGAGCAAGCAGGGACTGAGCGAGTGGGATTGACTGGAGCGAGCAGAGGTCCTAAAAAAGTCAATTCCCAACAACCAGATGAAGGCTCACAGCTACAGTGTGCACTCATATACATAAAATATATAAATAAATCTTTAAAAAAAGAAGAAGCCAGATTAATCTAGTACCTACTCAAAATAAACAAATAGAAAATTTTAGGTCTGAAAAAATGGCTTATTAGGTGAAGACACTTTCCACCAAGCCTGACAACCTGAATGGTATCAGCATTCACATGGTAAAGGTCAGAACCAATTCCCGGTAGACGGCCCTGGCTTCTACATGCATACCATGGCACATTTGTGTGCATACATGAATGCACACACAAACACATACAAAGAAATAAGTAAAATGTAACCAAAAGAATATTTAATTTTTTGAAATGAATTCTGCTTACATTTAAGCAAATGAAGAAAAGGAGGTCAGATGTGGTGCATGTCTATAATATTAGCACTCAGGACGTTAGCAAAGTAATTATGAGTTCAAGGACAACCTGGGCAATGGAGCAAGCCCCTACCTTCCACCACTGCCATTAACACCAATAAAGAATGGAAGGAAGGAAGGAAGGAAGGAAGGAAGGAAGGAAAGATGGATTTGGAGAAGTATCAAATTATTGATTGCATTAGCTATTCTTTTTGTCACTCTGACTAAAATAACTTAAAGGCATAAACTCTTTTTCGTTTCCACTTAAGGGCTACACTCTGTCACAATGGGAAGGGAGAAGAGTAGGAGGGGTCTGTGGCAGCAGAGCCAGCTCACATCTGGATTCATGGGACAGGAACCAGGGTCGGGCAGTAAACGTCAAGGCTGACTCCCCGGTCTACTATCTCAGGTAGACTCTACTTTCTAAAGACTCCACAACCTCCCGAAACAGCTAAGCTGGAGATCAAGTGTTCAAACACATCAGCTTAGAGGTGTCATCTCATGCTCAAAGCACAAGTTTGTCCCTGATCTCTAAAGACTGGCACATAATGCCAGGAATCTGTCCGGGCACAATAATGTCCAAGCCAGCCCACAGGATGACTCTTCTGCTCCATTTTCAGAAGTTTAAGAGAGTAAATGAAGATGGCTGAGATTCTGGCCTGGCGTGCTGTCAGACGCACTCCTACTGTGTTCAGCTTCTAATCTTCTGCACCCGAGACATGAAATAAACCTACGAATCCCTAAAAAGGAAGCTACCCATCCCCTGTTCCTCTCCTGTAGAGGAGACTTGTGTCCTGCCTGGATCCTAGTGTGCCAGCTCCAGCTCTTGCCAGCAACCTAAGCTGCCCTGTTTCTAGGGAATTATGTAGGCAAATGAGAGCTCCCGTATCTCCTTGCAAATGATCAGCCAATATACGTAAGAGTACTTGACCTGATGCATCTCCAGAGGTCCCTGGGAACCAGGCTGCATCAGCTCAGGCCATAGCCTTTATTTTGGCCCTCCTATGACTCTCTTCTGTCTTTCTCTCCCTTTCACTTGGAGCACTTCAAAGAGCCACATCTGTCTGAATTCCTGCCTTGGACTCTGCCTCTAAGGAAGCCCAAGTCTAAAAACCTGGCTCTACCAACTGTGAAGTCTCTTCTCCAGCCACACCGCTCTGTTGCTATTTCTAGGACGCAGGCAAGCCTCAGACTTGGAAACATTGTTTCTTTTCTTGCCCCAGAACCTTCACCGATCCTGTTGTTTTCCATCTTGTGTCAAACTGCCTCCAGTTTCAGGAAAGGCAGCAAATAAACCCTCACTGACAACAACAGTAAGTAAAAGCATGCCAAGGCTGCAAGGGGAGGAAGAAAACAAGTTGTCTCTTGATGACATCTAATGAAGGCTCCATCCCCATCGGCATGTCCTTCACATTTTGCTACCTTTGGAATGTCCTATCAGTTAAGTCTCTTGGGAGCAGAAAGGTCCTTGTCATAACAGCAATACAGAAACCAGGAGTGTTAAACACATGGAGTTGTCTGTTCAAAGGAAAAGATGTGCAGCCTGTCTTCTACCCAGAAGGCTGGAAATGGAGGTGGCTCAGAGCCTAGATGATCCTTGTGCCGTCTGGAGGCCAGGCCATACCAAGCTCCCTCTGCAGGACAGGAGGTTGCCGATAGTCTAGCTGACCTTTGCTCTATGTGGAGAGCCAAGCTCCCACAACCAGGACCAGAGATGACTGATAACCCAGATGACCTATGTGGTGTCTGTATGCAGGACCACACCAGATCCTCCTCGAGGTCTTAAAAATAAGGCCTGTAGCCTATTTCCGGAACCCATCTTCATGGAAGAAGTGGCACGAACTTTGAGAAGAGTTTCGATGTAATTATGCACAAGAGATCGTGTTGTACCAGGAGACAGTTTTCCAAGTTGCACTGTGCTTAAATACACCTCAAATAAATTGCCCAATGTCAGACTCTAGAAGGTTGAACCATCAATGACTACTGAGTCATGTCAAAGGAGACTTCTTTCTTGCCTCATGGAAATCCCTTCCTCTGCCAGCCATAGTGGTTACAGAGACCCCCACATACATACATACACACACATACACACACACACACACACACACACACACACACACATGCACATAAATCTATGGTGTCTTGCTGGCTAACCTTAGTCAAGAATAATTAGCTTTTTTTTTCTTGTAAATCTCAATAATTCTCCCTCTTTCCATTTCTTCCTTTTTTCTACATTCTTTAAGACAGGTTCTCCCTTATATAGGACAGACTAACTCTCATTGAACCCAGGCTCCTTCTGCCTCTCAACTGCTGGGTTACACACGTAACCCACCACTTCTGTCTTAGAGTTTTATTGCTCTGAAGAGACACCAAGGCCATGCAAGTCTTATAATTGGGGGCAGCTTACAGTTTCAGAGGTTCAGTCCATTACCATCATGGCAGGAAGCATGAAGGTGTGCAGGCAGACATGGTGCTGGAGAAGGAGCTGAGGATTCTACATCCAGATCAGCAGGGAGCAGGAAGAGAATGCTACACTAGAAGTGGCTTGAGCATCCTCAAAGCCAGCTCCCAGTGGCCACTTCCTCCAACAAGTCCATACCTCCTTATAGTGCCACTCCCTATGAGCCTAGGGAGGTCATTTTGATTCAAACCACTACGGCATCCCACTTGATGGTTTTCTATATAAATAGGAACCGTAATGTCCTGATAATGTCTGTATACTGTATATATAGCTAACCCTAGTGCTACCTTTTCATGAAAATAAATCGTGTTGTAGCCTTTTCTTGTAATTCATGATTAAAGTCATGAATGCAATCCAGAACCTCTGAGAAGAGAAATCTGACTTCAAGCTCCCTTCACTTTCTCTAAAGCATGATGTATGTTCAAAGTTTTTTTTAAAAAGACACCATATATAGAACCATCTAGTTTAGCTGGGAGTTAGTGGCGCACGCCTTTAATCCCAGCACTTGGGAGGTAGAGGCAGGTGGATTTCTGAGTTCGAGGCCAGCCTGGTCTACAGAGTGAGTTCCAGGACAGCCGGGAATACACAGAGAAACCCTGTCTCGAAAAACCAAAAAAAAAAAAAAAAAAAAAAAAAAAAAAACTAGTTTGAAAATTAAAATAAAGAATTTATTCAGTATAAATGTGTATCACAGTCATGAAAATTAGTTTTATTTTCCATGGTTATGATTACTGCCTAAGGTATTCTGTTTGTTATTTATATCAATGGTTTTGAACTGTGAAAAACAAGTGCTGTATCTTAAACTACAGAACATCTGGGTGGGTATAAACACTGTCTATAGGGAAATGTCAACTGTCAACATTCCTTATTGAGAACTACTTACTTGTGTGAATAACAAGAAACAATCCTGCACCCTGAATTGTGAATTGGCTCCCATCTTGTGTTGTTTTGTTTTGTTCCAACAAGGCATTCCTATGAAGCCTGAACTGTACTTAACCTGTGATCCTCCTGCCCCAGTCTTCTGCATGCTAGGATTAGAGGTATATACTACAACGACAGTCTTATAAATTTCCATATAAATACAAACTACAGCATCCTATTATTTATACGTAGCTCAAACCTTCTGAGCACTGACTTTTTTTTTATTTTAAACCCTGCATTATTACCTAGTATGCTTCTGTGTGCTACCTTGGGCTCCACAAGTAGGTCAGGCTGTTGTAGAGATGCTGTGGGCAGAAAAGAGCAGATTGGTCGCCAAGGGACTGAGCCTCAACCCTGTAAACTGTGGACACCAACAGTTTTCTGGTCATTTTTATTATGAAGTTGTTCCGGGTGTTCTCTTTGGTGAGATGTATTAAGATTGTTGGGGGTATCTGTAGTAGCGAAATGAATTTCAGTTCAGCAGGCTGGACAAGCCTGAAGGTATGCTCTCTTGTTTATGAATTTTACCTAGAACAGATGATGCTTTGAGAAGAATGTGGGGGTGGGAGGAGGATTCTTGTCTCTCTCCCTGTTATTGTTGCTGTTTGTTTGTTTGAAGTAAGTAGTCTCCTCAAAGACAGTGCTCTTTTCTTTGTCCTGGAAAATCCTTAAAAGCCAAAGTTTCCACTCTTAGGGAATCTTACAATCTGTTTTGAAACCTTTTTCTTTGTAGAAAAACCAGTCTGTCTGAGAGTGACTGTCTAAGCCAGTAGGCTGCACCGTGGCTAATCTTGGGAGAAGGTTTCAGTCTGACCGCTCACCTCCTCGCTCAGGCTGGCTCTTAATGTCCACAGCACGGTTCATCGCTTTGCTTATTTCACCAGCCTCGAGTCCACACCTGTGCCCAGCATCCTGTGTGTGCCCAGGAAGTGCTGGTGGCCAAAGATTCCATCAAAGATCCACCTTCAGATGCCACCTCAGCCCATCACGAAACATTAGCAATAAAGCCATCTGGGTCATTAAGGTAAACAAGTAACAAAAGTAGTGGAGACACAGACAGTGACAAGCCTTTGTACGCTACTGGACTACTGCAGCCATGTAAGCTATTCCAGCCACTATGGAAATCAGTATAGAGGTTTTTTAATTAAAAATAAAAAAACTAAACACATATTAACCCCATGACCCAGATATATAAATTGGACTTCAAGTCAATGCATTTCAGAGACACTTGCACACAGCACTTACTACATTACGGCTCTATGCACAATAAATTAACTCATGGAACAACTAAGTGTCTACAGAGAAGCCAACAAAGAAAATGTGGTACATGTATACTGGGGACGGCAGTACAAGCCTGTAACCCAGTACTTGGGAAGGTGTGGTAGGGGGATCATGAGTTCAGGATCACCCTTGACTAAAGTGAATTGAAGACCACCCTGAGTTACAGACCCTGTCAAAACACAGCAAAGCAGATGTTTTATATATATGTATATGTATATACACATATATATAATAGATTATATATAATACATTATATATATAATACATACATATATATATATATATATAATGGATTTTTTCAGACATAAAGAACAAAGTTATATCATTTGTAGAACAATAAATGCAACTGGACCTGATATTATATGAACAAAGCCAGTCTCAGAAAGACTCATGGTTTCATTCATTCATGCTTCCAATATGTATGTATCAATAGATACATTGAATCACACACACACATACACACACACATACACACATGCAAACGTGACATGAAAATACAAGAAAAGCTATCTAAGAGAACAAAGGAGACTGACAAGAGGGGAGAGGGAGAACAAAGGGTAGATTAAGGGTGCAAAGTGTCCTCAGAGCACACTTCATACCTGTGTGAACGCGTGCTCCAGCACAGGACAGTTCATACCCATATCTATACAAAATAAAAGAACGGCCATTTGTAACATGAACCGCAGTGTTCCCACTGAACTCACAAGGCACAGGGCATTCCCATGGCTACTATCAACTCACAAGAAAACTCAGGAAGCCACACTGTATCTATTTATGTCAACTGAACACACCTTAGAATTATACATTTTAGTAACAAAAACCTTAACAATGATTCCAACTGTATCAGTTATTACTGCCTGCCTAGAACAATTTCAGTGGCTTTATAGTATTAACTCCCATATCCTTACAACTGTCCCATGCAGCAGGCTCACTAGTATTATGTCTATCTTATAGATGGAGAAACTGGGACAAATACTTAGTCTAAGAGCCACAGAAAAATAAATGGCATAATCAAAATTCCATGCACTTTCTGTGTCCCAGTACTGTCTCTTCCCCTCTGACTTGTAGAAAAGTAGTCCCAGCACAGAGAGAGAGAGGAGAGAGGAGAGAGAGAGAGAGAGAGCAAGAGAGAGAGAGAGAGAGAGAGAGAGAGAATTTTATTCTACTTTTAGTTATGTATATATGACTCTTTGTGAGTGTGTATGTGTGCTCAGAAAAGCAGATGTCCTTGGAGTCCAGAAGAGGGCACTAGATTCCCCTGGAGCTAGAGTTACAAGTAGCTGTGAGCTTCCTGACCTGTGTGCTGGAAATGGAAACTTAGATCTTCAGCGAGAGTAACAAGTGCTCTTAATCTCTGAGTCATCTCTCAGCCTCTAGAAAAGCAGCCTTTTGAGTTAACTGGGTTAATCAATAAGTATCTAATGTGATCTGAAATTCAGTTCTTCCATTTTGATTTTTTCCTGAGATAGAGTCTTACTGTGTAGGCAAAGCTACCCTTGAACTCATGACCATTCTGCCATGGTCTCCTGCCTGCTGAGATACCAGACTTTGTTTCCGATGTTGATGTACTTGGGAACTGCAAATGCCATGACATTCATTCCTAAATACTTAAGTATGCAATTAAAAGCAGAAAAAGGTGCAGCCTGCATAATGAAAGAAATACTACCATGCCCAAGGAGCCATGATCCTTTTATAAAATTTGTGACTCAAGCCATATCCCACTTCCCGTCATCTTCCCATCATATCTCAGCTATTTCAGCCAGAGATACTAGGGTCTATGGAAGCAGTGGGTTGCATCAGGTGGCTGAGTATCTTTAATTCTTTTTTAAAGATTTGTTTTATTTGGGGGGGGGGGAAGGAGCATGGGCACACACATGCACATATGTGCAAGTATCCAGGGATGCCTCCTCATGTCCTGGAGCTGGAGTTACAGGGAGTTGTGAGCCACCCTTGTGGATGTATCCAGGGATGCCTCCTCATGTCCTGGAACTGGAGTTACAGGGAGTTGTGAGCCACCCTTGTGGATGTATCCAGGGATGCCTCCTCATGTCCTGGAACTGGAGTTACAGGGAGTTGTGAGCCACCCTTGTGGATGTATCCAGGGATGCCTCCTCATGTCCTGGAACTGGAGTTACAGGGAGTTGTGAGCCACCCTTGTGGGTGCTGAGATCAAGACATCCTCTGGAAAAGCAGTGCCTGCTTCTCAACCACGGAGCCACCTCTCCATCTCGACCGACGTCTTAATTCTTTTACTATGAAAAGGTCACTGTTTCTACAATGTTAATTTGCTGAGAGTCCAAGAGGTGTTCCGTGGGAGAGCCTCACCTTTAGGGCTGGTCTCCTTGGCTTGGCCGTGTCCTTGTCTGCACTTTACTCTCTATCTTCCAGGTAGCTTTTTCATACCTAATAGAAAAAGATAACAAAGCTATATCTACAGGGCACAGTTAATCTATAAAAGAATTGGTAAGATGGCCTTTGTTAAAACTAGAAATGCCTTCTCTACAAAGATACTGTCAAGGGAATGAACTGACAGGATATAAATAGGAAGGAAAATATTTGCAAGGCAAATCTGATAAAGGAGCATTATTTTTAAAAAGCTTACCAAGAGCCAGACATGATGATGTACGCTTTATAACCCCAGCACTCAGGAGGCAAAGACAGACAGAGCTCTGTGGTCTGGGATCAGCCTGGACTACATAGAGAGTTCCAGGCCAGCCAGGGCTACACAATGAGACACTGTCTCAAGAGAAAAATTGTTTTTAAAAACTCAGTAATCAGAAACTAAAGAGGAGCAAATTGGGGCTAAGTACTTGATGGTTAGGTGCTTGCTCAGCACATCTGAGGCCCTGGGTTCCATCTCTCACATCCTTTTAAAAGGTCAAAAGGACCACAGACTTGAATAGACAGCTCACAACACACAGAGATGGGAAATGAGTGTGTGAAGCAGCACTCCATCTCTTGTGGCCTCAGGGAGTCAAAAACCCAAACAATGAGATGCTAATGCACACATTGGGAAAATCAAAACTCAGCGCACTGACAACATCAAATTCTGACAAAGATGTGACTCCAAAAGAACTCCGTGCATCCTGGGTGGAAACCTAATGGTTCAGCCTCTCTGGATTTCTCTTAAACAGACCCAGCAGTTTTGTTCCTTTACCCAAAGTGAAAACTTATATCCATATCAGAGCCACACAGAAGTTTATAGTACCTTTACTTACTAGTACCCCAAGCTAGGAGCAATGACGATGTTCTTCAACAGGCAGGTGGTAGATAAGTAAACTGGGCACATCTAAATAAGTGATTACTACTCGAGTGCATGTGTGTGTGTGTGTGTATCATCTGTGTGCCTGTGTGACCTATAAGTAAGACACTTGACACTGATCTCTGATCTCCTCTGAATAAACATGCATACTTGTGCACACCAACCCGCATGAGTGTGTATATACACATGAATACATAAACACATGAAGATGGAAGGTCTATGGAGAACAACCTAGTTGTTAGTCTCCAGAGCCCAAGTAAAGTGGCCAGATTTAGCGATGGATATCAGTCAGCGAATCACCTTTATCACTCAAATAAAATAAGTGAGAGCAGCTGAGGATGCATTCTTGGGGGTCAAATCTGCAAAGTCTAGAAAAGCAGCCCAGAAAGGAAAAAATCTGTAGAGGTTAGAAAGGAGAGAAAGCAGCAGCTGATGACTAAGGAACCTTCTTCAATCATCTCTGGAGCTGACTCATCTGAGTAACTAACTCCTCTATGAATAACAAGGATCTGAGACTAGACCAAAAATAACAGCTGCGATGAATCGCATCCTGGAGAACTGGGGGCCGCAGCGGGAGACAGCTTTGTGAGGCAGACTCCACCGTGCAAAGCAGAATTTCTGTTTTTGTCTTCAAGGCTTTGTGACATAAGGTGGGACTTTAGGACACATGCTCTGATTGGAGAACCCTGTCTAGCCCGTTGAGGCATATCAAAGCGGGGCTTAGTTGCTACGGCAACCAGCAATACAAAGATCCATGAATCATCAGTCCAACTTGTTCCTAACTTGCAGTCATGAAAGACTTTTGAATCTTCAAAGACCATGAACCTAAATGTGCTGTGGATGCTCAGGAAATGATCCTGCAGAGATAATCTTATTCAACATAACCAAATGCCAAATGTTCTTATGGTATTATTGAAGTGGAGTTGATAACTGAAAGGCCCTTCTAGTACCCTATGTATTAAATACATAACTTTGGTAGAACCATGGGCACATCATTAGCAGAGGAATTTCTGTTCACTAGGATTTTAAGGAAGGTGGTATTTTTCTGTCTCTAAAAGAAGAAGCGTCTTGTCAGAGACCCCACTTAGAAATTCAATCTCAAAAATTTGATGGAGGTATGACAGATATTTTCCATAGTAACTAGAGAGAGGGGGTCAGGGTGGGGGTCCCAAGAGATTGGATAGGTGACAAAGGATTCTAGAAAATTCTTTCTAAAAGCAAGTCTTAGGACCAAGTACATGATTCGGCAGGCAAGAGCACTTGCCGGTAAGGCTCACTAGCTCAATTCAGTCCCCAGAACCCATGTAAGAAGGCCGGGTGTGGGGATGGGGTTCTGACCCCTAAACTCCTACAGGAATACAGGCAGTAAGGCTATTAGAAGCTTGACAGCCAACTAGCCTGGAAACAAGAGAGACCCTGCCTCAGAAATAGGATGGGAGGAAGAAGCCAGGCGGATTTCTGAGTTCAAGGCCAGCCTGGTCTACAGAGTGAGTTCCAGGACAGCCAGGACTACACAGAGAAACCCTGTCTCGAAAAACCAAAAAAAAAAAAAAAAAAAAAAAAAAAAAAAAGATGGGAGGGAGAAACTCAATTGTAAACATTGTCCTCTGACCTCATACACATACCTTGGCACACACACAATAAAAAATAAAATTGTTTTTAATCTTTTAAAGTAAAAGCACATCTTCCTCCCCAACCTTTGTTTAGTGAGGTCACTAAAGATGTCTTTTCATACAGACTCATGCCCCAGGAAGATCTCAGTCCGAGGCTCACCTTTACATTCTACTATAAGGAACCATCACCAGAAAATCAAATTCATTCTTCCTGTTCAAACCCAAGCCAGGTGGGAAGGCAGCTCTAGGATGTGGCTTGGGACAGACAGAAGGACACAAAGATAACAGTGTACAGGTGAGATGAGGTAGGCACATGCCAGGCAGGCTGCCTCTGCTGGACCATGTTCTCTATCTGCCACCCCAGGACCACTTTGGCTGTTGCGTATCACAGACCAAGAAAAACAGCTTTGGAATATTAAAGCTATTTGCTGTTAGGATGTCCATTTTAGCTTTTGGAAGTGAGGAGAAGGAAACGATGACGTGGCACACTAGGAAGGAGATGGATACTCATCTACGGATTGCAGACACACCCCATGTGGTGGTCCAAAGCTATGCTCTTTGAGGGCCTGCTTTGTCTCTTGCTGAAAGTTAGTACATCAAATCCAGATGATGCTGTTCCCACAGCCAGAGCCTTGGGTGGATGGCTCTAAAGCCAGGCTTGGTGCTGGCAACAGGCCTGGGCTGGCCGCCAGGCTCGCATCCTTTGGGGAAGAGAGACCCCAAGTCCATCTCTGTGTGACACCTCACAGACATGAGCTGATCTGAGTGTATGAAACTTGACCTTATTTACTCCTCAGAGAAGCAGCGAGTGACTCATAAGACCCCGTGATTCACAGAACTTCTTGTAGAGCTGGGGAGATGGTAAATGGCGAGTTGAGACAGGGAAAACCATGGCAGGATAAAGACTGTCTCTGCTACTTTATGGATGCCTAAGATGCTAGCATGCACACCCAGAACTAAGTACACATTACCTGTCTCTCATGCACTTTGTTAAGTTCAGGAATGTCTGTATCATTCATGAGCCCATACCTAGGCCGTTTGCCTGACAGATCAGTCCTCGAGGGGCTCACAAGAGGGAGTGACAGTGAGTGATTGCTGATTCTGCCTCTGAGGACAGCAGAGGGAGAGCGGGTGGTGGTAAGAAGCACGAGGCTCTGAACTTGCAGACCTGCCACTTCCAGACTGTGTAATTGAGTTATTGTCCCCTCTCACAGGACTGCAGTGGGTTTCTGTAAAAGATAACGTGAGACCTGTAGATGCTGCCATGACTTGGGAATGACTTGAGGGAAATCCTCACACACACTGCCCACCAAGGGTTTGTGTGTCCTCAGAGTGGCAATGCTGGGACACAGGGCCACTCTTGGACAGCATTAAGGTTGTTTTCATTGATGGGACCGCGTTTAGTTCCTGTGAGTGAGTTGTGATAAAATACCAAGCCTAGCTCCTGAGCTCATCTCTGATTTTGTGTCTCTCCATCATGATGCCTCCTCCCACCCCCAATTAAATCCTTACCAGAAGCTATGGAGTTGCCCTGGCTTAAGCTTTCCCAAGTGAAATTGTGTTGATTTTCAAACATGATTTGGAAACTTATGTTTCCAAAAACATAAACATATTCCCCCCTCTCTCTTTCTTTCTCTCTCTCTCAGAGACAGTATTTATTATGCAGCTCTAGATATCTTAGAATATGCTATGTAGACCTCAGACTCACAGAGATCCACTTGCCTCTGCCTTCAGAGTGCTGGGATTAGAGATATGCACCACCACACCTGGCTCTTTTCTTTCTAAAGTCTTCAGTCCTAGGTAATTTGTTACAGAAATATAAAAGAGAGGAATCCAAGTACCTGGCAGGTAGTGTTTGAAAACATGATGTGTGTTGTATTTACTAGAAATGGCATACATGGTACATCTGGGGAAGATGGGCTGGCAGGCATCCACCGCAGAATGCTTAGCTTGGGGAAGGGGGCTTTGGTTGGGGAGGGGGAGCTGGGTGGGGAGGGGGACTTGTTTTGGGGGGCTTAGGTTGGGGAAGGATTGATGACTGAAGAACTCTAGTCATTACTGAGAGTAGTCTAGCACAGAATTTTGTACGAGCTGAGTTAGTAATGTTGGTCACCCCTTTGTCTCTTAAACTGTAGATGGGTTTTCCAAGATCTGACCTCAAGGCTGAGTCTTCAACAAGTGAAAAGAGAATGAAGAAGCAGATGGAGGTTGGATCAGGCTAAGCAAAAGACAGATAGGAGGGAGCATCATTCTTTCAGCCTCTCTCTCTCAGAGGGCCGGAGGGCTGAATCCTACAAGCCCAGCTAACGAATCTGGATGTTGCCTGGGAACAGCATAGGACTGCAGAAACAGCTCGCACTAGAGCCTGCCATGAGTAGCTGGGCACATTCTAAACTAACAGCTGAGAATCAGCTTTGCAGCTGTAGTCCTCAGGCCCTGCACGATGCTAAAGTAAGGACTAACACGGACGTCATTCCACACATAAGACTTGGAGGGCCAAACCTGGGTTGTTTTATTCTGACTTTTCATTAAAGGTCACTCCTTTGTGGAACTGCCTCATGCCTTGTCACTCCGAGCATGCTTGCACACAGAGGTACCAGAGTAGTCAAACAAGAGTTATTTAAGGAATTCAGGCTGTAAGCGTTACAAAGGGTAATTTCTAGCTATTTAAAGCATTTTTACTGGAACATCCTGGTGGGAAGTGGAGATGTAAATGAGGCAAACACATACTCCGACACTCAAGGCAGCAAGATGGCGTAGGGTAAATGCCACTTAGGGTTTGTGTGAGGTGTAAGGGAGGCAGCTCATCTACTTCGCAAGAACACTTAGAAAGCTCAGCTCTGAAAGCCACAGAACCACAGACGCTTATTTCTGACTTCTGGTAACAGAATATAAAATTAGCAGGCCTATATTACCTTTAATTTGAGAGTAAAATTGGGTCAAGGGAAAATGAAACACCACAGAGAGAGAAGCCAGTGGGTTTGAGAGGGCAGGTCTGCCACTGTCTACTGGGGAAGGAGAGTCGTCTAAGCCAACAGTATCTGTTAAAGCAAATATTTATTTTAGTCATGTGTATGTGTGTTCAAATGCTCACATCCGCCCACAGAGACCAGAGGAAGGAGTGTATCCCTTGGACTGAAGGTGCAGGCTCTTTCAAGCCTAACTCCGGTCCTCCGGAAGAGCAGCAAGTGCTCTTGGCCACCCAGCTCTGGAAGGTGGGGCAGGGAAGGTGAAGGCATAATCAATCTTGCATTGCCAATTTCAGAGGAGCCATCTTTAAATGATTAACATGTCTGCGTGTAGAGTTGAGCAGAAATCTGATCAGGAAGGCCAAAGGACACGTTGCTGAGCTTGGTGACCTCCCCAAATGGGTAATTTTAAAAGTCAACTAAAAGCAAGTGGGAGTGACACTCTCTCTGTTGTACATGTACCCAGTGGATTGGAACTGTGACAAGTGCCCTGAGAGGAAACAGCTGTGTCCTGAGCGTGAAAGCAAAGAGGGTCTTTTTCAGCCAGGCTGGGGGCCAGGGTAGAAAAGGCCAGGACAGGGGCTGGAGAGATGGCACAGTGGCGAAGAGCACTTGCTGCTCTTGCAGAGGACTTTAGTTAGGTCCCCAGCACCTGCTTGGCAGCTCACAAGCATCTGTAACTCCAGTTCCAGGGGACCCGATGCCCTTTTCCGATCTCTGTGGGCAGCAGGCAAGAACATGTTAGTCACAAGATGTTCGTCTTGACAGAGAGGTGGGTAAGGAACCCCAGTTCTGGGGGTTAAAGCTAGATAATGTAAGTTGCCTCAGGATTTGTAACAATCAAGTCTCCTCTATAGCACTCACTGCAAAACTGGTCAGTGAGTCTCTGCAGGCACAGCATCTTTCCAGAAATTCTTGTTCACAACAAGACACACACACTCACTCACATACATTTACACAGATACACATTCACACATGTATGCATGCATTCACACGCCACCACTCACATACATGCACACACTCTCATACTCCTATACACCATCACATTCATTAGCACATATATACTTACAGTCAGTCACACACAATTACATAGACACACATACATATACAGGCTCATATGTACACTTACATTCACATATATAGGCACAGGTTTATACAAGCACACACTTACATACCTACACACACAAGAGAAACACAGATATATTCATATGTGCTCACATATATACTTACACATTCTCATATACATAGGCACTCATTTATATTCACACATACTTGGATACACACACACACACACACACACACACACACACACATTCAGTGCCTTCCTCTCACAGGCTAGCCATTGGGAGGGGGAAGGCTTGGCAAAGAAGGTTAAGGAACCAAGGTGGGCTGTGATTGACTCCCTCTGGGTTGGGGACCCTACCAGGCTATCCATAGCATAGTGAGCCTAGAGCGGTCCAAGGTGAATGCTTAAGTCCGGCCCAGGGAGGGGGTTCAGGGAAACGACAGACAGTTGCAGTCGCCTGTGCTTTGTCGGGAGGACGAAGTCACGTGAAAAACAATGAGGTAGAGTCAGGAAGAGACTGAGAAGTGAGGGCTTCTGGAAACTGCTGGATTCTCCCAGTGTCACCAACAGAGAAGGAGATTGCAAGTGGGGGCGGGCTACACTTGCTGAGTCTTGAGCTAGCGACGACGCAGCAGAGGTGCGGGGAGGAGCGAGCACAGGAAGGAGGAAAGAAAGGAAAGATCGCGAAGAAAGGTGAGGAGAGAGGAGAGGGGCCCTGGGGCTCGGGTTGGGACGGTGGGCGTATGCGACGCGGGGGAGGGGTGTCTGCAGTCGTGCGTGCGTGTGTGTGTGTGTGTGTGTGTGTGTGTGTG
>NW_022196905.1:66134999-66150910 GCF_008632895.1 Mastomys coucha | reverse complement strand
GTGTGTGTGTGTGTGTGTTCTGCAGCTCCGCCTCGGTAGCACCCACCTCTCACCAACCCGCACCGGCGAGCCCACAGAGTGGGGTGCGGGCAGGAGAGGTGGCCTGGGGCAGTGACTTTCCCCGTTGGCTTTCCTTCCGGGTCCTAGGGATTTGGGCAGCCTCAGGGCAGGCCCTTCACAAGCTGCATCGCCGCTCTGCTCCGCGGTAGCTAGTCTCCAACCCTTCCCAGCCTGGCTCCTTTCCAGGTGCCACCAACTCCTGCGACCCCAAGCTGGGGTACTGGCGTGGAGTTTTGCCAGCAGCCTTCTTGGAAGGGCCTTGAAATCTAGCTAGCTGTTTCTGGGCCAACCTCCCCTCCCCCGCCACAAACTGGGTCAAGCACCCCTAGTCCAGACCTGAGGGTGTGTGTGTGTGTGTGTGTGTGTGTGTGTGTGTGTGTGTGTACACTCCCGTGTGTCCAGAAGGTAAGGCTTGCTCAAAAGGAAGGCTCAGCCCACTAACACTGAAGTGTGTGGTTGCATTCCTGATTGTTGAGATGGCGCTGGGTCTGACTGTGGGGGAAAAAAAATCTACTTTGACTATAGGTGGCAAAGATTTCCTAAGGTCTTAATTCCTAGAAAATAAGATGCCTAGGGCCACTCTGACACTTGCTCTCCTACTATTCAGACACCCACCACCGTGCCCTGGTCTCTCATCCCCCATCCCTGCACAGCTGGAGATTGCTGTGCCCAAGTGTCAGGTGACAAAGTAGAGGCCCAGACACTTTATATCCCTTGTTCCAATTCTCAGGACCCACAGAGAAAGTCAGAACTAAAACTGGTGTGTTGCAGAACATGTTCCAGACTTTTAACAAAGCATTCGGGTGGCAGACAGATCTCTGTGAGTTTGAGGCCAGCCTAGCCTGCACAAGGAGTTAGAGGACAACGAGAGTGACATAGTGAGACTCTATCTCAAGGGGAGGAGTGCACATAGTCAGGCTCTTATTACCATCTCCAGTATCTAACACTGTATGGCATCATGTTACTCCCCAACACTAGGCACCCAAGATGAAATGTACAGGGAGGGGCCCCGGGCTTATATTTCTTGCCACTGAGTCACTAGAAAACACAATTCTATATGAGCTGTCCCTTTTGTAGGAGAGTCGATGGGGCCCAGGACTAGGGAGGAAGATGAGGCTCGTGGTCCACTTGGAGCTGTCCCTCTTTGCCAGCCCCAGGTCATGTGATCGAGGTGATTACATCAGCTCTTTCCTCACGGTCATTTCCTTGGCCTATGGTCTTTTTATTCGCTCATCAATCCTCCTCTGGGTTCCGTGCTTACATTTCCTAGGACTCTCTGTAGACGAATGTGCTCCTGGCTTTAACGTGCATCCCTATGATGGCCGTTTTCAAATTCATCTCTCCATCCTAATCTGAAATTCCAGACCCAGATCCCCAAATATGTTAGTCTTTACTGGATAATTCCAGGGTTTGTACCCACACACACCCCAGCTCCCAAATCCAATATTTCCTAAGCCAAACCTCTCACCTTCATGCTTCTGGAAAAGATCCCAGTTTAGACCTTGGGTTTCTCATCTAGACAGGTTAATTGCTGTCTAAACATGCTGCCCTGCTCCTGGCTTCCCCCACCCTAACCCTTGAAAGCTCAGGACCACAGTGTCCTTGTGATCAGGTCTAAACACCTGGTGGGCGGGACAGACCTTTGTTAACTGTCCTTCCTTAGCACCCTATTCCTGCCTCTTGGACCTTCTCCTAGCGAATAACTACTGAACTTACCAGTAGCCCCCTTTAGTCTCTGCTCCTCACACAGTGAATTTATTTTGGCTTTCATGGCCTTCTCTTTGGCATCTCTTAGACACCTGGCAAACATTTGAATACTTATTAACTTTTAATAACACTTTGAGACATTTTAAAGACATAGTTTATAGGCAGTAAAACATGTGCACAATAAAACCCATCACTATTTGGTGAGCATAGGTTCATGTTTATGGCAGGATGTATGGGTGTGTATTTAGAAATTGAGATTGTACGGAGTGAAGAGACCTAAGGTCAGTTCTCAGCACCTTTACAGCTGGGTATGCATAACCCCAGCTCCAGGGGATTTGACTCTCCGACCTCCATTAACACTGATACATTATTACAATTTTTAATTTTTGTGTGTGTGTGGGGGGGTGGGGGTAAAGGCACTGCCACCAAGCCTGATAACTTAAGTTTGATTCCCGGGACCCACCTGACAGGAGGAAACTGATTCCTGCAAGTTTACCTCTGACCTCCATGTGTACAAGACGCAATGTACCCTCACTACACTCCCAAAACTAAATAATTGTTTAAAAACTTGAGTTTCTAGATAGCGGCAGGTTAAAACTGAGAACAAAATGAAAACAGAAGGTTTTTTGTCTGCGGCATCGATGCGCATCAATGGGGTGATTTGAAGCCTGGTGCCTAGACATTCAGACCTGGTATGTACAGTGAGTCTCTCCTATTTCTCTTAGTCATCGGGACAAGGAGGATTCAGAGCACTCAGCGGCTTTAGAAGAAAGAGCAATAGCGTCATGGCCTCAGTGTCCACTCACGGGAACCAAGAGAAAAGTCCCCACTTGCCACCACTGAGCAAGCAGGTAAGTTTTAGCTTGAGATTCTGCCGTCTGAAGAAAACTGTCACACAAGACTGTCACACCCTAGACCCTGTCCTTGGTCAATCATCCATGACTCGTGTGTGTGTGTGTGTGTGTGTGTGTGTGTGTGTGTGCAGTTGTGTATGGGTGTTCCTGTATGCGGAGGCCAGGGATTGATGTTCACCATCTTCCTTAGTCACTTCATTTCCAAAAATATTTATGTGTTTGTTTATTTGTTATTTATTTATTTATTTAGCATGTGTGTGTCATACTCACATACGCCATGGCAAATGTGTGGAGGTCAGGGGACAACTTGCAGGAGTCATTTCTCTCTGTATATCATGTAAGCTCAATGGATTGAACTCAGGTCATCAAGCTTGGTCGCCAGTGCCTTAGCCTGCCCAGGCAGCTCACCAGCTCTCCACTCTATGTTTTGAGACAGGGTCGCTCACTGAACCTGGAGCTCAGTGATTTAGGCAGATTAGCCGGCCAGTAAGTTTCAGGTGCCCCTCTGTCTCAGCTTCTTCTGTTCTGAAATTACAGACACATGCCACCACAGTCCGCTTTTCAAATGGTCCTGGGGATCCAAACTCTGTTCATCATGCTTGTGTGGCAGGCACTTTACCAGCTAAGACATCTCCTGACTTCTTTTTCAAACGCCTTTTCTCAGCCAGGCTCTTTGTCAGGTGGACACAGGAAGGAGGAAGGAGGAAGGAAGATGTGTTTGGGCTGTCTTGAAAAGCGTGTTAAAATTTTTGTTTGCAAACTCTTTACTCTTTCTTCCTTTAGAATCCGGCTTAGCTCACTCAGCACAGCAGTCAGTGACTGAGCAGGTGTTCTGAGGCAGAGTGAAGCTATGGTTTAACAGAATGACACCGAACCTTATCTTCCCATTCTTGTCTCCCAGGGTTACTATCCTGAACATATGCTGCTGTCTGCTGCTTTCGGCATAACAGGGTTCATAATTACTAATTAGCTGTCAGATGGAGAGCACAGAGGCCAGCTTCTTAGGAAGGGGTGTTGTGGTCCAGGAGCTTGTGGATGAAAGGGAGAGCAAGTGTTTGATGGGTGGCTGGAGTTCTCTGAAGTCAACTTTTCCAGTGTAACGTGGCTTCTGGGTGGAGAGAGCATTTAAGCAACAAAGTACAGGAGAAAAAAACAGACAAATGACAACAGCTACACTTGGACACCCGAGCTGCCCTGTGAACTAGAGAATCCTAAAACATTCATGGCTTCTGAAAAAGATCTCCCAAGCCCCACTTGGGGACTACTTTCTGATCCTGAGTGCTGGATTCTCAGAAATTATGATGGTCAGATCTCTTTCCCTCCCCCCCCTCTCTCTCTCTCTCTCTCTCTCTCTCTCTCTCTCTCTCTCTGTGTGTGTGTGTGTGTTACCTGGTACATGTTGGGAGGTTTCCTTTATTCCTGCCATGCCTACCCAGAGGTCAAGAAACATAATACAGCTTGGTTGACAATGGAAATTTGCCTCAATAAACCTACTGTAATTTAAAATTGTTGTTGGTTTAAAATGTTCCTGGGAATCCTAGCTTAGCACTATGGCCCACTGCCTATAGCCAGGTGCCGATGGCAATGCCCCTTGTCTATGGATGCCCCTTGCAATTTCGCAGCTAACCTGAAGCTGGCCCTCCGTGCTGCTGTCCAGCGTCATGAGTAAATACCACACTGTGTAGCATTAGCCTAGGACAAGTCTAAACTTCAAAGTGTTTAGTAGTTCCAACTACTAAAACTGAACGTGTATCACTTTCAGAACATGTGTCTTAATTAGGGTTTCTGACCAAAAGAAACTTAGGGAGGGAGGGGTTTATTGGGTTTGTTTTGGCTTATACTTCTACGTCATAGTTCATCATCAAAGGAGGTCAGGACAGGAACTTGGGCATGGCTGAAACCTGGAGGGCAGGAGTCATGGAGGAGAGCTTGCTCCCCCTGTTCAGCCTGTTTTCTTATAGAATCCAGAACCACCAGCCCAGGGATGTCACCATCAACAATAAGCTGGACTCTTCCCCCTTTGGAGGCATTCTGTCTGTCTGTATGTATGTCTGTCTCTCCCTCCCTCCCTCCCTTCCCCTCCCTCCCTTCCTCCGTCCCTCCCTTCCCCTCCCTCCCTCCCTTCCCTCCCTCTCTTTCCCTCCCTCTCTCTCCTTCCCTCCCTCTCCCTCTCTCCCTCTCCCTCTCTCCCTCTCTCTCTCCCTCTCCCTCTCTCCCTCTCTCTCTCTCTTTCCCTCTCTCTCTCTCTCTCCCTCTCCAGAGATCCTCTGTGTAGTCCTGGCTGTCCTGGAGCTTGCTTTGTATACCATGCTGGCTTTGAACTCACAGAAATCTGCCTGCTTCTGCCTCTGAGTTCTAGGTTCAAAGGCATGTGCCACCTCCACCCGGCTGGAGGCATTTTCTTAATGGACGTTTCCTCCTCTCAGATGACTTTAGCAGGAGTCAAGTTGACATAAAACTACGAAGCACAACATGCTAAAGTAGAATAAAACTCTGAACCACTGGGCTGGGGAGATGACATAATGCCCAGGGAGTTTACAAAATGCCTACTGTACAGGCATGGGGACCTGAGTTTGGATCCTCAACATGGACATAAAAATCCAGGTGCAGCATACACCTATAATCCTAGAGCGAGGGAGGCTGGGATCAGGGGATCCCCTAAGGCTTGCTCACCAGGCAGTTTTATTAACTGAATTAAGTGATCTCCAGGTTCAATGAGAGATGCTGTTTTTAAAAACAAGACAAGACAATACACACCAAACTAACAAACAACAACAACAAAGATAAAACAGGAAGAGAGACACATTCATTGGCAACCTCTAGCCTCCACACATCTGCATGTATATGACTATGTATACTTACATGCAACACACATGTGACTATGTATTCTTACATGCAACACACATGTGACTGTGTATACTTACATGCAACACACACACACACACACACACAAATATGAGCCACTATGTCAGGGCATCTGTGTTTACCCTGGAAGAGAGCTCACTCTGAGATGCAGAGTGTAGACAGTAACAACAGTTGACAGTCCCACTGGTGTGCATTGCCATAGCTGCTAACTGCCGGGATCCACACTGACCTCTGCATTCCTCCACTGCGCTGTAAGGAGGAGCAGAGACATGAGAGAGAGAGACCTGCTTTCACTATTATAGATGCCTAGGCTCCACAGGGTCCTCCTGCCTTGTCGGTGCATCATTGTGTATGTGTGCTGAGTGTCAAAATGATGCCCGGACCATGAAGAAAGAGCACTCAGGAAATGGTGACCAGCATCCACATGCATAGCCACAAGCCAAGACTATAGAAGAAAAGCAAAAAAGACCGGACAAAATCAACTAATCTGTCCTCGCCAAGGATGCAATACTGAGCTGAAGCTTAAGACCCCATAGGCCAAGGAGCAAGCCAGCATTGTAATTACAGTGCGCCTCGGATGCGTGGAGGAGAGCTGCAACTTGGCGCCTGCCATAGCCAGCCTAGCAGAGCTGTGTACACACTCTGAGCTGCCTTGTCTCTTGAGCAGAAATTCCACCTTGTCTAAGTCTGTGCAGCCTGGTCAGCTGGAAATCAGTGGCTAGTGGCCTCTGGTCTGCTGGGGAAACATCTCATTCCCCTGCAGAGGACGGGCGGTGTTGGTTTCCTTCCCGACCCCAGTCTGCTGTTGTCTTGCTTTTGTTTGTTAGTTTTATGTTGTGATAGGACCTCACTATCTAGCCCCAGCTGTGCTTGAACTCAGGATCCTCCTACCTCAGCCTCCGTGGTGCTTGGACTCAATTAACCCACAGTGTCTTTCTTTACAGAGCCTGTTGTTTTGCCCCAAATCAAAACTGCACATCCACAGAGGAGAGATTGCCAAGATTATCCGAGAGTGTCAAGAAGAGAGTTTCTGGAAGAGAGGTGCTCTCACGTTCTGGGTCTTAATTAATAGTTTACTAACCATCAACTTAATAGTAAATCATTTAATTGAATAAAATTACTAAACAAATTAATCAATAATCGATGGAATAATTAATGTTGTAACAATAGAATGCCTTCATGTCCCCTTAGAATAGAATTACGATGACCTATTAATTTTGAGTGGGAGTTTGGTGTAAGACCCTAAAGAACTTGGGTGTTTATTTATGAGTATTTAGAGCTCGAATCTACGCGCTTCTCTTCAAGCAGAGATAATATGCAGTTACCCAGCACTTTACGTCACCCAGTAAAGACTGGGTGTCACACACGTGACTCTTCACGGAAGCAAGAGCATGGGGCAGAAATATCATGTAGTGTGTATTACTTCCACAGAGTAGACCTTTGTAAATTCCGCCTGCACCTCAGCTCAGTAGTGGTGTCAGATTCGTCTGGACTTCAGGCCATGGCCTCACACATAGGGAATAGTTGAGAAAGGACTGTTCATGGGCAGGCACTGGCAGCACCCATCAATATTTCTCTCTACTTGTTGTTCTCTGCTGAGTGGCTTCGTCATCCCAGGATTGCCTTACGTAAGACAAGGCTGTGAGTTCAGGCTGTATTACAATCCCTTTGGGTTTAAAAAAATTCTTAATTTGACATTTGAAAGTAACATCATGGAACCTAGTTAGGCCTGATTGATTCTTCTTGATATCATTAAACCATCCAGAGTCTGTATCGACCATTTTACAAGTTGATATTCATCATGCATCACTGTGCTTATTGATTGGTTTCCTAGAATCCCATGTCTTTTTCTGATAACCTCTGAACCAGTAGATTAACTGACCTGGTAGATTCACACTGCCATGTGGCTGATTAGCCTGCCATCTGGTTCCTGGCCTTGATGGGAAAACTGGCTGCTACTGGACTCGTCTCGGTTGCTAGGAAAGGTTAAAAGCTTAATGCAGCTCTTTGCTTTTGAAGAGGCCATTTGACATGTTGTGGGAGAGCTAGAAACCCTTTATGTCAGACTCAATTTGCTTATACTAAAAACCTTAACTAAACACTGCATGTGCTTAGCAGAAATAGAGCCCACTTATAACCTTCAATGTGCCTCTTCAGGCCGACGTCCAACAGTGGGACAAAATGTTATGAAAGACAAAAATCAGAACAGAAACAACAGGAAACTGCCCTAGATTGAAACAGATTGGACAGTCAGCACAATACAGAATCCTTGATCTTCCACACTGGAAAAAAACCTGCAGTTGTGCAGGACGTTCTTGGAGTAGGTGGAGAGATTTGAACATAGATTTCGTATTAGAGAATATCATTCCTCTCGAGTCTGAGTATTCCAACAGAAATTTCTGGACTATGCTAGTGGTATTGTGGTCTGTTCATGAGGAATTAACTTGATTGTAGAAGCTCCCTGTTTAAAATATCCAGTTATAAAGAGTGATGGTGTTTGCCAATCTCAAATGTCTCAGAAAAAAATAATAATGACAGAGATACAAAGCAAAATATAGGGATGCATCCAGAGATGAGTCTGTAATGAGCTCTACCAAAGCTCATGGTATTGCCTTTCAAATTTTATGTAGGATTAAAAGTATCAAAATATAGCTGGGTGGTGGTGTCACATGCCTTTGATCCCAATACTTGGGAGACAGAAGCTGGTGGGCCTCTGAGTTCTAGGCCAGCCTGATTTAAGATTGAGTTCCAGGACAGCCAGGGCTACACAGAGAATCCCTTCCTTGAAAACCAAAAAAAAAGAAAACACACACACACACACCACACATCACAAACATGCACGCATATATATTCCAATTTACAGCTAAGCACTCACATACACACGCACATACTGTTGGATGTAGCCCTTATAGAGTGTTCAGTAAACATGGATGTCAGGGATCAAATTGAATGTGAGGTGTGGGTTTAGATTAATGCTGTACATCAATCAGGCTGAGCTACTGGGGTGAATCCCAAGAAAATTCTCCATGTTGTTTCAAAGAAATTTTTGTTGAATAGTAACATATAAATTAGAATAAAACTGAGAGCGGTGGCCACACCTTTAATTCCAGCACTTGGAGGCAGAGGCAGGTGGATCCCTATAAGTTCAAGCTCTGCCTGGTCTACATAGTGAGTTCCAGGACAGCCAGGGCTACACAGTGAGACCCTATCTTGAAAAATAAAAGTGAATAAAACTCTCTGCCAAGTTAGGTAAGATAAAAAAAAAAAAGCTTAGAGTAATTATTTGTCATATCTAGGTGAGGGGCTGAGTCCTTTGTCTTTTTAAATTGTATTTGGTGCAGGTGTGCACTCACACACACACATACACACACATACATGTGCACATGTGGAGTCACACGGCAGCTTAGTTTCACTCCTTACACCTTGTGTACCCTGGGGGGTCAGGCTCAGGTTGCCATGCTTGCAGATGTATTTGTACCCACTGAGCAGTCTCACCTGCCCGGAGGCACCATGTGTGAAGACACTGATATTGAGGGGCATTTGTTTGTTTGTTTTACAGCCCTGCCTTTTTCTCTTATAAGCATGCTTGTCACCCAGGGACTCGTCCACCAAGGTAAGAGTTGGCATTCGCGAAGTCTTTCACTTCAGAGAGTCCAGTTTCTACAGCCTTCCCTGAACCTTTGGATGCTTATTTGACTGGTTGAAGGTTTTTGCTTCATGCAGGCTTTTGCCTGTTTTTAGCTGAAGTTTCTGGCTCTACAAAGGAGCGCCTCGTTTTTAGAAAGATTGAATTATTTAATTACTTGATAAAGAGAAATTCAAGTTACAGGTGGTATTTATCTAACTTTATAATAGATTATCACTGGTTTATTTATTATTATTATCACTCATCTCAAGAGGAACTTTGGATGGAGAAGGAGACTGGGGGGGGGCATAACTAAAGAGATGTCACCAGGCAGTGGTGGTGCATGCCTTTAATCCCAGCACTTGGGAGGCAGAGGCTGGTGGCTCTCAGAGTTCGAGACCAGCCTGGTCTACAGAGTGAGTTCCAGGACAGCCAGGGCTACACAGTGAAACCCTGTCTTGAAAAACAAAACAAACAAACAAAACAGACAAAAAACAAAAAAAAACAAAACAAACAAAAAAAGAGATGTCAGTGGACAGTGTGAGGTTTGAACACAACATGACTGATTTTGAAGACCAGGGAAAGAACCATGAATGTAGAGGCTGAGGGTTCCCGTTGCCATGACAACAGAGGCAGCTTAAGGAAGGAGGAGCTCATTTTGGTTCATTGTTTAAGGCTGTAGTCAGTCTGCCCTAGTGGACAAAAGGTGGTAGCAGGATCATGAGGCAGCTGGTCACATTGTAACTAAAATCAGGAGGCAGGAAGTGGAAAGGAAATGCAGTCAAGCTGTGAATCCTCAGCACCCATGCCCAGAGACCATTGCTTTTAATGAGGCTCTACCTCCTAAAGTTTCTACCATCTTCCAAAACAGCGCACCCAGCTGGCTCTCACTGATAGGCTTACAGTTGTGTTTCTCCTGGAAGTTCATCTTTTTTTTCCCCTCTCCAACTTCTAGAGGCCACCTCCACTTCTTAGCTGGTGGCTCTTCCTATGTCTCGAACACCAGCTAGGCTGAGCTAAGCTTTCCTACCTCCCATCTCTCCAATACCATTCACCGATCATTGTGACTGTGTTTAATCCACCTGGCCCATTCAGAACCATCTCCCTATTTTAAGGTGATCTGACTAGGCATTTTATACCTTAATTTCTCTTTCTGTCGGATAATAGGCCCAGAGTTGCCAAAGATTGTGGTGCAGACATATTTAAAAACCCACTCTTCTGCCTAGTGCCCAGCAGAAGCTACTGTGTTTTCATTTAAGAATTGTAATGAGCTAGGCATGGTGACACCTGCTTTCGGTTCCGGCACTTAGGAGCAGGGTTGCATAGATTTATGAATTGGAGGCCAGTTTGGTCTACATAGCAAGTTCCAGGTGACCCAGGGCTACATAAAGAAACATTGTCTTAGATAGATAGAAAGAAAGGAAGATAGATACATAAATAGGTAGGTAGATAGATAGATCATTAAGAATTAAATTGCAGTGTATATACTGTGAACCTCTCTGGTGACCTTTCTCTGTCAAATTACTCTTAAAAGCAGAGCAAAGAGACTAGTCTCTTTGAATCAATTTAAATCATCCTTTAATTGTGGGTTTCCTATTGTTTTCCATTTTAAAGCCAATAGTTACCATTTGCCTAAGATAGCTCCTGGAAGTTAACTTCACCCACAGATCAAATAGTAACTCTTCCAAAACCATTCAGGCTAATGACAGTGCTCATTTTAGGAATGTTATATCTTAGGCCTTGATATTTTCCTCACAAAGTTAAATAAATTATTAAATGAAATAATACATTTCTATATTACATTTCAGGTTATTTAGCTGCTAATCCAAGATTTGGGTCATTGCCTAAAGTTGCACGTAAGTCATAAATACAGATTCGGAATGGGAACATAGCTACATGGCTGAAGTATCAGGCCTCAAGTTCATTTCCAGCATTAAAACAAATGAAAATGTAGATTCATTTTGACAAAGTTTATAAAACTGAGGATATGAATGCCCAGCTTAAGCATGTTGCCTGGACTGATCCTTACAAAACACTTTCATTTTTTAATCAATGGGCTACAGCTTCCTGGTTCACCCCAACACTTTCTGATCTGCTGGTTAACAGCAGGGACTTGCGCCACCATCTTCTTTAAAGCATGAGCAGAGACTGGCAAGATAGATACAGCTTCCTCAGTATCTATGAGAGATAGACTCCGGGACTCCCAGATACCCAAATGTGCAGGGTCCTCGGTCCCTCTTACAAGTGATGTGGTGCTCACCCCTAATGGTGTCTACCCTCTTGTTTTAAAAACTCTCCAGTTACATTTAGCACATGAGGTCATGCCAACACCATGCCTATGGTTGTTGTACGCCACACTTGGGGAATGATGGATAAACGGCCGTGTTTGAAATGGATTTCTTTTTTCTTGAATACTTGGCTTCCTCCTGCTGTTGGTTAAACACACAGCTATGGAACCTGTGAGAGCGGAACCATTGGCCGTAGACTGTTGACAACACAGCCTTTAGCGGCAGATTCATTAGGAGGGTTGTGTTTTGTTCTCTTGGCTTGGCCAGTCTTTTAAAAATATTATCTGGAATGCATATTAAAAAGTGAGTAATTTTTTAAAAGTAAATCAGAGATGTTTTAATATGAAATTTACTGCAAATTCTGGGTTTCATCTCCTTGATACAAATAGATGGTTTTTGGTAGAATTCTCCAGTTAATTAATTGAGTCTCATTTCCAGCTAGAGAAGATTTCTTGTACAGGAGGTCCCCCTCCCTACTGACTCCAGAGGCAAGGGTAGGGGAACCCAACAACTCCAAGGGGCTTCACTACTCAGTAACATAGAGGCTACCTGGAGCCACAACCCAGACCTGCCCTCCGTTCCCTCCCAACCTCAGCTGGGTCATGACCTGGATGCCCACTCGGGGACAGCCTCAGAGCATGCTCTGTCCTGGCCCTCCTGATGCCAGTTCAAAGCAGAAATCAGACCTGCCCTTAGTGGAGGCTTGGTTTAATGTAAAAAGGACCAGTGTTAAGAAGGCATAGTAGTGGTTAATGGACAGGATTCTGAGCTTCTCAATTGTCTGTTTTTTTTTTTTTTTTTTTTTTTTTTTTTTTTCTGACCTGCTTTTACAGTGGCTGGTCTCTTGGGATTTGGCCTTGGAAAGGCTTCCTATATAAGAATATGCCAGAGTAAATTTCACTCCTTTGAAGATCAGCTCCGTGGTGCTGGCTTTGGTCCTGAGCATAACAGGTTTGTAGTCTGATGGAGAGATGGTTATCAAGATAATGAAAGAAGTGAAGTAGCTGAGTTTAGTGTGGAAGGCCTTGAGTCCCAGCACTCGGGAGACCGAAGCAGGAGGAGCTCAAGGCCAGCCTGGTCTACACAGTAAGTTCCAAGAGAGCCAGGGCTACATAGTGAGACCTTGTCTTAAAAACAAACAAACAAGCCGGGTGGTGGTGGTGCACGCCTTTAATCCCAGCGCTTGGGAGGCAGAGGCGGGTGGATTTCTGAGTTCGAGGCCAGCCTGGTCTACAGAGTGAGTTCCAGGACAGCCAGAGCTATACAGAGAAACCCTGTCTCGAAAAACAAACAAACAAAAAAAAAAACAAACAAACAATAAAACAAAAAGAAATGAAATGAGACTTTACTCACTATAATATGAAGCACATTGATAATTTTATTTCTTAAGGAAAAACTTTTTAACCCTTATGTTTTGATTTGTTACTCTTCAACTTCAGTAATTAACATTTAACTTAATCACTACTACTTAAATGCTACACAACATGTATTTAATGAATGCTTACTACATTCTAGGCCTTGAATAAGTCTCTGAGGAATACATTGCACAGTTGTTCAACATTTAAACAGTCTTACTACAGAGCTTTTCAGAGCCATTAATATCTCCCTCTCTCCCTCTCTCTCTCTCTCTCTCTCTCTCTCTCTCTCTCTCTCTCTCTCTCACACACACACACACACACACACACACACACACACACACACACACATACACTACATGTCCTAATAAACATATTCTCTATGATATATGAGGACATACTCAGTCAGGCTAGACTGTACAGCAAGTCCTCTGCTCCTGGGGGACTTGGGTTGAAAGTTCTACCACAGTTTTCTTAAACTCTTGTCTCTATGTTCCTCATCTGTCCAAAATGACCAGAATAACTTCCCTGGGGTGTTGTGAAGAAGGAAAATGATTATTCAGGACATTCAAACAAGTACTATTTCTGTTCTGCCACAGAACTAGTTGGGGATACAGTCCTCTGAAGACCTCTCACTTGTCACAGTGGGCTACATCTCTTATTTTAGAGACCATCTCACATAGCCCAGGCTGGCCCCAAACTTGCTCTGTGGCTCAAGGATAACCTTGATCTTCATATCCCCCTCCCCCTCTCTCCTGAGTGCTTGTTGTATGTGTGCTGGGGATTGAAAGTAGGACCTTGTGCACTCCAGAAAGCATCCACTGAGCCTGTCACAGTATGTTCTACTTGAGGGGCAGCAGCAGAAGCGAGGTTGGGCTAGATGTCCAGGTCAAGTTGCCTTCCTGGTTGCCTGACTTTAGAATGCTATTGTCCCTGGTCTGGTAGACATGGATGGTCCTTTAACCATCACCTCTGCCCTGAGCTACACACAGTCCAGAGCTGGGCAGAGACTCTGAGAAGACACTGGTTTGCAAACCCTGACATTTCCCTTTATGGGTTGCAAGGCTAGCAGGAGAGCATTAGCTCAATGTTTACGGACACCTCTGGTGTGGCTCCATCCTGGCAGAGCTGTGTTTTGGAGTCACCTTACCGCGCAGTTGGCCCAGGATACTGATGTGTGTAGGGAAAATAGAGAAAGGCGTTGTCAGCAAAGGAAGTGTTGTCATGACTCTTCTCTTTTCCATGTTGGGAGTTTTTCTTGCTATTAACCCAACACTGGGTTCTGGAACAATGATAAAATCTCCATTTTCCCAGCAGCCATACCGACTGTTTCAGCTTTGCATTCTGTAGCTGTTTTGCCTTCCTGCTTCTGGCATCAGAAGCCACACAGGCTGGCACTGGTGGGAGGTAACCCTAGTCGTAGCCCTGAGTGAAAGGCCATTACCCTCTCACCTCAGAGGCAGTAATATACGAGGCCATTTGCTTTTCTGACAAAGTAAAAGCTCCTAACAGTGTTGCAGTCCAAGAGGCGATGGGTACTTATTGGTACTTTTTAGGCAAAAATCTCACACACACAGACACAAACAAAACCACCCTGATAGGCCTCTTTGCAGCTTAGTTCCTGAGCTCTGAGACTACAGGACTGAGCCACTCTACCTGGAATACTTTGTGATTATGTTGTTGTTGTGGTGGTGGTCTTGGTGGTGGTGGCGGCGGCCATGCCAGATCAAAGAGTCATGGTGTTTAGCTTTTGTGTGACTCTGAGCACAAATACAACCATCTGTTTCAACATAAACATCATTATTGAATGATATTTGGGTAATTGTAACCTAAGAAACTATTATCCCATTTTTTTTAAAAAAAAAAAAAGTAAGCTAGTGAACTATAAAATCAGACATGTCTCTATGCATTGCTTACTGTGGTAAGATGAACGCTTAGGAAGCTGGGAGATGGAAGACACAGACACACAGAGAGACAGACATACAGACAGACACACACACACACACACAAGAAGAGTTCCCATTGTCAAAGTACGAGTCACCACCTGTTTTTTGCTTCTCTTCTAGGCACTGCCTGCTCACCTGTGAGGATTGTAAAACCAGGCGTGGATTAAGCGAAAAGGCAGGGTCACAGCCTTCGGCTTCCTAAACCGAGACCATGGTTCGCAATCATTTTTAAACCTCTGACTTTGTACACATTTCAAATTTCAAGTGTACCTTAAAATAATATACTTCTATTGAAACAGAAATCTTGTAATCCTCTCACCGCTTTGAAGCGTTTCCTGTGGATGATATGAGCATAGCATATTCTTCTCTTCTTTAAGAACACATTGGGAGCTATCACACACCACACAGGAAAGAAGTTACACCCCCTTTTATAGAGCTTCCTGAGAGATCTTTGGTCCTCCCCCCCAGTTTGCTCACTCTCATTTAATTTTTATTTTCAGTGTTTTTAGTTTTCTGGTAGAGAACTGGAATGAATGATGTGGAAGTTGGTTGGAAAGTCAAGACCCAAAGAAAACTCACGTATATGGAATTAGAAATTCACGAAAGGTTGTGTTTTAGAATCAGAAGTCCCTTCTGAGGTCTAGAGCTGATGGTAACTCAGTAGAGAACATTTCCTGTGAAAGAGTCACCAATTCAAATCTATGCGATCAATAATGTAGTCAACATGACTTGGTGGCTCATCACAATTGTGGAGCTGTAAAAGTGACCATCGTCTATCTGTAAGTGACCTGCTTGGCTCATGGGTCCATTCTCAAGGGCAGCACTCAACAGTGGGTTCTTTTATCCATTATTAGGGGCCTCAAATAAAAAAGACAACTTCTTAACCTATTCACCCAGGACTTAATTAATTCTAAAAATGAGAAACTCTGGGGCTGGAGAGATGGCTCAGCAGTTAAGAGCACTGACTGCTCATCCAGAGGTCCTGAGTTCAAATCCCAGCAACCACATGGTGGCTCACAACCATGGGTGGATCCCATCTGTAATGGGATCTGATACTCTTTTCTGGTGTGTTTGAAGAGAGCAACAGTATACTCACATAAAATAAATAAGTCTAAATAAAAAATTTAAAAAATAGTAGATTTCTGAGTTCCAGGACAGCCAGGGCTATACAGAGAAACCCTGTCTCGAAAAACCAAAAAAATAAAATAAAA